>NW_027491371.1:1200000-1527440 GCF_021521415.1 Bidens hawaiensis | reverse complement strand
TAACCTTCGTAGTTTGTAAGCATATATATGTAAAATATCTTAATGTTGTAACTGTAAAATGCGTCAATTACATGTCAATGCTCTTACTAGTATTTCCTGCTGATCAATAGTTTTATACATGTTTCAGGTTACTTGATAGAGATAAAGGAATGATGTCTATGTGCTTTCAACTTAAATAAGTGGCTTGTCACCCGAATAAAGACACATATTTTGTAAATAAGAGCTTATCCCTATTAAACTTATGTTTGTACAAAAAGTGGTTTTTATTCCCAAGTTTATAAAATAAGAATCATGGTGTTTTTTATAACTCTAATAATTTTTCTTAACTACGGTTCTGATGAAATATTCCGCTGCAAATTTATTTTAATAAATATCGATACCACCACTCAATGTTCACGGCTCCCCTCCCGGGATATAGGGGTAGGGGGCTGTGACAATTTGACAATGTTAGAATGTTTATTATCAACTAATGCTTATTAATTAATAATGTTTATTGTCAAGTATCAAGTAGTTAATGTTTATTGCTTCACCTAAATTCTTTTTTATCAATATGAATTAATCAAAGTAAGAAATTGAGCTAATGGAGGGTGTTTAATGACCAACAAATTGATCAATAAGCAATTAAACCAGCTTTTTGTTTAGTAGATCAATTGGCAAATGACATTAACGTCACTTTGATTAGTCCTGTTATAATCTTAATGCCTTTCTTAGGTAGAAAAGGATATTGGCTGTGGGTTGTTTGTTTGAAATCTAAAAATATTAGAACCTCCTTCGGGTTGAGTTATAAATAATAAAAGAAAAAAATAAAAAACCGGCACAGTATAATAATTGAACATAGGAACATCCTTGTTAGCAATCAATAACCACTCCACCACTATTCTAGTTTGGTTAGATGGTGCACTCCAATTTTATAAAGGGGTACACTCCAAATTTTTTATATAGCAATTACATATGATTTTGAAACTCGAAGGGTTCCCATGCACCCCCTTACCGCTCTTGCATGCATATATGTTATTATTATTTTAAAAATCCCTTTAACTCATATTGTTAGAGGAGACGAAGTGAGGTATGTGAGAACCTGGGAAAACCCGCAAAATCTTTTCTCCAGCTGGCTTGTGGTGGGAACATCAACCTTGGTTTTCCGCTCTCAGTTTCATTGAGTTCCGGTTATTAACTCCTGGTTTCTCCCGTCACTTTTTTTTCTTTATTTAATTATTTTTTTTATCACTTTTGTGTTTGTATATATTTATTTCTTTTATGTTTTATATAATTTATGTTTTTTAGATAGCATAATCTTAACATAAATATAATTTCATTTTATGTTTTTAGATACTTTTTTTATTATATATTTAACATTATGTTTTTAGATACTTAAATGTATAAGTATTTTTTTAATTGAAGATTACATACTAAGACAAGTATTTAGGTGTAACTTTGAATGCTTGACTAGGGTATTCTCTTTCTTGTTTGATGAGGTTCATGACACCAATTCATTTTTACAGACAACTTCATATATTCATGTCTGATGTTGTTGAACTATCATTTTTATTTTATGATGTTTTATTTATATTAATTGTAATATTCCAATTTTTGATATTTTAATTTTATTTTTACATGTTAATTAAGTTAAAAGATAATTATTATATTTTAACAATAAATCAAAATAGGAAAAACTGAGAAAATTGGGATGACACAATTCTTTTTAGAGAAAAAACGAGATGAAAGCAAGTAAAATAAAAAAAACTAATATGACTCCGATATAGCACGCTAGATAAAATTGTAAAAATCGGGAAAACTGTCCTCTTTGTCATATCCTTGTTCTAATCACATTAATTAATCTTATTTTATTCACATATCATGGTCTATAATAATTTTTAAAATTCTCATTTTATTAAGTTTTGCATCGAACCTTCTTTAATATAGGCTTGAGATTGGACGTCATGGGCTCGTTTAGCTAGGCTACGTTCCGTATTTTACTATTTTAGTGACACTGGTCTGAAAACATTGTATCATTTAACATTTATTATTCTTTGATAACGGTAAACATGACTGATGTGTGCGTGACACTGTGACACAACCATGAAAACAATACCAAAACTCCGACGTGTCGTCATACACACTCAAATTCAAACCAACATTCGCCACGAAACACCCACGTGTCCTCTTAACTACATGTTACACTTGCATGACAAGCAGGATTCACTACACGTGACACTCATCTTCCTCCACGTGCCACTCCACCACCACCATTTCCTCCTTTATAAACCCTCATATCCACCACCATCACTACCACCGGAATCAGTCATTCAATATATTAATATTATAAACCACCACCACCACAATGACTGACATTCATCAATCCTACAACCAGCACCAACAACACTCGTACGGTGGCGGACTAGGACTAACCCACCACAGCCAGCACCAGCAAAACGTCTCGCCGCGTGTCCACCAAGCGGTGAAGGCCGTAACCGCCGTTGTCGCGGGCGGCTCACTCCTCGTCCTCGCAGGTCTCATTTTAGCCGGGACCGTGATCGCACTGACAATCGCTACGCCAGTGCTAGTGATTTTCAGTCCGGTGCTGGTCCCGGCTGCAATAACCCTGTTCCTTCTGGCAACAGGGTTTTTGACCTCTGGAGGGTTTGGGGTGGCCGCGTTAACGGTTTTGTCGTGGATTTACCGTTACGGCGACCCGGCTGGAAACCCTTTGGGGTCGGATTCGTTTGACGAGGCGAGGGATAAGTTGGGGTACAAAGGCGAGGGAGATGAAGGGAAAGGCGGAACATGCGACTGGAATGGGCGGACCCCAGACTGGTGGGGTGGGGGTTCATGGTAGAGCTGAAATGTAGGTGATAGGGTGTGCATGGTTGGTTTTAGTGGTTTTTGTTGCCGGAGTTGTGTTTGATTATCGTGTAATGTGAATAAATATGAATGTGAAGGTTTTCATGTTTTGTCAAAGTTTAATGTTGTTATATTCGTATGAAGGTCATTTTCGGTGTTTTTTATATTGTAAGCATTTTTTGTTCCACGTAGATGTATCCAATTCACTTTAAACAATTAAAAAGAGAGTGAGCCTAATAGTAACGAAGCAAAAAAACCTTTATTTCCAACTATAAGGTTGTAGCAATGTGATAATATTCACTAATTGCTTATTAGTACAAAGCTAGCATAAGATAGCAACCTAAATTTCTTTGTTACAAGATTTGACTATCAAGTCCTTAAGAGTGAAACCGTTGTAAAATGACCCATGGCCTAGGATGCACGGAAACGCGACCAAAGTGCCGTACCCTGTCCCGGAAACTCGCCGGGGATGGAAATGCCCCTGTTCCGGAAACTCGCCGGGGATGGAAATGCCGACGGGACGGCAGGAAACGTAAACGTATGTTGACCGTTTCCTTACGTTTTCAGAACTTGGGGAACGATTTTGAAACGTTTCCGGCTACATATTTCCGTCTGTAGTATTTGCCGGAAACAAGGAAGAAGAAGAGGATCTGGTTGTGAATA
This sequence comes from Bidens hawaiensis, assembly GCF_021521415.1. Classification (NCBI taxonomy): domain Eukaryota; kingdom Viridiplantae; phylum Streptophyta; class Magnoliopsida; order Asterales; family Asteraceae; genus Bidens; species Bidens hawaiensis. The sequence continues at coordinate 1,523,936 of NW_027491371.1, read as the reverse complement.
GCGGCTATAAAATCTAATTAGGTTATTTATGTTTAAATAACTTTAGATATTTTAACATTTTACCCCCTTTAACTTTCAATTGTTTGTATATAGTCTCCAAAACTTATAAGTTTTTAATATAAAAAGTTTAAAATTAGTTTGTGTATTTTAATATTTAATCATCTCTATTATTATTATGATTGATTTTGAAAGACTTATGATTGATTATCATTGAAAGATGTATGAATTTTGAAGTTTAAATTAACGTATGAATATATTTTGGGCTTTGTGATACATTATCTATAATATATATTTATTTTTTATATGCATTTATAGCCGTATACCCTTGTCGAAACACCGTTTCTTGATTTTTTGAGTTTTACCGTTTCCCGTGTCCCGTTTCCTCGATCCCGTACCAGTTTCCGTGCAACATAGCCCATGGCCCTTGACCTTGAGATACACCAATATTACACTTTCAGCCCCTGTTCTTATCAAATTATTAGAACAACATTTTAAAACCATCTAACATGAAGCTTAGGGAGTTCAAGACGTGGAAAGAGTCTTCTTTTACATAAAAGGTTAAAAAGTGTAGGAAAGGTAGCTGCATATTCTTCAAACCCTGCGCAAAAGCAAGGAAAAACAGCTGCATATAGTAACATTAATGTCCCAAAATTAGGCACATTAACATTAGATTGCAAAGCGATGCAAGGAAAAGCAGCTGCATATAGTAACATTAATATCCCAACATTACACACATTAACATTAGATTGCAAAGCGATCCGGCCCCTCCAAACCATGCGCAAGTAGGCACATTAACAATAGATTGCAAAGCGATCCGGCCCTCCAACCCATGCAAGTAGGTACATTAACAATAGATTGCAAAGCGATCCGGCCCCTCCTAACCATGCGCAAGTGCTGCTTATAGTCACATTAATGTCCCAACATTAGGCACATTAAGAATAGATTGCAAAGCTATCCGGACCCTCCAAAACCATGCACAAGTGTGCTGCTTATAGTAACATTGATGTCCCAACGTTAGGCACATTAACAATAGATTGTAAAGCGATCTGGCCTTTCCAAACCATGCGCAAGTGCTGGGGAAAGCACGTTAGGTACATTAACATTATCAGGGCCGCCTTGGGGTGGCTGGGTGGGTCGACGATCACATGCCCGACACCCGTATAGCCCTGAAATTTTTTGAAAGTCACTGCCCCGACATCCTGTTAGGCCCCAGGATTAAAAAAAATATATGTATTTTAATTAAAAGCAGTATGTATATTTAATATTTAAACTCAATTACATAACCACTAGCTTGGTCTAGTGCCAAAAGAGTATTACTCCCAATCAAAAGGTTATGGATTCTAGTCTTATTTAATACATGTTTAATCATTAATCTTTTTTTTATACAAAAGTTTTTTACACAAGCCAAATTTTAAACAAATAAATTTATATAGAGGTTAAATTGTTTAAAACCCAAAAAAATTCTCTTTTTACTTGAGGCATAAAAAAATTTTCACCTTCGAGCCAAAAACTTTTTCTGCTTTTCCGGAGCCGGCCCTGAACATTAGATTGCAAAGCGATCCGTCCCATCTAAACCCTGCGCAACATTTGCATACAGTAACATCAAATTGCAAAGTGATTCCGCCCTTCAAACCCCGCATAAGCAACGGGAGCCTAGTGGCACTACGAGACGGTTAGGAGGTTTTTACCGTGATAGTTATAATCGACAAAAATAGCAACGAAATAATTACTAAATTAATGTCCACAAAAATCATAGAATAAAAGGTGAAAGAAATCAAACTGAAGATCAGTGTTGTAAAAATCGCTAGTCGGAGCGGTGGGGTGAGGGACTAGCGATTAATCGGATCGGACTTTAATGTATATTTTCCAACTTTTTGTATACATTCACACATTTTTATATGTAATTTTCAATGTTATACATACACAAACACATTTTGGCAGGAAATTGAATGAATCTCGCCGGAAACCGCTGGTTTTCTATGGAATCTCGGCGAAAACCGTTAAATTTGGTCGGAATGATACCGAAAATTCTCGATTCTGGCCGGATTTGACCATTGATCGAGTAAACCAAAATTAATATGTGAAGTATAGACTAGCGATTAATCGGGGATTAATCGACGTCTAGTCGGGATTTTTGCAACACTGAGTACCATAGCCATTTTCAATGTGGTGTAATGGCAAGAAGTTTGGGTTTCTTAATGGAGACCCATGTTCAATTCCAGGGCCGTCTCTGAAAATTTATATACCTCGGCCGAGCCGAAATAAAAAGGCCCGTAGACTCTCACGAGTAACGAAAATATTATAAGAAAAAAAAAATTAGGCTGTATGTAAATGGGTTTGTTTAGTTTAAACAATTAAATTTTTAAATGGGCTTACTTGGTTATTGTTTTGGACATAAATCTGCTAAGGATCAAGTATCCAAATTCGTAAAAGTGAGGTATAGTTCTAACACGATAATGACGAGTGTATAATCGTAATATTGGTGAACACAATGATTTGATCACGAGGGAAAAAACCCTTAATCACGATAATCTTACTTCGGTTTAAAACTTAACAAGGTAATCTTTGATAAAATTACATCGGTCAAGATTAACGAGATAATCTTTGATCGAATCACTTCGGTCAAAGATCAACGAGGTAACCTTTGGTCGGATAGTACATGATTATAGTAATCTCCGGTACCAAAAAACCCCCGGACGGTGAAAACTATCACCGTCGATTATATTGATAATAAAAGGTGGTTACAAGTATTGTGGAGTTTATGATCAAAGAATACAATAATATCTAAGTGTGCTGTGTGTATGAACTGCTAGAGAGAGTTCTTGAGAGAGTTTCTAAATGTGTGCAGCCGTCAATGAGTGTATCCATGTGTATGTGACCTAATATTGATCATAAACTCAATATATATATAATAAAAGAAAATAACAACTTAGCTCCTATTTTAAAGGAACTACTCCACTAACTGCTCCCATCATTTAACCATGTGCATAAAGGAGCCCAGTAGCGAAAATAAGGTAGACCAGGTCTTGGAGTCGTTATATATAACTCTAGAACTCTTCAGAAGGATAATTGATCCAGACACGTCTTCAAGGATAACATATCCTCAGTACTCAGCTATTTGTGAGTCAACAAGAAGTCCTATAAATCCGCCATTATCCCCACTAAACGTGTTACAGCTATTTGACCACGTTCTGAAGGTGCCTTGTAGCGAAATATTTGGTAGACCACGTCCTATAGCCGTTATATCTATCAAATATTAACCTACACATGAGAAACAATCATTAGTAATACCAACTACTGAGGATCCTTGATCCTGACAGGATCTGTCTAAGGATAACTGATCCAAGAACATATGTCAGGATAACGTATCCACAGTGTCAAATTTCCGTGCCCTAACAGTTTCCCCCAAAATGGCGGTTGTGATAAGATTACAGCTGTCATTTTGCCTTTGAATCAAACTTCCCTTGAAGCTATATATCCGAAACCTCTTATTCTTCCTGCAAATCATGAACAACTAGTAATACTTGTTTAACTCGTGTAGATGTTCCATCTTTCGAATGGTGAAATCCGGGTTAAGATTTTTGGTAATTGCAAGTAAGTTTAATAAATAGTATCTTTTAACTATCTGTTGATTGTCTGTTATTTTGAAAGTTTGTCTGATATAGCTTTAGACTTGTTGAAAGTTTTGAGAAATATTCTTTAGTAAAAAGTTTTTAGGATAAAATATCCTTGCAAAAATAAACCAGGATCTTAAATCCTTATAAAAATAGATTGAGAATAATGAATCCTTATATCTATGAAGATATAAACTGAAATCATATAAGTGTAAACCGATAAACAGAAATCATACCGTAAGGTCTGGTTAGACCTAAGTTACCATAAGTATTGATCCTTTTGCAATCCTTATAAAACTGATTAAAGGATTTTGAATCCATAAGTATTGATCCTTCGGTGATCCTCAGAATCTAATTTATGATACCTGATGCAAATTACTTACGATATTATCTGGGATTAAACCTAATAAACCGGGGACAAGCCCATAAAATAAACTGGGGACAAGACCAACAAACTGGGGACAAGCTCATAAAATAAACTGGGGATAAGCCCGTGCAACTAGTGTTAAACTGGGGACAAGCCCAAAAACTGGGGACAAGCCCAAACTGGGGACTGGCCCAAAGATACGGATGTCAACTGGGGACTCGCCCAAACCGGGATTTAGCCCAAACGTGAGATAACGTGAAAAAGTTATAAATCGGTGGTATGGTACGTCTACCATAAATCATAGGATCCTCCATATAGCCGAAGACAACGAAATTGTCAGCCACTAAGCGTGTACTGGTCCTGCTGCCCCGGACTATACGTTGGATAGCATGCGCAACTGGCGATCGTGAGAAAGGTGAAAACCTTTAAACCGTAGGGGATATGACCATCGGGGGTCATATCCAAACGTGGGCTAGGCCAAGAGAGGCAAGATAATACCTCAAAAGTAAAGGAGAGGTGGCCAACCTCTTGGACATTGAACCTCTTCTTGAAATCTGCATTGTTACTTAAAACTTGGAAAGTATATATTGTTAAGAATATGTTATCCTGGAATTAATAATAAGAATTTGAAAAGGATAAACAATCAGATAAATATTACCAATTTTGGGATCCTTGATCCTTTAAGGATAATATATCCTCTAAGGATAATAGATCCTGATCAGAAAAAATATCTCTTGAGGTGGATGGCATTCCATGCTCTTGGTAACATGTTGCCTTCCATTGTGAGCAAATGATATGCCCCTTTCCTGCCTCCGACTCAATTTGATAAGGTCCTTCCCATTTGGGTGCTAACTTTCCATCAGCCGGATTGGTAGTATTTTGAAAGGCTTTCCTCAAGACTAAATCTCCCTCTTGGAATCTTCTGATCCTTATGTTTTTGTTGTATGCTCCAACAACCCTCTGTTGGTAGGCTGTCATCCTGATCTTAGCCAAGTATCTTAGTTCTTCTATAGTATCCAACTCTCCAAGAAGGATTTCTCCATTGGTTTCAGGATCAAGGATGCTCGTTCTTTCCGTAGGAACCACCATTTCTGTAGGAATTACTGCTTCTGATCCAAACACCAATGAGAAGGGTGTTTGGCCTGTTTCCTTTTTAGGCGTAGTCCTGTCTACCCAAAGAACATAAGAAAGTTCTTCAACCCATTTTCCCTTTTTGGATCCTAGCTTCTTCTTTAGATTGTTGATGATGATCTTGTTGCTAGACTCTGCTTGACCATTGGCTTGAGGATGAACCGGAGTGGAAGTAATCATTTTGATGCCCCAACTGTCACAAAAGTTAGTGGTTCTATTCCCGATAAACTGGGAACCATTGTCACAAACAATTTCAGCAGGAATATCAAATCTAGTTATAATATTTCGTTTAATAAAAGATACTACTTCCCTTTCTCAGACTTGTACAAATTCTTCTACCTCAATCCATTTGGAGAAGTAGTCAGTCATAGCAAGCATAAAAATCTTTCCACCGGGTGATTTTGGTAGCTTGCCCACAATATCCATACCCCATTTCATGAAAGGCCATGAGGAGGATATAGGATACAGAGGCTCCCCTGGCTGATGAAGGATGTTCGCGTGCCTTTTAAAAGCATCACATTTCCTTGAATACTCCACTGCATCCTTCTTCATTGTTGGCCAGAAGTATCTAGTTCTGAGTATTATGGAAAATAACACTCTTCCACCTTGAGTTTGAAGGACTTGGGATTTTCTGTGGCTGGAATTTCTCCAGTCTGAATGTAGTTCTTGATAGGATGGATCCATGATCCTTTGTTATTCGAGGATAAAGGATCCCAGAGTACGATTTCTTTATCATTCGTTCTCCCCAACTTTTTGTTCTCCTATTGCTGGCGAGAGAATGTGGATTATTTTGATTTTTAAATCCTCAGGAATATTCAAAGATGAGGCTAAGTTTGCCAAGGCGTCTGCCCCAGCGTTTTCTTCCCTCGGTCCCTGTGTAATACTAAATATTTCGAAGGATTTTTCTAACTCCTTCACAACATCTAAATATTTAATTAGTTTCTCACATTTAACAGCATACGAGCCATTAAAGTGGTTAGTTATCAATAATGAATCTATATATACTTGAAGATACCTGATCCTCATGCACTTAGCTAATTGCAAACCTGCGATCAAAGCCTCATACTCAGCCTCATTGTTTGTTGCTTGGAACTCACAGGCTATAGACTGGGGTAATATGTCCCCCTGTGGCAATTTCAGTAGGATCCCTAATCTGTTCCTCTTACGTTGGATGCTCCATCTGTAAAGAGGATCCAAGGATCCCGAGTCTTTTCTAGTTGTTGGACCTCCAAGTCAGCTTCCTTTTGTAGGTCACTAGTGAAATCAGCCACAAAGTCCGCCAGTGCTTGAGACATGATTGCTGTTCTCGGCTCGTATTGAATATCATACGCGCTCACCTTTACAGCCCATTTGGCCACCCTTCCTAATAACTCTGGTTTTCTAAGCACATTCTTAACATGATAATTAGTTCTTAAAATAATAGTATGGTGTTTCAAAATAATGTCTCAACTTAGTTGAGGCAATAATCAAAGCAAGAATTAATTTCTCGATGTAAGAATACCTGACCTTTGCGTTTAAACGGCTTTTACTTACATAATATACCGGATGTTGTGGACCTTCATGATCCTTGGCCAGAACAGCACTGAATGCATTACCTGAAACGACTAAGTATAGAGACAACGGCTCACCATAAATTGGCCCCATCAAAGCTAGTGCTAAGGATAGATAATCCTTAAGAGCCTTCAGTGCATCATCATGCTTTTGAGTCCATTCGAACTTCCATGGTTTTGTCTAGCTGACCTTTGGTGTGTTGCCCCTGCATTTCTTAGTCCGATTGGCATAGCAATATAACAATATATGCCGGTAGGGGTCATGAATGCGATATCCTCTTGATCAGATGGTTCCATCTGAATTTGTTGAAATCCAGAGGAAGCATCCATAAAGGTAAGTATTACATGTCCTGCCGTTGCATCGACCATGGAATCTATACGTGGTAACGAGAAAGGATCCTTGGGTCAAGCCTTGTTTAAATCAACAAAATCGATACACACCCTCCACTTTCCATTCTTTTTAGAAACAACAACCACATTAGCTAACCATCGAGGATACTTAACCTCTCTGATCATACCGGCCTTAAGAAGTTTTTCAAATTCTTCTTGTATGATCGTGTTCCTCTCAGGAGTGAATTTTCTTCGCTTCTGATGAACGGGTTTAATAGATAAATCAAGGCCTAACTTATGAGTAATTACCTCCTTAGAGATACCTGTCATGTCTGAATATTTGAAGGCAAAGGTGGATTTTCTTTGCTTTAAGAAGGATATGAGATCCTCTTCGATCTCACTAAGGATATCGGATCCTAGGAACACTTTCACATCTGGATCCTCAGGATCCAAGGATACTTCTTTTATGTCTTTCTCCCGAGCTTCCAGCACATCCCTAGGATGATGTTGTGGTTGCTATGCTATCGTCTGTTTGGTTGTTGGCTTAAGAGATGAAGAATAATAGTTCTTGGCTTCTATCTGATCACCATCTATCCATACAACTCCCCAAGGGGTCGGTAGTTTGATGCATTGGTGGTAAGTAGAGGCCCCCGCCTTCATCCCATGTAACCAAGGTCTGCCTAAAATAACATTGCAACAAGAAAGGTTATCAATAACACAAAATCTTTGATAAGAATTTAACCCTTCAATGTATATTGGGAGGTTAATGTCCCCCAATGTCTTCTTGGTTTCTCCACTAAAACCAACTAGCACTGATGTTCTTGGGATGATCTCCGAGTCTGGTATATTCATCTTCTTAAGCACATCATGTTGGATGATATTGACCGAGCTTCCACCGTCGACTAGGATCCTGCGTACATAATGGTTAGCAATAAACAAAGTAGCAATCAAACCGTCATGGTGAGGATCCTGGATACTCGTCTTATCTTCTTCGTCAAAGAAGATCCTTCCGTCGTTTGTTAAAGTAGTGGAAATAAGCGACCTTTCCCCGTTATCCAATTTGGTCTTCTTGGTGAGCCTCTTCGCTGCAGAAAAGGAAGTTCCACATATTTCTAAGCCTCCATAGAAGAAGTTGATCACGCGCGCATCTGGTCCGTCATGGTGAGGATCCTAGATCCTCTTGTCATCTTCTAATCGGATGAATCTCAGCGCCATGTTCCTGACTTCATTTAATGTCCTGCACGGAGCCATCACAAGATCATCATAAAAGGGGGAGCTCCTCTGAATTCCCATCTTAAATGCTTCCACAGCAGTAGCCATGTCAAGATTTGGGATTTCTAGAGCTTCCCTGCCGAACCTCGTAACGAAGTCCCTAAGGGACTCATCACTAGGCTGTAGAACTCGGTATAAATCACTAGTTAACTTCTTAAATTTCCTACTACAGGAAAATTGACTATTAAACAAGTTAACTAAATGAGAGAAAGAGGTAACGTAGAAGGGAGGAAGACTTAGAAGCCATTTGAGCGCGGATCCTGTTAGTGTGGATCCAAACCCTTTGCAAAGACAAGCCTCCTTGAGCCTTTCCGGGATAGGATTAATCTCCATCCTCTCCCTGTATTGGGCAACGTGTTCCTCAGGATCCGTGGTCCCGTCATAAGTCTTCATGTTTGGAGTTTGGAACCGCTTCGGGATTTCAGCATCTCAGATAGGTGGAGCGAATCTGGATAACTTGTGACTTCCCTCCGGTATCTCAGAAATTGGACGTATCACCCCGGGAACACTGGATATCATATCCTTGATCTTTTGCAACTCCTTGGCCATAGACTGGTTGATACCTGCATCCGGCATAGAACCACGGTTAGTATCTAAGGATATTGGATCATACAAGTTACCTCTTTGCTGAGTGAAAGTCGGCATTGCGGATGAGTAGCCGAGATAAGAAGAGTCTGCTAGGAATCGGACCACCCGACGCGATAGTCTGCATAGGAATGAAATCTCCTTCATGGACTTCGGAGGATCGTTGATGATGGGATCCTAAGGATCCTTGATCCTGGAAGAAGGATCCTTGAAGCTGAGAATTATAGGATCCCTGATGAGGCATCCCGGAGGATCCTGGTGGGAGCATCCCTGATCCTCTCAACCATCGAGGAACCTTGCATCTGTGGACCCATCGACCCTTGGTTGATGATAGAAGATCCTTGCTGGAAATTAGAGTATCCTTGGATCTGATGACCCATGGATCTCGGATCCAGAGCAGTTGGTCCTGGCTGAAAGACTAAGGATCCTGATAAATGTTGACCCATGGATCCTTGTTGAAGGATGGATGTCCTTGCTGAAAGGCTGAGGATCATTGAGTCTGTTGACCCATAGATCCTTGTTGAAGGATGGATGATCCTTGCGGGAACTGACCCAGGGATCCCGGACTGGTGAAATCCAGCATCCTGGGCATCAGGGGGGTGAGATCCTCTGCTGGCGTCTTAGTCTTTTTGATGTCTTCGATCTCACGCAGGATCCTTTGGCTGGTCTTGTTCTGCTGTTCCATGTATGCTTTCACCTATTAAAACATAGAGGAAACATCATTTCTAGTGTTTACCGCCGAAGTAGCAGCGGTGGTTTTCGAGCTCTGGAAGACTGGTATTTGCGTCTTGCTTCCAGAAGTAGCAGCCCTCAGTGCTCCTATGATTGGAGGAGGCATCGGCGGCAAAGTCCTTGATGAGAGAGAAACCGAAGATGGCATGGTTGATGAAGCAGAGGTTGATTGAGAGGCCATTGATAGTGATATGAGTATGAAAAAATCGGAAATTGATAGGAATAATGCAGATTATAGCACCAATTGCCCCACGGTGGGCGCCAAATTGTTTTGGACAAAAATCTGCTAAGGATCAAGTATCCAAATTCGTAAAAGTGAGGTATAGTGCTAACACGATAATGACGAGTTGTAACATCCTAAAAATTTTAATGATGAATAAAGGAAGTTATGTTTAGTGATTTCGCGTAATTAATTAATATCGGGTAGGGAGCGGGTCTTGGACGTGGATTAATTGAGATGGGTTAGATGAGAATGGGATTTCAGGGATATAAATACCCCCAAAATCCCAAAATATCTTCATTTTCACCAAACTCCCTAACACCCCAAAACACACACACACACCACACGCATACCGCCGCCGGCCGGCCGAGCCAAGGGAAGAGTCGGGCAGGTCCGAGAGAGAGCGATTAGTGTACTAGCAAGTAAACGAGATTCAAACAAGCCCAAAAAGGTATGATTCTTGATCTTTGAAGTTTTAAGATCCAAGCTTTTTTAGTGTATAAGCGACCGAAAATGGTCGGGAAGCGTAGTGGGTGATATTGAACATAGCAAGGGTGTTAAAATCGCTCAAAATGCTGGAAAGAAACCGAACAGCGGCTGTCTGGGCAACTTCGCCTGCATCTGGGCAACTTCGCCTTCAAAGCGATGAACTTCGCCTGCAAGCTAAGTTCGCCTGATGAACTTCGCCTGCAAGCTAAGTTTGTCTGATGACAACTTCGCCTGAGGCCAAGTTCGCCTGATGACAACTTCGCCTAAAGCTAAGTTCGCCTGATGACAACTTCGCCTAAAGCCAAGTTCGCCTGATGACAACTTCGCCTAAAGCTAAGTTCGCCTAAGGTTTAACTTCGCCTAAAGCTAAGTTCGCCTAAGGTTTAACTTCGCCTAAAGCTAAGTTCGCCTAAGGTTAACTTCGCCTAAAGCCAAGTTCGATTAGGAAGTAAACTAAAAATCTAATGAAAAATGTGTTAAGACAGTTAATGGAAATAAAATTTTTCCAAGCTGACCTGGCAGCTCGACCCCAGCCAGGGCTCTGCCCCTTGGACCCTGCTAGGGGCTGCCGCCCCTAGACCCCGCTGCCAGGGGCGCTGCCCCCGGACCCCCGTTCGTTGTGGGTCATATAAAGATAGACATACATTATGAGAAGTGATAGTTAATTGATACGTATACTTGTTATACAGTCAGCCGTGCACAACTGAAGAAAGGAATTACGATTAACGGTGAACGTAACCGTGTTCAGGTGAGTTTCTAGCCCCATTCCTTGTTATGTTTTCGGGGTTGTGTGCATACTTGGTGTGTTGTTAATACATTTATCCTAAGTGATAAGTGTATGCCCTATGTGATATATGTGTTATGTAAGAATGATTGCTTGATGGTACGTGAACGATCTTCGGATATTGCACGTACTGTCAGGTTGTAATGCTATGTATAAGGTAAGTATAATATGAATGCTTATGCGTATGAACGTGATAGAGATAATAAAAGAAGGAAATAATGATGTATAGTCGTATGGTTACGAAAAGGGGGTACCGAGCCCTAATAATACTCGAGGTATGATGTATGGTTGTATGGTTACGAAAAGAGTACCGAGCCCTAATAATACTCGAGGTATGATGTATGGTTGTATGGTTACGAAAAGGGTACCGAGCCCTAAAAATACTCGAGGTATAATGTATGGTAACGAAGAGGGAATCGAACCCTACTAATATTCGAAAACTATGGACCAGACCCTTATAATATATGTGATGTTAGGGACCAGACCCTTATAATATCTGTGATGTTAGGGAATCGAACCCTTCTAATATTCGAAACTAGGGACCAGACCCTTATAATATCTGTGATGGTAGGGACCAGACCCTTATAATATCTGTGATGTTAGGGAATCGAACCCTTCTAATATTCGAAAACTAGGGACCAGACCCTTATAATATCTGAGAGGTTATAGGGCGAAAGGCTCTTTAAAACGTATGATTATGTATGTAAAGAAAGTATGAAGGTAAAAATGAAAGTAAAAGCATTTAAGTGTGTATGAAAGAAAGTTAGGAGGTTAAGTATGAAATGTAAAGAATGTATTTTATGATTATGTGATTAACTAGAACTCACTCAGCGTAGCTGACTTTTAGTATGCACGCAGGTGAGTAGGATGAGACAGCTGGCTTGAGCGGGGACACATGGCAGAAGAATAAGAGCCTGGCATCTGAAGACTTACGATGTTTTAATTTTAATGTTTTAATGTGAAAGACAAAGGACGTTTTGAGACAAGTTATGAAATATTGTAATGTTTTATGAAAGTTTTATATTCCGCGTAAATGTTTTAATTAACTCTGATATTTAGAACTGTGTTTATGAGTAAATCCAACACGAAAGTAGGGTTACCGGTAACGGGGCCTTACAAGTTGGTATCGAAGCAAAGTTCGAGAGATTTAAGCATCCTACATGCTTAGACTCGAACAGAGTATGGGATATAAGTAAGAAATGAAAGAAGATGCCAGTCCAAGAATGCCATGTGTCGCTCAAGCAAGATCAGTAAAGGTAAATTGTATGATTAAATGATATATGTTAATGAGAAAGGAAAGATATCTGAACGGCAGGGATAGGAATAATTGATTGTTGATTTGGCTAACTGCTTAAGTAGAACCAGCACAAATAGACTCATAAAGGGAAGTGTATAGGACACGGAATGCAACGTGATCAGCTAGTCACAGTTGGCCACTGTTATTACCTGTTAGCCTTACTATCCTTGTACTAAATAGTTCCTTGAGTGATGATGTTTGTGTTTTCCCTTCTAGAATACGATGGCTGGAGCTGGAGACATTGTTGGGGCTGGAGGTCGCACTGGACGACGCGGCAGGCCTCGTCGTGTCCAGCAACCTTCGGTTGAGACAGCTTCCAACACCGAAGCTGAAGGAAGCACAGCGGGAAGAAACCCGGAAAACAAAGAAGGAGTTCAACTGGATCCCGCCATTCAAGCAGCTATTGTTCAAGCTGTGGCCACTGCTGTGAAGAATATTACCCCAGGAAGGTCTGCTGGAAGCCGTGAAAGAACTGTTGAAGGGGCGGGTGGTAATGGTAGGAAGGATGACGAGAGGGAAAGGGGTGACTCAAGTGAGGTAAGGTCTGTGAAAGATGATGATAGGAAGAAGGGCCGAGGCGGTTGCAACTATAAGTCCTTCAAAGGTTGTGACCCGCCTAAGCTGACTGGTTTAGGAGACGCAATCGCTACTCTTCAGTGGATAACCGCCATGGATAAGGTTATCCGCATTAGCGAGTGCCGTCCAGATCAAGCGGTAGGTTATGCTACTCAATCATTCGAGGATGAGGCTATGTATTGGTGGGAGAGTGTGGAGCAGAGGAAGACCCGAGAAGAGATCAAAGAGATGAGGTGGGACGATCTGAAGGAGTTAGTAATGAAGAGGTTCTGTGCTGACGCCGAGGTTGAAAGGGCGGAGATGAAGTTCCTAAACTTGAAAGCTGGGACGATGACACATCGTGAGTACACTACAGAGTTCAATCGAATGTCTAGGTTGGTACCCGATATGGTCAGCACTGAGGCTAAGAGAATCAAGTGTTATGTGAGGGGATTACCACAGAGAGTCCGCATGTTAGTCAGGACAAGTAAACCTGCTACTTTCGATTCTGCTGTCGAACTCGCAGAGATGGTCTATGCAGACCTGGCTGCGGATGATGTGGTGGTGGGAGACGAGAATAAAGAGAAGAAATGGGCCGCTCCTGCTAAACGACCCGGTACTCAGTTATGGAACCCCAAAGATAAGAAGCAGAGAGTGTGGGAGAAGAGATCGTGTAAGACCTGCGGAAAGATGCATGGTGGTGAGTGCAAGTGGGGTAAAAGTTATGGTGTTTGTCTCAAATGTGGAAAGGCTCACGGTGGGGAATGCCGGATGGGGTCTAATGTGTGTTATAAGTGTGGGAGGGTAGGGCATTATGTCAATGAGTGCAGTGCAAAGCCAGCATGTTACAAATGTGGCAAGACAGGCCACATGGCGAGAGAGTGCACAGATGGTGAAGCTGGAGGTAGTGGAAGGAAGGATGCCGATCAAGCTAGGCCAAGAACTAGAGCCTACATGCTGACCCAAGAACAAGCCAAGCAGATTCCGGATGTCGTCACAGGTACGTTTCTAGTGAACGGTGTTTCCGCTTCTGTATTATTTGATTCGGGCGCAAACAAAAGTTTCGTAGCCACACCATTTAGTAAACTAGCTAAAATGAAATGTTGCCGAGTGTCTGAAACTTTTGTAGTAGAAACCGCCAGTGACACTTCGGTTAAAATAACAAAAATGGTTAAGAACTGTAAGATAGAATTGGAAGGACATGAGTTCCCGGTTACCTTGTACGTTATGACCTTGGGAGGGTTCGATGTGGTTTTGGGTATGGATTGGTTGTCTGAGTTTGAGGCTCAGATAGTATGTAAGAGTAGGATGATAAGGTTAAAGTCATTGGATGGTAGTGCGGTAACGGTTTATGGTGATAAGGAAAGTTCTGGGCTTAATGTCATTTCGATGATAAAAGCCGAGGGTTTGCTAAGGCGAGGGTGTCGTGCCTACCTGGCGTATGTCGTCAACGCTGCGGCCGAGACGAAAGAAATGAAAGATGTTCCTATTGTACGCGACTACCTAGAAGTATTCCCTGAGGATCTTCCGGGGTTGCCGCCGGAGCGAGAGATAGAATTTCAGATAGATTTAATACCAGGAGCCCAACCTGTCGCGAAAGCGCCTTACCGTTTAGCACCGTCCGAGATGAAAGAATTGATGTCACAACTGCAAGAACTCCTCGACAAAGGTTTCATAAGACCGAGTGTTTCCCCGTGGGGCGCACCAGTGTTGTTCGTGAAAAAGAAGGATGGAAGTATGAGAATGTGCATAGACTATCGTGAGTTGAATAAGCTTACGGTAAAGAATAGATATCCGTTGCCAAGGATTGATGATCTGTTTGACCAACTTCAAGGTTCAAGTTGGTTCTCACGAATAGATCTCAGATCAGGCTACCATCAGCTGAAGGTGAAGGAGGCAGACATCCCGAAGACAGCGTTCCGAACGCGGTATGGACACTACGAGTTCCTCGTAATGTCATTCGGTCTAACAAATGCTCCTGCAGCATTTATGGACAAGATGAATAGGGTGTGTCGGCCGATGTTGGATAAGTCGGTTATCGTCTTCATTGACGATATATTGATTTATTCAAAGAACGAGTCTGACCATGCTGAGCATCTGAGAGAGGTATTGGAGACTCTGAAGAAAGAGAAGTTGTATGCCAAGTTTTCGAAGTGCGCGTTCTGGTTAAGAGAAGTGCAATTTTTAGGTCACGTGATTAATCCGGAAGGGATTACCGTGGACCCAGCTAAGATTGAAGCGATAACGAATTGGAAGATTCCGCAGAACCCGACTGATATACGAAGCTTCCTAGGGTTAGCTGGCTACTATAGGAGATTCATCGAAGGTTTCTCCAAGATAGCCGCACCGCTGACCGGTATGACTCGAAAGTCGATAGTATTCAGTTGGGGAAAGTTTCAGAAAGAAGCCTTTGAAAAATTGAAGAAGAGACTCACGCAAGCTCCAATCCTTACTCTACCCGATGGTGACGAGGATTTCGTTGTTTGTGCTGATGCTTCGCATCAAGGATTAGGTTGCGTGTTGATGCAACGAGGGAAGGTGATAGCTTACGCGTCTAGACAGTTGAAGGTCCATGAGAGTACTTATCCGACGCATGATTTGGAGTTAGCAGCTGTAGTGCATGCTCTTAAGATATGGAGGCATTATCTGTACGGTACTAAGTGTACTATCTATATAGATCATAAGAGTTTAAAGTACTTCTTCGAGCAGAAAGAATTGAACATGAGGCAGAGAAGATGGTTAGAATTGATAAAGGATTACGACTGTGAGATTAAGTATTACCCCGGTAAAGCTAACGTGGTCGCTGATGCGCTAAGTCGTAAGAATGAGGAAGTCCTTGCAACAGTGAAGTCATACAAGTTGATCATGAACCCGAGTCTTTCTGAAGAAATCATCAAGGTACAGTCAGAGGTGTTAGTAGATGAAGGGTTAGTAAAGAAAGAAAGGATTTATGGCCAGCAAGACGAGTTGATGGAAAACACTCATGGAGTTAAAACTAGGTTCGACCGTATGTGGATCCCACACCATGGTGATCTTAGAAGTCGAATCTTAGATGAAGCTCATAAGTCAAGGTACTCAATCCATCCTGGAGCTACAAAGATGTACCAAGACTTGAAGAGAGATTACTGGTGGCCAGGAATGAAGAATGATGTAGTGGATTATGTTAGTAAGTGCTTAACTTGCTTACAAGTCAAAGCCGAGCACCAAAAGCCTTATGGGAAGATGCAACCGCTAGAGATACCTGAGTGGAAATGGGAACACATCACCATGGATTTCATAACTAAGCTACCTCGTACAGCTAAGCAACATGATACCATCTGGGTGATTGTGGACCGTTTGACCAAGAGTGCTCACTTTCTGCCCATACGAGAGGCCATCTCGTCAGAAATGTTAGCAAGCTTGTTCATTAATGAAGTTGTAACCAAGCATGGAATACCGTTGTCGATCGTGTCTGATAGAGATACACGGTTTACTTCGAGGTTTTGGAAGAAATTCCATGAAGCTATGGGGACGAGGCTGAACATCGGTACGGCGTATCATCCTCAAACTGATGGACAGTCTGAAAGGACGATCCAAACCCTTGAGGATATGCTACGTGCTTGTGTTTTAGATTTTGGTGGAAGTTGGGATGATCATCTGCACATGGCAGAGTTCTCCTATAACAACAGTTACCATTCAAGTATTGGTATGCCACCGTTTGAGATGCTTTACGGTAGACGATGTAGAACCCCGGTGTGTTGGGGTGAGATTGGTCAGAAAGAAATGGGAAGCCTAGAAGTGGTTCAAGAAACGTCTTCAAAGTTCGATCAGATCAAAGCAAGAATGAAAGCCGCTCAAGACAGACAAAAGTCTTATGCAGATAAGCGGCGACGACCAATTGAGTTTAACGTTGGTGACAATGTGATGCTCAAGGTCTCGCCTTGGAAGGGGATTATCCGTTTTAGGAAAAGAGGAAAGTTGAGTCCGAGGTACATTGGACCGTTCAGGATTGTAAATCGTGTGGGTGAAGTAGCTTATAAACTGGATTTACCCGATGAGTTAGAAGGAATTCATTCAACCTTCCATGTTTCTCATCTGAGGAAGTGTCTAGCTGATGACACGTCTCACGTGCCATTAATGGACATCGAGGTTGATGAACAATTAAACTACATCGATCAACCGATAGAGATCGTTGATCGTAAGGAGAAGCAGCTTCGTCACAAGACTATACCTTTGGTAAAAGTGATATGGAAACACCACAAAGGATCGGATGCTACTTGGGAAGCCGATGATGAGATGCGCAAGTTTTACCCTAGTTTGTTTATGTAATAGTTAGGTTTCGGGGACGAAACCTCTTTAAGGGGGGAAGACTTGTAACATCCTAAAAATTTTAATGATGAATAAAGGAAGTTATGTTTAGTGATTTCGCGTAATTAATTAATATCGGGTAGGGAGCGGGTCTTGGACGTGGATTAATTGAGATGGGTTAAATGAGAATGGGATTTCAGGGATATAAATACCCCCAAAATCCCAAAATATCTTCATTTTCACCAAACTCCCTAACACCCCAAAACACACACACACACCACACGCATACCGCCGCCGGCCGGCCGAGCCAAGGGAAGAGTCGGGCAGGTCCGAGAGAGAGCGATTAGTGTACTAGCAAGTAAACGAGATCCAAACAAGCCCAAAAAGGTATGATTCTTGATCTTTGAAGTTTTAAGATCCAAGCTTTTTTAGTGTATAAGCGACCGAAAATGGTCGGGAAGCGTAGTGGGTGATATTGAACATAGCAAGGGTGTTAAAATCGCTCAAAATGCTGGAAAGAAACCGAACAGCGGCTGTCTGGGCAACTTCGCCTGCATCTGGGCAACTTCGCCTTCAAAGCGATGAACTTCGCCTGCAAGCTAAGTTCGCCTGATGAACTTCGCCTGCAAGCTAAGTTCGCCTGATGACAACTTCGCCTGAGGCCAAGTTCGCCTGATGACAACTTCGCCTAAAGCTAAGTTCGCCTGATGACAACTTCGCCTAAAGCCAAGTTCGCCTGATGACAACTTCGCCTAAAGCTAAGTTCGCCTAAGGTTTAACTTCGCCTAAAGCTAAGTTCGCCTAAGGTTTAACTTCGCCTAAAGCTAAGTTCGCCTAAGGTTAACTTCGCCTAAAGCCAAGTTCGATGTCACACCCTCAAAATCCACTAACGGAGTTTTACCGTCAGAGGGTGTGAACTGGCAGGATCGGAATCATTAGTTATAATCAAACCAAAGAAAAACGTTTAAATGTAAATAAGTGCGGAAGCGTAAAACCTTAATTCAAAAGTTGCGTCACGCAGGACGACTTAAAACCAAATGTAACTGTTAAAATTAAGTTTGCAGAGTAAAGATGTTTTCGATTAATGCATGCTCCTAAACCGCGCGCCCGCCTCGGCTACCTGAGAATAACATACTAAAAGTGTCAACACAAGGTTGGTGAGTTCACAAGTTAAATAAGATAAATCGTTTAGCGTTTTGCGTAACCTCGTTACGGCGTTTCAGTGTTGCGTAACCCCGTTACGAAGTTTAAGTGTTGCGTAACCTCGTTACGACGTTTAAGTGTTGCGTAACCTCGTTACGACGTTTAAGTGTTGCGTAACCTCGTTACGACGTTTAAGTGTTTTGCATTACCAGATAGTGTTATGCCAAATTATATATCGATAGGTAGCTAATCTATACAACAAGTATCGCTAAGTGGTTCGCGACCGAAGCTGACTGTTTATCAAGTGCCCGTCACCAGGTCAATCCAGACCATGGTAAGTGTTAGCCAAAATTACACCCACTCAACCTCCAGTTGAGCTTAACGTCGGGTGGGGTTTGTCAAACCCAGTAGTACTACTCAACAGTGACTCGCTATTCCAAATATTAACCGGTCCGATGTGTGGGACTTCAAATGTTACGTTTGCCGCTTAGCCTTTACAAGTGATATATAATTTATAAAAAAATCTTAAATATGCGTTTATCTCAGAAAATGTGTTTATCGGAGTATGTTATCTCCCCCAAGTGAAAAATGTTTGAAAACAGTTCAAAGAGCGGGGTAAGTGAAACTCACTGTTTGCGAAGAATATCCCGATCTAGATCACCAAGTGATGTGCGTCGTAGAAACTCTCTAGCGTTCTAAATAACAAAGAGATTTTCTAAGTATCGGTACGTTTAACGAGTCTCTAGACTCGGCACATAATACCTATGCACGTAACAGATTTCGTGTTTCGTTTGTGAATTGTGTGTGACTTAAACAAGTACAATTGTGATACGATACATGAGTGAGCAATTACTTTCGTGTCACGTACTAATAACATACTTTACTAGCAATTATCCCCGTAAGGGCATTTTGGTCAAAATACAACAACTATATAAAAACTATCATATTTCATGCATTCCTACACAACTCAGCAGCTAGTTTCGTTATGACAGAAATTCTACTTGAAAGATTGCACTAGTTCACCGATCATAACGTCTCAATTAATTCACCAAAAATTACCACAGAAGCATACATATCTTAGGTTTCCAGAACATATTTTATCTTATTTTTATTCCACATATTTTTCTTATAATGACCAGAACATTACAGCAAACTCATATCAGTCAGATTCATGCGCAACAGAATGTTATTTGCAATTCCCGTTAAATGAAAAATCCAATAAATGCAAGACCACTTGGGTTTGGTTCCTAACTCAATGAGTCAACTTCCAGAAGTGGAACCAACCCAATTGGTCTCGTAGTTCATGAGATATAACATTTACAACATAACCTAACAGCAGGTCTAACAGCTCAGCTTTGCACCACGTTTTTGTAAAATAATAAAAGTACACTTATACTTGTCCAAAAATTACAAACTTATACTTCATGAAAACTAGACTCAACCTAGTTTACTGCAGTACCCACAATCTCAACCAATTCTCACGTTTACACTTCGTTACAGTCACTTGAACATCATATACACATTCTGTCCAGATTCTGTTCACATCAAAACTCAACAATTTAACTATCTATGGACCATAAATCAATCATAGAACATGCTAGACACTACCACCACTATCCATGCATGTCAATTACACCATGCATACAAGATTAGGGTTTTATTTGCACTCACAATCAAGGACACAACAATTAACATCCAATACTATCAAAACTAGTTATCAAATCATCACTAATACACCATCAAATAAACAAGGATCATATGAACACCATGCATAGGAAAAAGTCGGACCTAGGGTTTGCAAGTTATACCTTCAAAACACCAATACAAGCAAGAGGAAGGTAGGAGATGATTAGAAACGGGTGTAGGATGCTTCAATTGTGGAAACCCAAGATTAAAACCAAGTGTTTGGTGTGTGTTTGTGAGCCGATCGCACGGAGGGGGGGGGGTCTAGCTGCCGTCGGTTTTTGTGAGGGGAAGGAGAGGAGTTAGGGTTTGTGATAATGATATATTTATAGATATACAAGTTACACTCTAGTCCCTAAACTTCCAAATGTTACATCTCTAGCCTAAACTAGTTGTTTCTTGTTTCTTGTTTAACATTCCACATAACAATCAAGTAACACACATATACCTAACACATAATTATCACATAATTAGTGTTTTGACGTTTGTCGTTTATTTATCAATCGTTCGCGTCAACTCGTTTGCGTTTCGGTGCAAATCCCGAAAGACTACACATGTAGTAAGTGTTAAGCGTCATTTAAACCCTAGTTTAAATGTAATGAAGTGTGCGTTATAGATTCAACGATCTTAAAGTTTGAATTGACGGAGTTGAGTTAACGGGGTTAACCTGAAATTGACGATTGTCACATCATTCCCATGTTAAAGAATTTTCGTCCCGAAAATTTGAGTCAAGTCGTGATGAGAGCCTGAAAAAGTAAGAAAAATTTTCAGTTTGTCATATTCGATTAGGAAGTAAACTAAAAATCTAATGAAAAATGTGTTAAGACAGTTAATGGAAATAAAATTTTTCCAAGCTGACCTGGCAGCTCGACCCCAGCCAGGGGCTCTGCCCCTTGGACCCTGCTAGGGGCTGCCGCCCCTAGACCCCGCTGCCAGGGGCGCTGCCCCCGGACCCCCGTTCATTGTGGGTCATATAAAGATAGACATACATTATGAGAAGTGATAGTTAATTGATACGTATACTTGTTATACAGTCAGCCGTGCACAACTGAAGAAAGGAATTACGATTAACGGTGAACGTAACCGTGTTCAGGTGAGTTTCTAGCCCCATTCCTTGTTATGTTTTCGGGGCTGTGTGCATACTTGATGTGTTGTTAATACATTTATCCTAAGTGATAAGTGTATGCCCTATGTGATATATGTGTTATGTAAGAATGATTGCTTGATGGTACGTGAACGATCTTCGGATATTGCACGTACTGTCAGGTTGTAATGCTATGTATAAGGTAAGTATAATATGAATGCTTATGCGTATGAACGTGATAGAGATAATAAAAGAAGGAAATAAAGATGTATGGTCGTATGGTTACGAAAAGGGGTACCGAGCCCTAATAATACTCGAGGTATGATGTATGGTTGTATGGTTACGAAAAGGGTACCGAGCCCTAATAATACTCTAGGTATGATGTATGGTTGTATGGTTACGAAAAGGGTACCGAGCCCTAAAAATACTCGGGGTATAATGTATGGTAACGAAGAGGGAATCGAACCCTACTAATATTCGAAAACTAGGGACCAGACCCTTATAATATATGTGATGTTAGGGACCAGACCCTTATAATATCTGTGATGTTAGGGAATCGAACCCTTCTAATATTCGAAACTAGGGACCAGACCCTTATAATATCTGTGATGGTAGGGACCAGACCCTTATAATATCTGTGATGTTAGGGAATCGAACCCTTCTAATATTCGAAAACTAGGGACCAGACCCTTATAATATTTGTGAGGTTATAGGGCGAAAGGCTCTTTAAAACGTATGATTATGTATGTAAAGAAAGTATGAAGGTAAAAATGAAAGTAAAAGCACTTAAGTATGAAAGAAAGTTAGGAGGTTAAGTATGAAATGTAAAGAATGTATTGTATGATTATGTGATTAACTAGAACTCACTCAGCGTAGCTGACTTTTAGTATGCACGCAGGTGAGTAGGATGAGACAGCTGGCTTGAGCGGGGACACATGGCAGAAGAATAAGAGCCTGGCATCTGAAGACTTACGATGTTTTAATTTTAATGTTTTAATGTGAAAGACAAAGGACGTTTTGAGACAAGTTATGAAATATTGTAATGTTTTATGAAAGTTTTATATTCCGCGTAAATGTTTTAATTAACTCTGATATTTAGAACTGTGTTTATGAGTAAATCCAACACGAAAGTAGGGTTACCGGTAACGGGGCCTTACACGAGTGTATAATCGTAATATTGGTGAACACAATGATTTGATCACGAGGGAAAAAACCCTTAATCACGATAATCTTACTTCGGTTAAAACTTAACAAGGTAATATTTGATAAAATGACTTCGGTCAAGGATTAACGAGATAATCTTTGGTCGAATCACTTCGGTCAAGGATCAACGAGGTAACCTTTGGTCGGATAGTACGTGATTATAGTAATCTACGGCACAAAAAACCCCCGGACGGTGAAAACTATCACCGTCGATTATATTGATAATAAAAGGTGGTTACAAGTATTGTGGAGTTTATGATCAAAGAATACAAGAATATCTAAGTGTGTGTGTGTATGAACTGCTAGAGAGAGTTCTTGAGAGATTTTCTGAATGTGTGCTGCCGTCAATGAGTGTATCTATGTGTATGTGACCTAATATTGATCATAAACTCAATATATATAATAAAAGAAAATAACAACTAGCTCCGATTTTAAAGGAACTACTCCACTAACTGCTCCCATCACTTTAACTACGTGCGTAAAGGAGCCCAGTAGCGAAAAATAAGGTAGACCAGGTCTTGGAGCCGTTATATATAACTCTAGAACTCTTCAGAAGGATAATTGATCCAGACACGTCTTCAAGGATAACATATCCTCAGTACTCAGCTATTTGTGAGTCAACAAGAAGTCCTATAAATCCGCCATTATCCCCACTAAACGTGTTACAACCATTTGACCACGTGCTGAAGGTGCCTTGTAG
The DNA here is from genome assembly GCF_021521415.1 of Bidens hawaiensis. Classification (NCBI taxonomy): domain Eukaryota; kingdom Viridiplantae; phylum Streptophyta; class Magnoliopsida; order Asterales; family Asteraceae; genus Bidens; species Bidens hawaiensis. Next base: position 1,500,910 of record NW_027491371.1, on the reverse strand, counting down.
AGAAATATTTGGTAGACCGCGTCCTATAGCCGTTATACCTATCAAATATTAACCTACACATGAGAAACAATCGTTAGTAATACCAACTACTGAGGATCCTTGACCCTGACAGGATCTGTCTAAGGATAACTGATCCAAGAACATATGTCAGGATAACGTATCCACAGTGTCAAATTTCCGTGCCCTAACAGTTATGATTTAAGTTGTGTATAAAAAAACTTAAAAATGTCTCAAGTGAGAAAACTTAAAAATGTCTCAAGTGATAATAGAACTTGCAACCTTTTGATTGGAACTCATACCCCTTTACCACTAAACTAACCTACTTATTGTATAACTAAAGTAAACATTAAAGATACATGTTTCTTTTTCCTATATATATATATATATATATATATATATATATATAAGATTGATTTCTTTTGAGAACCACTTTGATTTTTAAAAACTTGAAAGAACTCAACGTAACAAATTTTTTTTTCGAATTTTTTTTACACATGTGTAATACGTAAGTGTAAGTGATGTACAAAAAAATACGGTATTTTTTTACACACCGAATCGACTTTTTAAACATGTGTAACTAACGTTTAAACTTGTGTAATTATCAAAAATACTTATTCTCTCTCCTGCTTCATTTTTTAAATAAATTTAATCTCAACCACATATTTCATATCATTTAATTAAATGTGTGGTTCAAAATTGAGTTCTTAAAGTTCTTAAAACTCACCATGGTTCTCAAAATAACCCTCCCCTATATATATATACATACACATATATATATATACACACACACAATTTTGTGCCGCCGAAAATTAAGTGTCGCCCACATTGCCCTATGCCCGAGCCGCCCCTGTTCAATTCCCACTTACACCATTTTGGGAAGCGCATGAGTGACTCAATGAAGGAACACCAAGATTTTTGTGATCTCCGGTTCAATTATGAGAGCGTTAGGTTTTTTCCCATCGGTGAGCCTTCGAGTGGATGGGTTTTCGATCCTCAGAACTGGAGATAAATTGAAGGCGCTTAATGGCTCCGTATAGCTGGGTTGGGACAACTGGCGACGACCTTTTGCTATTGAGTCATCCCGTACGGAGTTCTTAAATAATTCTATATTTTTTGGTTATTCAGAAAACTATTTAAGTACGATGGTATATATCTGGTCACTTGTTTAATATTATTAAATATTATTGTTGTTATTATTAATTTATGTTATTTTTTTATTCTGATTTGTAGACTTCAGTGTCCGAAATTTTTTTGCTATTCATGAAACTAGAATGTTCTTCACGCGCGTTGCGCGGGAAACATAGCAACAGATCCAAATATCAAAACGCAGATATATAAACACATCGTAACAATTTATCACTTTTGACACAACAAAAAACAATTCAGGTATCGGCACCGTACTGGCACTCAATGAAACTTATATATTTCACTGCGAATATAAATCCATTTTAACGATGTGACGTAGATTAAAAAAAGTAAACACGCAATACGGCGAACTCAAAAATGCCGTTACCCAAAATTTTAAAAGCAGCATAGTTTAAACGTTAATTATTATGATTAAATAACTAAAATGTATAAAATATAATAACAATAGGCTGCGTGGTGAAAAAAAGAAAAATACGTTGCAAAATACAACAAATATTAAGGCATAAATTAAAATCATTAAATCTTTATGGGGCTAAGTTTACATATGAAAAAAGCTAAAGGTACAACTTGACAATCACCAAAATTGCACTGTAGCAATTAGTTTTCCAATTATCTCCCTATATTATAAAAGAAGAACACGTTCTCCACGTGTCGCCTCCAGCTCTTGCTATCGTGTTCAATAACCAGTCTATCTACGTGTTCCTTCCTTTTTACAAAGCTTTCAGGGAATGCTTTTATGGAAATCTTCCTCGGAAAGTTTACCTCTCTCTACTTCATTGTCTCTCTCCATTTCAAAATCAGATATTTTATTCATCATTTCTCTCTATTTCAAATTTTCAAAAATTAGATCTGAAATATTAAATATCCAAATTCATAATCAATCGGGTCTCATCTTCTTCGTCGTTCCTAGAAGCGTTCCAATCGACCTTCTCTTCTTCGTAATCAAGCAGCAACATCATTCATTGTTCTAATCGGCCTCCTCTTCTTCGTCGTCGGCCTCATCGTCAGACTCATTTAGGTCATTATAAACCCTGAATAATCACTCCTCATCAAACTGTTCACTACAATTCACTCATTTAAACTCACACAACAACACTCACATTTCCTGTTGGTTTTTGAGTTTTTAGTGATTTTGTTTAGGATTATTTTATTTGATTGTTGATATGTTTGTTTATGCATGTCTTGATGGATATGAAGGAAAATAGGGCTCACTTATGTTTGTTGAAGTTTATGCATGTGTCGGTTGATTTGTATGAAGTGAATAAGGGCTCAGTTATGGTTATTGATTTGAATTATTTTGAGTTTTTGCTAATTGTGTTTAGGTTTGTTGATTTGATTGTTGAGAAGTTTGTTTGTGCATGTGTTAATGGATGTGAAGTAAATTAGGGCTCAGTTATAGCCACTGATTTTGATTATTATGAGTTTTTACTGATATATACATGTTTGACTAACGCATAATCAAAGGAGATTAGTTGCATGTGCTTATGCTTATATGTTTTGTTTTAATTTGTTAGATTCATATATTATTAGTATATATAATGCGTCTGTATCGGTAAACTTAGTAAGTAGTACATATTCCATTATATATACATTGAGATCAAACATAGTGAAAAGTGATGTAACCGGTTCGGTTATTGAAATGGTTATCCATGCTTAATCATAACCGAAACCGAACCTTTGGTTAGTCCAATCACTTTAAACGGAAGAAACAATTAGTTTGGTTATCCGTAAGGAGTAGGTTGGTTTTGTCGGCTGTAAATGATATATGATTATCTGTTTCTGATTATTCAATATCACATGATCATTTCCAAAAAGCATATACACGCATTAACAAGTACCTTGAGTTATTGGTATTTATGCATTTTTCACTTTAGTTTACTATTTATACAATTGTGCAGGTCTTGGATTGCATGCATCGTTAATCTTTATATTTTTTTGGTGGGAATCTTTGCTTCATCATGGACGGGTGCTACTGTTTTCTGGGTAAGAGAGTGGTTCATTAAAAGGATGCCTTTTGTAAAACATATTTACTCTTAGTGCTGCTATATCTACAGGTAGTTAATGTTGCATTTGCTTCTAATTTTTCTTAATCAAGATTGATAAAGGTGAAATGAACAATAAAGAATTTTAAGATAAAAAGTAGAGTGCAATGTTAAATTGTTGACCTAACTTTTATTAATTAAACTCATAGAAGCTACTTGAATTTGGGTATTAATAATCAAAGAGAAAATTTAAGTTCTTTATCAAATTATATATATGGTACTCTAAAAAGTAAAAACCATGTTTTGTGACAGTCCAGAACACCAAATATGTGTGCCCTCATGTGATCAATGGAAAGCCATCATGCCAGTTGCTTTCATTCGATTAGGATGAACTATGTAAACAAGTGAGTTTTAATTAAATAAACTCTGCACTTGCACCTTTTTATCTTCAAATTTCAAGCTTGAGTAACATAAATGGTAAACAAATTTAGAATTAATTTTTTGTACTGTGGTTCGCATCATTCCGAACAAAGTTTGTGCATCAAGAATTAATGGTGTGAACTATTTTCGTTTGTGCATTTTGTTTATATTAGCATATTTTATAAAATTGCACGAACCAGGTTGGTAGCACCTGGCATCAAATTGGGCGTACATGTCTAATGTCCCCCTAATACATTTATGAAGTAGGTAGGATTTTGCTCAATTGTACAAAAAATGTAATCATTTTGTGTTTTTAACGAAGAGTGTTTTTTACAGCAGTCGCTCACACAATATTATGATGCTTTATATTGGTGGCAAAGACACTCTCAAAAATGATATTCCTTTTTTTTTCAAATTCGGTTGAAACCATTTTAACAGCCGGTAAATATTTAAATGTCATGAGACTATGAGAGAATGTTGTCAAATTGCCTAGGAGTTGTTTTATTTATAATTTGTTAAAATAAGGAAAAAAATTATCTTAAAATGAACTAAGTTCCTATAGTGCACTTCTAATGCACATAAGTCTTAGTAAGTCTTTTTAATTTATAAAGTCCATCTAATTCTTTTTTAATATTGGACAAAAAGTATTATAGGACAAAACCATGTTACCGGGCACATTTCAACATGTAAAAAAGTATGCATTTTGGCCCAAACTTGCGTTTCACAACCTGCATTGGAGAATTCAAAATTGATTGCTTTAGTTCCAATGATCAATATGTTGAAACTAAATGCATGATTGCATGAAATCTGTTTGTGAGTCTGCATTGGAGAACTCAAATTTGACTGCTTTAGTTCCAATGATCAATATGTTGAAACTGAATGCATGATTGCATGAACTCTGTTTGTGAGTCTGCATTGGAGAATTCAAAATTGATTGCTTTAGTTCCAATGATCAATATGTTGAAACTGAATGCATGATTGCATGAAATCTGTTTGTGAGTTTGCAAGTGAGGAATTACTCAATCTCATGTAAGACACATAGGCTATTTTATTTCAAGTTTCATTCCTTATTTTGATTCTCACAATTGCCCAAAATCAAGAAGTTAAAAAAAACGTCGGTCGGTTTACTTTCTGATTGTAAATTCTTATATGGACTTTGTTTCAACTAACATAATTACAATGAACAAAAACGCTATCATTTATCGAATCATATATACAAAGAACAAGACACTGTGCATAACATAATAACAATGTAAAAATAAAATACCGTGAATAATATAAATACATTGAACAAAAACACTATCAATAACATAATTACAATTATCAAAAACACAATATTCTAAAACATCATGAACTGAAACATTATGAATAAACTAATATATTGTGAAATAAAGCACAATAATTTATCGAGCAAGAAACTAAGAACATAAACAAAGATACATGGTCCATATGAATTAAAACACACCATCAACAATATTATGAACCCGAATTCTCTATAATATCCCGTCTCTACAAGCTCTTCTTCTACAAAAACCTACAAAAAATCATATGCCTCTCGTCCTTTTCATCTTTTGTTTTTGGAACCTATACATAATATTTTCCCAGTAGACCAAAACAATAAGCAAGTATAGGATATACGTAGAAAATAAATTATTGTATTTTTACAGATAAAATATTCCACAATATATTCAAAGATCTATCACAAATATAAAAAAAACATGGAAATAATTAACAAATGATTGACAGAATATATGATATCCATAATTTTTGTGTATTTAAGATGGAATGAGATACATGTGTAATAGCATGTAACGAAACGATCATATACCAAACACATCGAACATATAAATCAACCTCATTCAAGACATATAAAAGTATAGATTGAAAGTGTGTTAAAAAATAAATTTTTTTTTACCAATTCGGTGCAATATCGGCTCAACCAATTGATGAAATTCACTGTAACAGAAGGTTTAGTACCCTTAACCTATTTTGTAATAGGAACATCCATCACATGCTCAAATATGACCATGGATTTAATTTGAAACACCTTGTTCGTAACCGGATCTTGAGGTTTAGTAGTTTGTTTTTTCTTCTTTCAATCCAAGGATCGGTGATGTTGGATGATGAAGTTTATCGGTTAACGAAAGGTGATGTAAGGCGGAGACGATAGACTGGTGGTTTTTTTAGAGAGGTGATGTTGGACGAAGGTGAACTGGTTCTGTTAGGATTCTAGATCACAATCTAAGCTAATTGACACAATTCACAATCAATGAAACTGTAAACTATTGATCTAATCTTTTGTACCGATTAGTATCACTTTAATTGAAATCATATTTGAATTACAAATTCAATTAGTATATGAACTTAAACAAATTAAGCAGCGGAATTCATTAAAGCTAAATAACAGGTATCATGTGGAAGAAAAATTATGCATTAACTGTGATTGAATAATTACAATCTATTCCCCCCCCCCCCCCTCAACCTTAGCTCATTATTAACATTTTTTTTCTAGTACAAAAGTACACGAATCAGGTGAGTATTGTGACGTGAAAGGTGTTAATGTAGAGTAGTCTCTCTTCTTCATTATATACAAGTGTAAAACTATTGATGAGCAAAAAGGTGAAAGCGACATCTAACAAGAACGGTTACAAACTACTAATGAAAATATTACAAAAACTGACAAAAAGATAATCATATGCTAACTACTGATATTTTTTAAACAACTAATGTTTGACCCATCAGTTTTTTAGATCTTCTATTGATAAATCAGTTGTTGTGTCTTCAGTTCTTTCTTATCAATAGTTTGCAAGATCAACAATTTAGAGAAATAGTTTGTCAAAACTTCATAATGAAAAACAATTGATGTTTGGACCATTAATTGTTTGGCATTTGGTCATCAGTTGTTTGCAAGGTTCAACAATCTCCCATGAAGTGCTGATACCAAAATCATTTATTCTTTTAGCCCCATTGTCTTATTTTGAAAATCTTCTTTGGGCTGAGTCTTTGATGAACTTTAAAAACTTAATGCCCAGACTATCATATTCTTCCATCTCCAATGGATGGTCTAACAAGCTTATCAACAACTCTTCTTTCAGCATAGGTACATGTTGAAGATAAGCCCTTTGTGAATTACCTGAATCAAATTCCAAGGTTACAAAGGAACTATTTTCGATTTTACTCCATTTAATAACCTTAGCGCCTAATAGGCTTTTATCAGCAGGTGAAGCAATGGCCAATGTTGATAAAGAAGATGAATAGGGTAACATATTATTATCATATTCAAATCCCAAATTGGCATCTTTGTGTATGTCCTTGATGGCTTGAAGTTCTTCTTCTTATTCTTCTGTTAGTTGTCTTCTTTTGGCCTGTTGGGCATTGATTCCTTCTTGTGCAGAGCTTGGAATCATAGAAGTTGTTTACCTGTCACACCCTCATCTTAGGGTTGGGTTGGGCGTGCGACCAACAGTTGGTACCACATTTGTAATAAATCAGAGTTAGCGGATTAAAGCAGAAAATACATTGCGTGGATTAAATATTATTATTTACATATCAAAAGACGAGATTATAAAAATACCCGTTTAATGTTTTACAAAATATTACTTGCTCATACAAACCACCATTTATATATTTTTAAGTTTTATCAAAAGATCTGAGCCATTAGATCATCTACCATCACTTCGTCCTTCCAAGCTTCTAACCTTCGTTACCTGTAAAATGTTTAGAAAATACGTCATCAACACATGCTGGTGAATAAGCTGACGCATAAAAATATTTTCTTTAGGTTCGGCCCATCGTGTCTTAGGAATAATAAGGTTTTCAAAAACAAAACACAATTATAAACTTAAGTTCTATATAAACCACTCAGCAAACACCGCAACGTTCGACATTACTTAGGTACCATATGTATAAACATGATCACCCTCACTCGAACGTAACTTAGGTCCGAACCATCGTGGCGGAGGCTCATGACCAGGTGTGGCACGGTGTGCCCACCAACTTTTTACCACATATGTAAGGATCCAAACAAACGTACACAACAGCTTGAGGGCTAGCGATTACTTTTGTTTATAACGTTTTAGAGATACGTAATCTCATGTAATTTCATTTATTTGACTCGATTAAACAAGTTTATAAAGTTGGGCGTATTCACCTTTCTTTGAAAAGATCAACTTCAATACACTGATCGGTTCATCCTTAGCTATCTCGGACCTATAGTACGACTATAACCTTTTATTAATACCAGATCTTTAATTTAGCTTAAGACCTCTAGTCTCTTTTGTATAATCTTTACCTCGATTATATTTTCTTTTAAACCTTTAGTTCAAATGTACTTTCTTTCTTTTGCAAGTTTAAACCTTTAGTTTAACTTGTTTTACTTTTTCTTAAACTCTACCTTTCTTCTTCTTGAAGAAACATATACTTTATTTCTTTACTTATTATCTAAGAAACTTAAATAATAATAATAACAAAGATTACTTTTACTTCACATATTCTTTACTTTTTATTTTCTTTGTTATATTTTCTTTTTGTTTATTTTCGAGGTATCGAGTATACCCTCGACTTAGGGTTTAAACCTTTTAATATTTTATTATTATTTTATTCAGGCATTATGTCTACCTTGCATTGCTTATTAAACCCTAGGAACTTGAGCAGCACTTCGACACCTTTACTTCTTTCGAGCTTTCTTGATCGACACCTTCTTTAACACACAAATCAAAGCACACCAATCTTTACGACTTGTCGGCACGTACTTCGAGATGGGTGTTGCGTTGTCTCCTTGATGGCACATTCTTCAAGATAATGTCTTCGGTATTGTCGGTGTATTGCACGTAGATCGAGGAAACGTCGGAATAGGGCATGATTTACGAGATGAGTTCGCTAACACGTTTTTCAAGGCTAGAGAGATGTTTTAGAGAGAGAAATATTGTGTGAACTTGAGGTGTGATGGAATGAGGGCTGGAGGCCCCTTTTATAGGCTGTTTCCGGAGCCCATCGCGATACGCGATGGCCCAGCAGCACATCCGTCGCGTATCGCGACGTAGGCATGGTCAGTCACCCATACAATTGCCACGTGGCAGTCGCGGTGACATGTGGCGGACGATGTGCCACGTGTGGACACGTGGCGGGGCACGCGTAACACTTGTCAGCCCACGTCATCGCGATACGCGATGACGTTGGTACTTTGGCAGTCGCGTATCGCCCACGACCCACTTCCTTGGTTTTATAAGCAGACCTTTCTCGATACGTGATGGGCTTGCCTTCTGATCCATCGTGTATCGCGATGGGTCAGGAAAACAGATTTTTCACTTTTGGTCCTTGGACTTTTGGAACTTGGTATTTTTGATCCGTTATTTTCACAATATTACATACTCCCCACCTTGGAATGAATCTCTTCCGTGAGATTCGCTTCTAGAACAAGTGAGGATACTTTTTCTTCATCTAGGATTCAAGTTCCCAAGTATACTCGGGGCCTCTTCAGTGAGTCCCACTTTACTTTGACTATTGTCAATGTTCGTCTCTTTAGTTTCTTAGTTTTTCAATCTTTGATTTGTACTGGTCGTTCTACGAATTTTAAATTTTCATTTATTTCAACGTCTTTTAAGGGCATAGACAAAGAATCGTCAGCTAGAAATTTTCGCAGATTAGAGACGTGGAATACATTGTGTATCCCGTTCCTTTTAGGGAGTTTTATTGTTGATAGAGCTTTATGTGCATGGACTTACTTGGATGATCCTTTCTATCTTGTACAAGATCCCTGTAGGCAATCGTTAGCTTATCAACCCCCCCCCCCCATCGTGCAGTCTCTTTTCTTGTATGAAAATTGGCCTCGGCCAATTCCATCTTCATATTCAGGATTTCTTTTGCATGTTCTTCTGAAATCCTCTCCCTTACTACCTCCCAATCAGGTTAAGGATGTTCCTGATTAGGGCCTTGTTTAAAACGCTTTTCTATTCTTCCACATTCAGCTTGCAGTTCTCCGTTTATCGAAACATTACCAAATTTAGAAGGGACTCGTTCATATGATCCATGATGTACCTAAAAATCTTCATAGGTTAACAACAAGCACGTCACAATCGAAGAACACACATCCCTTAATCGAGTGTTTCAGATAATACCTTTGCGTTTTTCAGTTAGTTGAACCCTCTTTTCAAGTTTCCAGGTTCTTGGTTAGCTATATAGTGTATCTACAAATCAAGTAACACAATACCAAGCATAGAACATCAATCATCCATCCTTGTAACATAGGGTTTCGATTAGGGTTTGAAATCTTGTTTTTAAACTGTAAAAAGGCGATATAAACCTCCTAATCCGTGCTTTTCACAAAAAAAAGTTTATGATACAAATTGTACACATGTTTAGCATCAAAAAATATTTTTGCTCCATATCTGAAAGGTTTTTCATGGTAAAACATCATTTTTCTTAATCAAACCTTAATTTTATTTAAACTTAATCAAAGCATATTTAAATCAAGTTTTACCTCATGTTATGGCTGAAAAAATGTAGAAATTAAGTAAGATGGTGCAACTAAGTGAATAATATAAAATGAAAGAGGTAGGCTTGGGATAGCTTATAAATGAAGGAAACATGGGTAGGGATCCCCCCTTTTGTTCCGATCGAAACTAGGGGTGGGGCCCGAGCACCTATTTACTTTGTTTTTGTCAAATGGATAGTCTTGAGTTATTTTCGGTTCGGGTTCTGTTTTTTGGTTTTAAAACACCGTTCGGGTGCGATAAACAACGCAAAAGTGAGTGTTTTTCGCCTTAATTTTGCAATTTAAAAAAAACATACCATCTTGTTGTAAAAATTCTAAATATTTTCACGAGTTGCTTAAAACATATCAAATAAGTGTTTTATAAGTCTTTTTCTGCTTAACGGGTGATACAATGCTTGTTTTGGTACTTGCGTTTGGGTTTAATATCATAACATATTGTTAAACGAAAATCTTTTCGTTTAAAAAGTTTTGCACATACTAGGGCTATAATATCAATAAGTTAGTTGTTATAATACATATATCACTTGTATATGGCCCTCGATATATCCAGCGTTTGGTTAATCATTTACTCGATATGAAATAACTGGTTAATTGTTTACTCACTACGTAATAAATAAGGTATATATCGATTTGTCACAAATGCCACAATTTTGTCGACGCGGGATCCCGACTAAGAAGTGAATGCATTCCTAGGAGTTTGGACACCTGTCACACCCTCAAAATCCACTAACGGAGTTTTACCGTCAGAGGGTGTGAACTAACAGGATCGGAATCATTAGTTATAATCAAACCATAAAAACGTTTAAATGAAAATAAGTGCGGAAGCGTAAAACCATAGAAACAATGTTGCGTCACGCAGGACGATTTAAAACCAATGTAACAGTTAAAAGTAAGTTTGCATAGTTAAAAGTTTATCAAGCAATGCATGTTCCTAAACCGCGCGCCCGCCTCGGCTACCTGAGAATAACATACTAAAAGTGTCAACACAAGGTTGGTGAGTTCACAAGTTTAAATAAAAATAAAGCGTTCAGCGTTTGCATTCAGCGTTGTGCGTTACAGCGTTTTGAGTTACAGCGTTTTGCGTTACCAGATAGTGTTATGTCAATTATATATCGATAGGTAGCTAGTCTATACAACAAGTATTACTAAGTGTTCGACACCGAAGCTGACTCGTTTAATAAGTGCCTTGTCACCAGGTCCTCCAGACCATGGTACGTGTTAGCCAAAATTACACCCGCTCGACCTCCAGTCGAGTTTAGCGTTGGGTGGGGTTTGTCAAACCCAGTAGTACTACTCAACAGTGACTCGCTATTCAAAATATTAACCGGTTCGATGTGTAGGACTTCAAATGTTTCGTTTGCCACTTAGCCTTTACAAGTGATATATAATTTATAACAAAATCTTAAATGCGTTGTGGAGTATGTTATCTCCCCCAAGTGAAAAGCGTTTGAAAACAGTTTAAAGAGGGGAAAGTGAAACTCACTGTTTGCGAAGAATTTCCCAAATTAAATCACCAAGATGCGCGTCATCGAAAAACTCTCTCTAGCGTTCTAAAACAATAAAGAGATTTTTCTAAGTGTCGGAATATTATCGAGTCTCTAGACCCGGCACATAATACCTATGCACATAACATGTTTCGTGTTTCGTTTGTGAATCATGTGTGACTTTAACAAGTGTTTTTGTGACACATTACATGTGTAAGCAATCATATACGTGTCATGTATTCATAAAGTACGTCACTATCAATTATTCCCCGTAAGGGCATTTTGGTCAACAATTAACAATTAACTAGCCATTATTCCCCATGAGGGCAATTTGGTCAAATCATGGCAATCAATTAGCAATTATTCCCCGCAAGGGTATTTTGGTCAAAACAAAACAATTATATAGCAAGTATCATGTTTCATGCATTTTTACACAACTCAGCAGCTAGTTTCACCGAGACAGAAATCCTACTAGAAAGATTGTACTATTTCACCGATCATAGCATCTCAATTAATTTACCAAAAATCATCACAGAAGCACATATGTCTTAGGTTTCCAGAACATATTTAATTATATTTTTATTCCACATAATTTTCTCACAATCATCAAATCATTACAGCAAACTCATAACAGTCAAATTCATGCGCAACAGAATGTTATTTGCAATTCCCGTTAAACGAAAAATCCAATAAATGCAAGACCACTTGGGTTAGGTTCCTAACTCAATAAGTCAACTTCCAGAAGTAGAACCAACCCAATTGGTCTCGTAGTTCATGAGATATAACATTTACAACACAACCTAACAGCAGGTCTAACAGCTCAGCTTTGCACAATGTTTTTGTAAAATCATAAAAGTTAACTTCTACTTGTTGCAAAATTACAAGTTTATACTTTATAGAAACTAGACTCAACCTAGTTTACTGTAGTACCAATAATCTCAACCAATTTTCACGTTTACACTTCGTTACAGTCGCTTAAACATCATATACACATTCTGTCCAGAAACTGTTTGCATCCAAACTCAACATATTAACAATCTATGAACTATCATGCATTCATATAATCCTCTAGACTCCATAAACACCATCCATGCACATCAATTACATATTACATACTTGATTAGGGTTTGTGTTTGAACTCAAATCAAAGACACAACAATTTACATGTAACAAGATTCAATCTAGTTATCAAATCATCATTCAAATAACAACAATCATATTAACTATACACACACACCAAAATCGGCTGTTAGGGTTTACAATTAACCCAACAAACATCAAAATTAAGTAACAAGGATGTATAGGATAATCAATTATACCTTCCTAGCACCTAGTTCTTCAATCACAAGCTTGATTTCTTGGTTGAATGTGTGTGTGAAGGCGACGGCAGCAAGGGTTTACAAGGGAGGGGGCCGATCGGGGTTGGGATAATAATAATAATAATAGTTAGGGTTTACTTGTTATTGATCTATTTATAAACACACAAGTTACACTTAAGTCCCTCTACTTTCAATTGTTGTTTTTCTAACTTAACTAACTAGTTTACATCTTGAGTTAATGTTCATAACCATGTTATCACGTAACACATAAGTCTAACACATAATTATCACATAATTACTGTTTTGACGTTTTTCGTTTATTCATCAATCGTTTGCGTCAACTCGTTTGCGTTTCGGTGCAAATCCCGAAAGACTACACATGTAGTAAGTGTTAAGCGTCATTTAAACCCTAGTTTAAATGTAATGAAGTGTGCGTCATAGATTTAGTGATCTTAAGTTTGAATTGACGGAGTTGAGTTAACGGAGTTAACCTGAAATTGACGATTGTCACATCATTCCCATGTTAAAGAATTTTCGTCCCGAAAATTTGAGTCAAGTCGTGATGAGTGTCTGAAAAAGTAAGAAAAATTTTCAGTTTGTCATATCATCCCCTAGTAGAAAGAAATTTCGTCCCGAAATTTAATTCATACCTCCGGTGATGTCTGACGGTTTGCCGGGTTTCGCGGTTTTCTGTGTTTGGTTAGCCCTTCAAAAAGGTGATGATACTTTTTCATCATTTGATCCTCGCGTTCCCACGTGAACTCCGGTCCACGTCTCGAGTTCCATCGAACCCTAACGATTGGAATCTTGCTGTGCTTGAGTGTTTTGGTTTCCCAATCCAAAACTTCGACTGGTTCTTCAATGAAGCGTAGCTGTTCATCAACTTGCAGTTCCTCCAAAGGGACTACTTGGGTTTCATCAGACAAGCATTTCTTCAAATTGGACACGTGGAATACATTGTGTACGCCACTGAGTTCCGTTGGCAGGTCCAGTCGGTACGCCACCGGACCAATGCGCTCAGTTATCCGATACGGACCAACATATCGTTGGTTGAGTTTGTTTCGCTTCCCAAAGCGAACCACACCTTTCCAAGGCGAGACTTTGAGTAACACTCAATCGTTCACTTGAAATTCGAGGGGTTTTCGACGCTTGTCGGCGTAACTCTTTTGGCGATCTCGTGCTGCTGCCATGCGATTTCGGATTTGAACAATCTTTTCCGAAGTTTCGAGTACCAGTTTTGGACCAGTGATTTGGCTGTCACCCACCTCCGCCCAACAGAGTGGTGATCGACACTTCCGTCCGTACAGCGCTTCAAACGGCGCTGCTTTAATACTTGCGTGGTAGCTGTTATTTTACGAAAACTCTACCAAGGGTAAGTGGGGTTCCCAACTTTTTCCGAAATCCAATACGCAGGCACGCAACATATCCTCCAGGGTCTGAATAGTTCGTTCACTTTGCCCATCCGTTTGAGGATGGTATGCTGTGCTCATATCAAGACGGGTGCCTAGTGCGCTTTGCAGCGACTTCCAAAAGTGCGAAGTGAAACGAGAATCTCGATCAGAAATGATTGAGACAGGCACTCTGTGTCTAGACACTACTTCCTTCATGTAGACGCGAGTCAGTCTTTCCATTTTGTCCGTTTCTTTAATTGCTAGGAAGTGTGCAGACTTAGTCAACCGGTCAACGATCACCCAGATGGTATCGCATCCCGTCGGTGTCTTTGGTAAACCCGTGATAAAATCCATTGAGATATGTTCCCATTTCCACATTGGGAGTTCCGGTTGTTGTAGTAGACCAGATGGTTTCTGGTATTCTATCTTGACTCTGGCACAAGTCAAGCATTTGCTCACGTAGGTGGCAATGTCGGCTTTCATGTTCGGCCACCAGTAAAGTGCCTTTAAATCATGATATATTTTATCTGAGCCAGGGTGGATAGAATATCGGGATTTGTGAGCTTCGTCCATCACTAGAGTTCTCAACTCTCCGTATCGTGGAACCCAAATCCGGTTCTCAAAATATCGGACCCCGTCCGATCTGGTTTCAAGTTGCTTGTTCATGCCCCGCATGAGTTCCGATGGAAGATTGTCATCTTTCAAAGCTTCAAGTTGCGCATCGCGAATCTGATCGGGCAAGTTGGCATGAATCGTGAGTTGCAATGCTCGCACTCGTCTGGGTTTATCTGTTTCTTTTCTGCTGAGGGCGTCGGCCACTACATTGGCTTTGCCAGGGTGGTACTTGATGGCACAATCGTAATCTTTGAGTAGCTCGACCCAACGGCGATGTCGCATGTTCAGCTCCTTCTGATCGTAGATATGTTGGAGACTCTTGTGGTCGGTGTAAATGGTAAACTTGGTGCCGTACAAGTAATGCCTCCATATCTTAAGAGCAAACACCACAGCTCCAAGTTCCAAATCATGGGTCGTGTAGTTCTTCTCGTGAACCCGTAGTTGTCGGGAGGCGTAGGCTATAACCTTCTCGAGTTGCATCAGCGCACAACCGAGACCTTGTATAGATGCATCACAGTGTACCTCAAAATTTTCCGTTCCCTCGGGGAGGGCTAGAATAGGGGCGCTACAAAGTTTGGTTTTCAACAATTGAAAAGCGGATTCTTGCGCGTCACCCCAATTGTACTTAGTGCCTTTGTGAGTCAAAGCGGTGAGGGGTTGAGCAATCTTTGAAAACCCCTCGATGAAACGCCGGTAGTAGCCGGCCAGTCCTAGGAATTGCCGCACCTCAGTCGGAGTCTTAGGTGCTTCCCAGTTTTTGATGGCCTCTATCTTACCGGGATCGACATGGATACCATTCTCGTTGATCACATGTCCTAAAAAGTGAACCTCGCGAAGCCAAAATTCACATTTCGAGAGTTTAGCATACAGTTGTTCCTTCTTCAGCAATTCCAGAATTACCCTTAAGTGCTCTTCGTGGTCAGATTCGTTCTTGGAGTAGACGAGAATATCGTCAATGAACACAATCACAAACTTTTCGAGGTACGCCTTGCATACTCGATTCATGAGATCCATAAATACAGCTGGTGCGTTGGTTAGGCCAAAAGGCATAACCGAAAACTCGTAGTGACCATACCGTGTTCTGAAAGCCGTCTTTGAAATATCTTCCTCGCGCACTCTCAGTTGGTGGTAACCGGATCGCAGATCGATCTTCGAGTAGTAACTCGATCCTTGAAGCTGGTCAAACAAATCATCAATTCGGGGTAAAGGATAACGGTTCTTGACCGTCATCTTGTTCAACTCCCGGTAGTCGATGCACATGCGAAAAGTCCCGTCCTTCTTTCGGACAAACAAGACAGGGGCTCCCCACGGCGATGAGCTAGGTCGGATAAAACCCTTATCCAACAAATCTTGCAGCTGAGTGGACAACTCCTGAAGTTCCGCCGGTGCGAGCCGATACGGGGCTCGTGCTATGGGTGCTGCACCGGGTGTCAACTCGATTTGGAACTCGACTTGTCGTACAGGAGGGAGTCCGGGCAAATCCTCCGGGAAAACTTCCGGGAAGTCTCGCACAACAGGTATATCTCCAATTCGTTTCTCCTCCGCGGGTTTCTCAATGATCTGCGCCAAAACTGCCGGATGACCCTTTCGTAGGTACTTCTACGCCTTCATAAGGGAAATGACGCTGGTGGTCATGCCGCTTCTCTCACCTCGGACCGAAATGATCTCCCCGGAAGGGGTAGAAATGTGAACTATCTTGTCGTGACATATAATCTCCGCTCGATTCTCGGATAACCAGTCCATGCCGATAACGACATCGAAACTACTAAGCGTAAAAGGAATAAGGTCGATGTCAAAGACATGACCTGACAGTTTTAACTTGCATCCCGCAAGTACATGAGTCGTTACTATAGTCTTACCGTCAGCTAATTCAACAGGAAACTTAGCATCTAACGGAGTTGGAGTTAAGTCTAAGAGTTGACTAAAAGCTTTCGACACAAAACTCCTATCAGCTCCAGTGTCAAACAATACAGAAGCAAAACAATCGTTTATAGGGAACTTACCAGTCACCACGTGTGGATCATTGCGGGCTTGACCCGACCCAATTAAAAACGCTCATCCCTTGCCATTGCTTCCACCATTACTGCCACTTCCATTACCCCCATTGTTGTCGTTCTGTTTCAGCTTGGGACAATCCTTCCTGAAGTGACCTTCCTGCCCACATTCGTAACATCCCTTCGTCGTCATAGGTGGTTTAGGAGCACCCGTTGCCGCAAGGTCTCCTCTACACTCCTTTGCCTGGTGACCCATCTTTCCGCATCTCTGACACTTGACACGGTTACACGGGCCAACATGATGATAATTGCACCTATTGCACTTCGGATATTTCCCAGCATATCCGCTCGAACCCTGCCCGCTACCGTTATTATTGTTGTTGTGACTTTGATTGTTAAAGCTCCGAGTGAATTCGGGCTTATGGTAATGTTGTTGCGGTGGGAGGTTCGAGGACGAGGATCTGGTGTTGTCAAACTTCCTCTTCCCGTTGCTCGGGTTGCTGTTGCAGTTGTTGTCGTTACTCGGGTTGTCACGGGCTTTAGTAGTTGAACCCCTAGGTGGTAACGCACCTTGGGTCACAGCCTGATCCGTCAGTTTGTGAGCTAAACGGATCGCTTGTTGAATCTTGGCTGGTCTGGAAGACGTCACCATGCCGTGAATCTGCGGTGCTAACCCATCGATATACATCTCAATCCTCTTACTCGGCGGATCCACCATCCGCGGACACATCACAGCCAACTCGTGAGAACGAGTAGTGTATGCTTCAATTTCCGAGCCCACCATCTTCAGTGACCAGAATTCTGACTCTAACTTCGAAATCTCCTCTCTCGGACAGTACTCCTCTCGCATCATGTTTTTGAACTCCTCTCAGTTCATAGCGTTAGCCAGTTCCAATCCAAGAATTTGCACATTTGCACATCGTCTGAGGACACCTCTGAGTGTGCCTCTGGCTCAGCCGGTTCTTCCTCCGGTTCCTCTTCGGGTTCCTCCTCGGGATCTTCCTCGGGATCTTCTCAGGCTCCTCTTCGGGATCTTCTTCAGGTTCGGCCTCAGGCTCCGCTGCGTTCTGAGCAAGTTGCATTTGTAAGACATCGCAACGCTCTAGGGCTATCTCGGTTCGGGTCCTTGCTACCTGGAGTTGCTCTTGCAAGTCTATCATCTCGGCTTGCATCTTCATCATAATCTTCATCTGTTGATCACTAGCCTCTTGCATTTACTTCATTGCCGCTGCCATGCGGGCAATCTCCTCCTTAGTCTCGGTTCCGTCTTAACATTCCGGAAACGTTCGCTCTCGTATAGCGCATGTAACCCACATCATGCTCCAAACATGAAACAACAGCTGCGAGAACTCGTTCTACCGGTTCGGTTATGGGTGGTAGGGTGTTGGGATAAGCAGGGTGGTTCGAGTGAGGTAACGGGGGAACTTGTTCGCGATAGACCATACGTCTGATCATGTTAGGGTACCAATCCCAGCTAACGTCGTTTTCGTATATACCTCAGGATAGGCGGTACCTCTTCGGTGCGGGAGCTTCGAGTTCCGGGACTACTCGGGGTGACGATGCGGTGGTTAACTGTGGTTCCTTCCCATGAGCGTGCGTCAACGAATCGGATGATGATGAGGGTGGCGTCGACATTCCTACAGGTAAGCCGTGTATGCGCGCGCGTATGAGTGAAAGAGGTAAAGAGATAAGATTTCAAGACTACACAAACCTATGCATTGCGTATCATTATAACTAATGGGTCGTCGCGGTTATAGTCTAGTATGCATGCAGCTTCTAGTTCGCTATAACCAATGGCTCTAATACCACTCTGTCACACCCTCAAAATCCACTAACGAAGTTTTACCGTCAGAGGGTGTGAACTAACAGGATCGGAATCATTAGTTATAATCAAACCATAAAAACGTTTAAATGAAAATAAGTACGGAAGCGTAAAACCATAGAAACAATGTTGCGTCACGCAGGACGATTTAAAACCAATGATAACAGTTAAAAGTAAGTTTGCATAGTTAAAAGTTTATCAAGCAATGCTTGTTCCTAAACCGCGCGCCCGCCTCGGCTACCTGAGAATAACATACTAAAAGTGTCAACACAAGGTTGGTGAGTTCACAAGTTTAAATAAAATAAAGCGTTCAGCGTTTGCGTTCAGCGTTGTGCGTTACAGCGTTACAGCGTTTTGCGTTACAGCGTTTTGTGTTACAGCGTTTTGCGTTACCAGATAGTGTTATGTCAATAATATATCGATAGGTAGCTAGTCTATACAACAAGTATTACTAAGTGTTCGACACCGAAGCTGACTCGTTTAATAAGTGCCTTGTCACCAGGTCCTCCAGACCATGGTACGTGTTATCCAAAATTACACCCGCTCGACCTCCAGTCGAGTTTAGCGTTGGGTGGGGTTTGTCAAACCCAGTAGTACTACTCAACAGTGACTCGCTATTCAAAATATTAACCGGTTCGATGTGTAGGACTTCAAATGTTTCGTTTGCCACTTAGCCTTTACAAGTGATATATAATTTATAACAAAATCTTAAATGCGTTGTGGAGTATGTTATCTCCCCCAAGTGAAAAGCGTTTGAAAACAGTTTAAAGAGGGGAAAGTGAAACTCACTGTTTGCGAAGAATTTCCCAAATTAAATCACCAAGATGCGCGTCACCGAAAAACTCTCTCTAGCGTTCTAAAACAATAAAGAGATTTTTCTAAGTGTCGGAATATTATCGAGTCTCTAGACCCGGCACATAATACCTATGCACATAACATGTTTCGTGTTTCGTTTGTGAATCATGTGTGACTTTAACAAGTGTTTTTGTGACACATTACATGTGTAAGCAATCATATACGTGTCATGTATTCATAAAGTACGTCACTATCAATTATTCCCCGTAAGGGCATTTTGGTCAACAATTAACAATTAACTAGCCATTATTCCCCATGAGGGCAATTTGGTCAAATCATGGCAATCAATTAGCAATTATTCCCCGCAAGGGTATTTTGGTCAAAACAAAACAATTATATAGCAAGTATCATGTTTCATGCATTTTTACACAACTCAGCAGCTAGTTTCACCGAGACAGAAATCCTACTAGAAAGATTGTACTATTTCACCGATCATAGCATCTCAATTAATTTACCAAAAATCATCACAGAAGAACATATGTCTTAGGTTTCCAGAACATATTTAATTATATTTTTATTCCACATAATTTTCTCACAATCATCAAATCATTACAGCAAACTCATAACAGTCAAATTCATGCGCAACAGAATGTTATTTGCAATTCCCGTTAAACGAAAAATCCAATAAATGCAAGACCACTTGGGGTAGGTTCCTAACTCAATAAGTCAACTTCCTAAAGTGGAACCAACCCAATTAGTCTCGTATTTCATGAGACATAACATTTACAACACAACCTAACAGCAGGTCTAACAGCTCAGCTTTGCACAATGTTTTTGTAAAATCATAAAAGTTAACTTCTACTTGTTGCAAAATTACAAGTTTATACTTTATAGAAACTAGACTCAACCTAGTTTACTGTAGTACCAATAATCTCAACCAATTTTCACGTTTACACTTTGTTACAGTCGCTTAAACATCATATACACATTCTGTCCAGAAACTGTTTGCATCCAAACTCAACATATTAACAATCTATGAACTATCATGCATTCATATAATCCTCTAGACTCCATAAACACCATCCATGCACATCAATTACATATTACATACTTGATTAGGGTTTGTGTTTGAACTCAAATCAAAGACACAACAATTTACATGTAACAAGATTCAATCTAGTTATCAAATCATCATTCAAATAACAACAATCATATTAACTATACACACACACCAAAATTGGCTGTTAGGGTTTACAATTAACCCAACAAACATCAAAATTAAGTAACAAGGATATATAGGATAATCAATTATACCTTCCTAGCACCTAGTTCTTCAATCACAAGCTTGATTTCTTGGTTGAATGTGTGTGTGAAGGCGACGGCAGCAAGGGTTTACAAGGGAGGGGGCCGATCGGGGTTGGGATAATAATAATAATAGTTAGGGTTTACTTGTTAATGATCTATTTATAAACACACAAGTTACACTCAAGTCCCTCTACTTTCAATTGTTGTTTTTCTAACTTAACTAACTAGTTTACATCTTGAGTTAATGTTCATAACCATGTTATCACGTAACACATAAGTCTAACACATAATTATCACATAATTACTGTTTTGACGTTTTTCGTTTATTCATCAATCGTTTGCGTCAACTCGTTTGCGTTTCGGTGCAAATCCCGAAAGACTACACATGTAGTAAGTGTTAAGCGTCATTTAAACCCTAGTTTAAATGTAATGAAGTGTGCGTCATAGATTTAGTGATCTTAAGTTTGAATTGACGGAGTTGAGTTAACGGAGTTAACCTGAAATTGACGATTGTCACAACACCTCTCTAAGTTTAATGTATAAATCCCTTCAAAGGTTTAAAGGTTTTCACCTTTCTAGCAATTGGGTTTAAACACCTCGTCTAGAGTGTGCGTTGTCCACGTGTAATTCAAGACAGCGGGACCAGTTCATCTTAATTGCGGCTGAAAATTTTGTTTTTGTTGGTTACATGGTGGATCCTCAAGTATATTATCAATGAAATAGCATGAACATGTTATACGACCGTGGCTTGTCCCTAGTATTTACATAAGGTTTCTTGTAACTCGCGATTGGCTTGTCCCAAGTATCTACGTAAGGTTTTGACATTGTCATGTCACTCATCCCAAGTTTTTAACATTTATGTGTTAACCCAAGTTCATAGCTATTTTTGGGATTATCTAACTATCTAAGCTATTATCTTAAACATTATCTCACAAGATTTCGAAATTCAACCAAAGGTAAAGATCGTGGTGATTGATTGGAAGTTCGGAGATTCATAGCACTTATCAATGTAAATCTTATCTTACCCATACCCGGTTTGATCCTTTATTTACTTTTCTAGCTATGTGGTAAAGAGTTATTCTTCTAAGTACATTTTCAACCATCGTTTTAACTGATAATCTTTTAACAAGTAAAAAGAGATAGACATTAGTAAAACAAAAAGATTAACAATATATTAAGCAAAAGGATATTCCTATCTTCGTCCTGAAACTCAGGATCCCTCCATCAGGAATATCTAAAAGTTTTCCTAAAAGAGATAATAAAAGGCTTCGTCCTGAAACTCAGGATCCCTCTACCTTGATTATCTATTGTTTTAAACGACATAAAAAGTAAATTGTTCAAACATCACCACGAGGCCAAAAGGTAAATTGTTTCACAACCATATCGAATTCCATCAAACAAAATTCATCAATTAAAGAGGGGTCGGGCCTTGTCTTCATCATCATTCTTTGCCCCTTCGAGAAACCAGATGTCATTCTAGCCTGCATCACCTTGTCTCCGTCACCAGCTTTCACTTAAGCATTCCTAGCCTTCACCTCAACAACCTTGCTTGACTTTGCGAGATCGTCTTCAGAAGCCAAGCCCAATTCAGCCCTGATCTTTGCCTCCCTCACCTTCAACCCTTCAATGTCCCAAGAAATGCATCAAAGTCGGGCTTCCTGACCTCATCCATTAGTTTGATCCTGGCACAGCAAATGGAGTGAGCAACATGCTTCCTGAGTTGAGTCTTTAAGTCACTCAGCTCCTTGGCATAGCCGGCTTTGAAGTGAGCTTCTTCTTCAAGCGATAAAACTCCGTGGCCATCTTCTCAATATAAATATACTTAACCTCAGTTATGTTGGTTAGATCGGCCGCTTTCAGTTTCTGCACTTCGACCTCGTGGAGAGAATCTTGATAAATCTTGGTCAAGTGTTGGAGACCCTACAACAACAAAAAGTTATGATTAGTATAATAATTACCTACGATTAACCAAAGTTACATGATCCTAACCTGGATGAGGAGTGGCTCGACATTATCAAAGTTGAGTGAGTAAGTTGTAGCTCCTGGTGCCTCAATAGCTTTCCTCTTCTTGGAGGTAGAAGCTCTGGTCCGGGAAGCTGGAAAAAGCGTCTTGGTAACTTCTACAATGGTGGGTTCCCTCTTGAAGATAAAGTTATTCAGATAGTCCAAACCTAGTCCTTGACCTGCTATGACACAAGATTAAGATCAGAAAAGATAAAGATAATGATCTCATCTGACATGGTTCCGTTTGATGGTTGCTCAGATTTAGAAGAAATCTAGACCTCGAGCTGGAAGGAGCATTCTACCATGGGAACCCCTAAAATGGCCGGAATCCTCCTCATAACCGCAGACGTTGGAGTCACGAGATCAGAAAACTTCGCTGGAAACCAGAAACAAAAAACAAGATAATTATCATTTATGTCCCTTATTTCTTAAAAATCCTAAATATATTTCCTACCCTTCTTAACCCACCGGTAAGAGAGTTCCTAGCCTCCGAGAATAGAAGCCTTTTGGACGAAGAAGAATCTCAAGTACCATTGTCCATCATTTCTATTTGTTTCTAGGATCAGGGAACTTGGTCGTATTTCACTTGAAGCATGAAACGGCTATAGTCGTGGGTTCTAAGATTATATCCAACGGCTAAATCGGATACTTGCAATTTAATGTTGTGACTTGTGATGAGCTTGTTGAGCGTGCACAAGACCTTCCATAACATTGGCATAGCTTGAATGTAGCTGATACTTGTGACTTTGAAGAAATGATAAATGAAATCGGGAAAAAGATAGGTTAAGCCAATGGTGAAGGGATAAGAGAGAAAGCCAATCCATTTCTTAGATATGCAGTCGGAACAGAGAGTCAGGTCAAAACGAAGGAATTTAGCTCGAGTGAGGAAAGCGTTACCGGACTGAAGATATGGAAGGTCAAGATCGGAGAAGGTACAAGTTTCGAAATCGGGCTCACTAAGGATATACTGACATTCAAAGTCAGGGTGTATGCTCACACTGCTGGAAGCGGACTCTCGAGATCGTTTTTTGGTCATGATCGGCAGAAATAGGAAGAGTAGAAGAAACCCTAAACTAGAAAGAGAGAGAAAGATTATATGATAAAGGAAGATGGATGTGTATTTTAAAACAAATGAAGAGTAATTATAGGGATTTTTCTTGAGATAAATTGTGAGGCGGTTAACTAACCTCGGAAGTCGCGCCCAATATTATCAAGTTACCTCAGGCCGTAAAAATTCTAAATTAATATCAAGTAGGAAAAATGTGACAACTGGGCATTAATGGTTTACAGCTGTGACATTTTTTGGGACAATTTTTAGGGGTCATTTTATCTCTAACGTGATCTTGATCGTTATCCTGGCGGTTAGGATTCCTAGCTAGAGGCAGAGTCCTGAACTAATTAACTATGTTTGTTATATTTGTATTGTGCTTTTAAGTTACGCAAGATTCAACGGTCTAGAATGGCTTGATAACTTATTCTACCTAAAAGATCGGAGAAACAACTGAAATACACGTGGGATGATGATTAAGTCGTTAATTATTCATGGCGGCTAGGGTTCCCGGGTTTATAGCACTTTTGTTATTCTTATTTATGATGTGTGGGTAAAAACACGTGATTATGGTGTGTAATTTCGTGTGTTTTAGTTGGTTAAACATATCGAACACGAGTACTTTGAGTGTTTTTGTGTTATAGGTGTGCGGAGCTTAACGAAGCTTATTTGGAGTGTTTAAGGATGGAGGAATCGAGATTATACGGAGAGAGGTGATCAGGAGCTTAACCAGGCGATCAAGAATCAAAATAAATGAGAAAATGAAAGTTTGGAGCAGGGCAAGCCGTAGGCTACGCCTCCCAGGCCGTAGCCTACGGCCTGATGTGTGACGCAAGGCAGACAAGAGAAGCCGTAGGCTACGGCGGCCCGGCCGTAGGCAATGTCTAGGTCTGACGGAAATGCGATTTTTGGTGATTTTCTTCCATATTTAAGATATAAAAACCCTAACGCGAACATCATTCAGAATCCATCAGTTTTGGGACATCTTGGAGGCTACTTCTCATCACCATAACACCTTCTAATCACTAGATTCATCCATGCAATCCTTCTTCAACATCATAATCCAGAGAATGAAGATCGATATGCAAGGCTAAAGGCTTCATAACCATCTCCGGGCGTAGGGTTGAGTTGTATGTTAGATTTTGATACCTTAAATTTTAACTTTGGATTTGGATTTGGTTAATCATTTGGTTGATCAATTCTTTATGCTTGTTTGTGTGCTTAAACGGTTTTATATTAACTAATTGCTTAATCTTTTGTCAGTTAATCGATTTGTGGTCATCAACAATTAGGATTAAGTTCTTTCGTCATTGGCCCATTTATCATTAACCATATTATTGATTTTGTGTTTCAAAACTTAAAACTGATAATCAAATAGATTTTCATTAAGCTTTGTCAATTGTTCGGATTCAATTCTTACTCTCAACATAGCCAATCGTTAAGTTTTTTGGTTTACATATTTTAACGAGAAATTGTCCAAAGAAGTTTATTAACTTTCTAACTTGCTTCAAAACCCTAACCCTGGAGTTTGGTTATTTTCATATTACTGTTTTACAAACTACTTATTTAAACCGCTTGACATCGTCTGTCCACTTTAAGTACTTCATAATAAAATTTGAGTTTCACTTGCACTTTCCACTGATTCCTTGTGGATTCGACACCTTACTTGCCCTTGTTAGTAAAGGTATTTTATAAATATTTTTGATTGACCTTTCGACATCGATCAAAATGAGGATATTAAGAACGTTTTATGACAAATTCAGCACTCACAATACTCACACTTGTATTATAGCTTTCGTTCTCAACTAATTCTCAAGTTGTAATCACCATTTTCATTAATAAATTGAGGCTGGAGATAATTTTCCCTCTCGAGGTTGTAACTGAGGATCCTCACCAGGATCTAAGGTTTTTTCCTCGCTATATTGTTGTGTCAACCTTTACTGCTACCACATTTGTCAATTATATTACCTACCACTTACCTCACCACTGAAAAACACACTATCTCACTTAACGAACTTGTTCAATTATTGTTTCGGTATTTGACCAAAATAATCGTACATTAGATACGTGACACGGAATCACTGCTGATTTCAATTTGGATTTAAAAACACGTGTTTGCAAAAATGTAAATCCGGTCAATTCCGTTTTGTCTAGATTAACTGTCTATAATCATGCTGATGACTTGAATTTTAATTAGCGTGATCATAAATTTGTTCACTATCTAAATAGTTAACCAAAATAAGGCGTGCACCTCAAAGTTGTTGATTTGTAAACTCGTGAATCACATATTGAAATTGCTAATGAAAGAATTTATGCTATATTTAATAAGTTTTTTTTTAATTAGAGCATTAAACTTAACTGTGAGCGCTAATTGATTTAATTGAATTAATATGTGAATGTGAATGTGAATGTGAATGTGAATGTGAATGTGAATGTGAATTTGGTGGCACGGTCTGCAAGGCCCAAAAATCAAATGAAAGTAAGAATACATACCTAGGGTCAAGTTATTTTACAAATGGTAACAAAAATGAGAAGTGTGAGAAGCCATAAATAATTGACATGTGTCAAGTAGGGACCAAAAGAAAAAGGGTATAGAGGTAATTGTACACATTTTCTCTCTCCACATGCAAGGCGCATGTAAATACTCCCGTCATTTTAGAACGTTTATAACTTTTTCGTATGATATTTTTTTTAAAAAAATTCATCATAATAACAATCGTTTTTTTATCTTTAATATGAATATGATTTTTTTATATAAAATTTAACACAAAAATCACGTCATTGTGTCTTTTCGCACACCATTGTGTCTTTCTTCGTCATTGTGTCTTTTCGCACACCATTGTGTCTTTTCGCTTATCATTGTGTCTTTTGTCGTCATTGTGTCATTTCGCACACCATTGTGTCTTTTCGCTTATCATTGTGTCTTTTTTCGTCATTGTGTCTTTTCGCTTATCATTGTGTCTTTTCGCTTATCATTGTATCTTTTTGCGTCATTGTGTCTTTTCGCACACCATTGTGTCTTTTCGCTTATCATTGTGTCTTTTTTTCGTCATTGTGTCTTTTCGCACACCATTGTGTCTTTTTGCTTATCATTGTGTCTTTTTTCGTCATTGTGTTTTTTCTTCATTGTGTCTTTCAACTCATCATTATGTTTTTTTAAATACTAATAACACCGTTGTGTAATAATAATATGTAAAAATAATGATAAAATAACAACAAATTATCTAATATATAAAACACAATGATCAATACATGTTACACAATAACTTGAAACGTAAAACACAATGGTGAATACGTATAACACAATGACCTAAAACGTAAGACACAATGGTGAATATATATAGCACAATGACTTCAAACGTAAAACACAATGGAAACAACCTATTACACAATGACTTGAACGTAATATACAATGAACGCAATACTATTTTTCTCAAGTTAAATGAATTTGTCATATGTCAATCCGAATAAAAGACAATGAACGTATTACACAATGACTAAAAGTTAATGACGAACAAAACGACACAATGACGTAATCTTTCTTTTAATTTTTGTTTTTAATATGAGTACCAATTGAAAAATATGATGATCAAAATCTATAATACAATTCATATGAAAACTCAACTAAAAGACACAATAAACAATAAAAAAACACAATTAAAAAAATCCATTAATTTTTTTTATTTTTATATAACAATATGATACTCATATCAAAGATAAAAAACGCTTATTATTATGGTGAATTTTTTTAAAAAAAATAATGTCGTATGAAAAAGTTATGGACATTTAAAAATGATGGAGGAATTAGCATGTGCGTTGCATGTGAAGAGAGAAAGTCAACAAAGGTGGGTTATTACCTTCATACTTTTTTTATCAATTTTTATTTATTAAATTAATCTCAGTCATTCAAATCTAAGATCAATAGACTGGATTCATTCTCACCCTTCTTATTTTTGTTGTCATTTGTATTTACGCTCAAATTGAATATTGGTTTTTAGTTACGCTCAATGGAATAATAAAAATTCAAATACGTTCAAATCGATCATCTAAATACACTCAATGATAGTTAGGTTCAACAAATGGAAATTCAAAATAGCGTAATCCAACATAATTCAAATACGCTCAACTGAATAATCAAAATTCAAATACGTTCAATTGCTCATCTAAATACACTCGATGATAATTTATACGCTTTGTTACCGAAATCGTTGCTAATAATTTGCAGGCCCTATAAATAGCATAAAATAATGCTACGCTCAACTTTCGGTGGAATAAATTCTCAAAGATCAAAATAATGCATACAATAATGCTACGTTATGTATCAATTTTGTTTTTGAGTTAATTTCTTCCCCCAATTTCTTCCTCGACATAACTTCTATTTTTCACATGACTACCAAGACGTAATCGCAATTTGTCGACAAGACCATAACTGTAATATGCCTCATATTGATTTAGGCGTAACTAGAACGTTGAATTAGATTATGGATTACGCAAGATGATTTCTAATCAATGAATTAGAACTCAAAATTAGATATAGGGTATATGTTTATGTCACCTCGTGAAATTGAAATCTGCATTAAAAAAACTTGAGTATTTAAATTACGATTAGACATTAGTGTATAGTATCTCCCCTATGTATATCTATCCAAGAACTCTAATTTCTTTTTTTTACCATGTTGTAGTTGTGGGTATATCACAATTAACCCTTGTACTTTTTAAAAAGATATATATAACCAACCCTATCATTAGATAATATCCAAGAAAGATATATTAAATTTGGGTGTTACACCATTTTGATACGACACCCTATCACTATTCACTAACGACACCAAAGACGTCTATAGTATCAACAAACTATTACCGCTGCGTTAATTCACCCCCAAAATTATTACGGCTCCTCCCAATCATCATCAGCCGTATTTATTAGACATGTTTTGCTAAATGAATTACAATAACATACACTTTGAATGCATTGTTAGTTATCAGATACAATTATACTCATTTATATTGTATTGGTGATGGAATGATGAATATAATGAAACAAATTTGATCATAGATTATTAAAATAAATGTAGTGAACTTAATTTAGAAAATGAAATCAGCAGTATCTTCACATGAAACCAAGAAAGAAAAGAAAAGTTTTATTGCAATATCTATAGTACACACAAAATCTAGTTAAGAAAATCAAGAAATACAATGTTTACCATTCTCATAATCACCTAAGTGTCATACTAAAGCACATACATGACATACGTACTGAGAGGATCCATGTAAGCCTGTTCTCATCATTCCTGCATATTCGATATGTTGGCACATATTCATCACTGTGCAGACCGTGACTTCCCTTTTTTCTGAAACAAGCCAATAACTCTTTTTGGTAATACGACTTGAGGACTAGGGAGGAACGAATAAGATGGGATTACCGCTGTTGCAAAGGAAAAGCAAGTTATATTAATTCCGCTAGGCAGGCCATAAAAGATAACAATCCTTCACAACATTCTATATCTATATAAGTATGTAAAATATATGCACGTTGGATTCGGCGAGCATGCACTTGTATGTTACAAAATATATAACTTGCTATAGTTCTCTTTATCAAATATTTGTCTTTTATTTATATATAGATGGATAATTGGCACATGTAATAGGCAGACATAATGGCCATGTAAAAGGTTTCTATATACAGTTTTTCTTATTTTATCCTTTTCAAGAAGTGAGAACATGCAAGAAAAACGAAAACCTTGAATTCAATTTTGAATATTAATTTTTCTTCTATATAATATATATAAGAGCTTTCTCAATAAAACCCATGTCTCAATCTTCAACAACAATTTCTTAAATTTTATCTCTATATTTTTTAACCTTTCATGTCCCATTCTCCATACCTATCTATATATTTGTTTTTCTATATATGGTGTAATAACATTTGTAAAACCTATATATAAACTTTCAATAGAAAAGTTTTACAAATCTGAAGGTGGAGGTTCAGATGAATAAGAACAAATTAAAAAAATCTCGCAAATTTAAAGATAGAGAGAAAAAAAAAACCCGACTCCAGTTATGGTAAGTAATTGCTCTAAGAAAACGATTGAAATAGATTGTTTACTCACTTAGAGAAAAGAAACTAAATAAAAACGAACAAGTTTTATTTGTTTGTAAGAACCTGCACTTGAGCAAGTCATTTTGATATTTTGATGGTTGTATATACATATCAAACAAAAATGTATTTCATAAATACAAAACTAAAAATTTAAATAGTTTATTCTTTTTTTCTTTTAATAATTTAATGTCATGTAACGAATGTACGTAATTGGATATACTACATTTATAGAACTCTATTCTAATTTTCCGGTGTCAAACGTGTGTTTTGCTTGAGTATTAAGTAAGTAAATAAATTAGTGTTGGAAAAGTCATTAACAAAGATGCGTTATTTTAAAATTAAGCATATACTCACATGTGCTTCTAGTAGGTTGGAGTGATTTCATCTGGTCCTGCATTGTAGCAGCTCGCAAACGGCTTGTTAGTTGGGATGCATTGAAAAAATCACGAGTCTTTGAGGTTTTGGAATTGGCGTCAGTGCTGCTGAATATACTATGGTCTCCTTGAAGACCATCGGAATAGGCTTCTGTGCTGAAAATGTTAAGGTCTTCAGAAGGATCATCGGAATTGGCGTTTGTGCTGAATATATTAGTCTTTAGAAGGATAATCGGAGTTGGTGTCCGTGAATCCGTTAAAGTATCCATGAAGATCACCATCGATTATGGATGATGACGGATTTGTGCCAGTTCGCATTGCAAATGCATCCTCAAGCTGGGCCACAACAGCAGACATAATAGGTCGTTTCCCAGGATCATTTTGCAAAGATTTACTTACGATTTTTGCAAAACTGTTTCTACAATTTGGAGCAACTTCATGCACAATATTCGGATCGATGATTTGATTAAAAGTTCCATCACTTATCTTTTGTTGGATCCAACTGGCCAGATCGGTGACATCCGGATCTGGGATGGTCCAACTACCAGTGACATGTGTCCCGGTCAAAAGCTCCAACAGTACCACACCAAAAGCATATACATCTGTTTTGGTTGAGCATTTGTGGGATTTGCGGTAATGAGGATCTATGTATCCCCGAGTACCCTGAACAAAAGTTGTTACCGCTTCGTGCTGGTTTGCCTGCATGATTGTTGACAATCCCATATTTGACTCATCGAAATCTTCTGTAGCCCTTTGTATCATACGGAAGGGGTATTCTTTGCAAGGCCTTTCTAGAACCAGGGACATCTTGATGAGAATGAAACGAAATGTAAGAATGAGATGGTGGATTGATGGTACTCGGAGCTTCATGTGAATTATATTTATACATGATGATAAGCCATTAGGGTACGTAGGAGACCCGGCCAATCTTCACTATCAAGTCGTGACACGTAATATCATCCACTCTTGTCTGTATTTAAAATCCAAATTAAGATATGTTAAAACTGTGGTGTCAAACCACGAATCAAGTTTCCGCGTTGACGGGTTCAACAAAATATGTTGTTAAGTTGGAAAAGAAAAAAGACAAGCAATGAATTATTTATAGGCAAGTAGAATATGTCATCATCGTTGACATATGATATTAACAACTATTGTTTTTATTGTTATATTTATAGGCTTCAAAACAAAAATTTAGAGACTGGATCATCCATGGAGTTGTGGTTTCGAAGTAATAGTTCAGCGTTTTACCATGGCTATATCGTAGTTTGTTTACAAAAGAGTGCCCTGCTGATACGATATCTAGTTTTTTAACAGAGTTGTTATATATTTAATCCATCATGTTAGCAGGCCGCATTGTTGCAAAAGCTATTTGTCGTGTATCTGTGTGATTTTCATACCCTAATTCTTTTAAGCTGATCTGTCTTTTTGCGGTTGTTGTTTGTGAGTCATCCCTTGTTATTGCTAGTGTTCTTTTCACTCTAAAGTAGAAAAGGTAGAGCATAAACCACAAAGTGACCATTTTCTACAAAGACAATAGGAAAAACAAAAAGACGGTTACAAACCAAGCAGACGTTAACATCTTAGGTCGCATCAGTCACTAAACAAATTGATGTAAACTGATCAACGCGTTTTGTTTTGTATTCTTTTCGCCCTTACATTGGCTTTACGGTTTTGCAAAGCTCTACTGGACGAGAGGAATAACTTAATTCAAGTTTTTTTTTACGTAAAACACATTTTCAAAACTAAATGGGTTAAACGGGTCATCCGACGAACCCGTTGGGACCCGAACCCGACCAGTTTAGAAAAGCGGGTTCACGGTTTCGACATGAAGCATCTTAGATTGTTACGCGTGGTTACAGTTACGCTTTAAAGATAAAGGAAAGTGAATACGGTGCTGTGAGACATCTAACCTTACACGTAAAACATATCAAAACTACGTAGTTTTGATTAAAATTCCCATAAACCCAATTAGGACACTTCATTAAAACATCCCTATATCAAAACTATGTGCTCTTCTAATTATTGTTGGAATACTTCCTGCATACCTAATTCTCAGTTTTCCCTAATTCAAGAACCATAACAAACCTAAACGTTTTTGTTTTTGTTTTTGAATTCAGTTCAAATTTTGAACTCATGTTCATGATCTGAAATCAAAAATGAAATTAATTTCCAGCTCACAGATACATAAATAATTTTGGATTGGACGTATACTATAGTTACAAGTCCTTGTGTTTATCTATGATCAATCAATCCGAGGATTGAGGAAGAAGATGTTTATCAACAAGCAGGCAAAGGATAATAGGAACAAAATTAGGGGGATTTTATGAAGTGTTTTAATTGGGTTTAGGGAAATTTTAATCAAAACTACGTAGTTTTGATGAGTTTTACGTGTAAGGTTAGGTGTCTCACAGCACCGTATTCATTTTCCTCTTGATATAATCATCTAACCCACCAAAATGAAAACATACACAAAAGGATTATTAAATAACTTTCAATGTATTGTAGAAGAATTATATACCTCAAAAACCTCTATTACACATAACTTGTGTCTCTCTTGATTAACCATTACTCGGTTGCTAATCAATGTCAAACCATAACTCTGTTTTTATATATTAACAATAACCTTTTTAGTCAAGACATTATTAATTTTAATTACAATCTACCTAGAAAACATATTATAATTAGAAAACATAACCAACTATTATATAATCCACATGTCAATATTGGTCCATCAAGTTTACAAACTTATGACGTAAAATCCAATATTATCAACACACTAGTTTTAATAATGCACATGTTTCATACATCAAATTATATAACATAGTTGATGCATATAGGATATAGAGGTCTAATAACGCAATACCACATTCCATTGCATTACATCACATAAGTTACGGTAAATAAAAACTACGTTCAGTGCCCACTAAATCAAATATGAAGTGTTGTTTGATGCAAAAGTTTGAACTCAATCTCTGCGTCAAGATGTCAAGTCGGGAAAATGTTATCTTAAAAGCTATCAAATCTAGTGTATCATAGCGCATCTAACAACGGACATACATTCTTGATCAATCCTCAAACAACAAAGGGATCCACGTTGCAGCATATATAGTTATTTCGCAAAGCAAAAAATGAACCCCATCACCTGCATAATAAAGCTAGTTGTGAATAAATTGGATGTAGACAAATTAACAGATGTTCATGATTTTGTAAGAACTTAAGATGATGAAGTTCAACGCATATAGATATAATACATTTTATTATACCACATCATTTGTACATAACATCGGCATATTTTCTCAACTATTCGTACTTGAGAGGAAACTATTGGGTTCCAGTGGTGATCAGTCAACGGTTTAACAGTTAAACCCGGTTTTATTGGTTTCATAATTATTAATCAAATTAATGATAAATAAGAAAAAAACGCAGCGGAATATTAAATCTAGTAATCACCAAAAACGGAACCGTACAGGATTTGGTTACAAACAATACGAGTACGAGTCTAAACAACCAAAGTAAATATAAATCAACAACGACAATATTTAAGTTTACCTCGGTTAATGATTAACCGGTTGAGACACCGAGGTTCAACGAACGTTGCTATGTGACGAACCGAGACAACCCGGCTTGCGGTGGCGGCGAATGGGTTCGGGGACAGCGGCAAGTCTAGTTGGTGGAGTTTGGATGGGACAGCGGCAGCTTGCGACACTAC
Source organism: Bidens hawaiensis (assembly GCF_021521415.1). Lineage (NCBI taxonomy): Eukaryota > Viridiplantae > Streptophyta > Magnoliopsida > Asterales > Asteraceae > Bidens > Bidens hawaiensis. The sequence continues at coordinate 1,466,909 of NW_027491371.1, read as the reverse complement.
GCGGTGTCGGTCAGCGGCTTATTGAGCGGCGACGTTAACTACTTTTGGTTACCGTAAAAGAAACGATATATATACCGGAATTGTTTGCGGCTGCTGCTCTATATTCCAAACCCTTTGGAGTATGTATATATATTAAAACGAGAGGGAGATGGCCATGGGCCTGCTCCTTTGTTTTGATTAAATATATATATTAATATTTATTATCATATAATAATCTTATAACTAATAAATATTAATCAAGCCCAAAAGTCTAACTCGTTTAAAAGTCCGGTCCATATTTATTTATCCAATAAATAAACTTTAGGATATTATTATTTATAAATAGTATAAATAATAATCCAGTTAATTATTCGTCAATACCGGTTAACTAATTTAAGCGGATTTTATGTTCATTGCCCAAGGTGTAACTCTTACGGGTCATAAAACAGTCGGTCGCGTTGACTTAAGCGGACCGGTCCATATTTCCAACAGTCTCCCACTTGGACGGATTCGGTTAAGTTTCTCAACGCTGACAACCAGCGGTGCTCTAGCTACACATGGCTGCCCCCAACAGGTTATAACATTTTAAATTCATTAACCAAAGGATCTTAGAATACACTGTTGCAAGATAATGAAAATATAGTAATCGTTGTCATCTATCTTTTCCGTATAAGACATCAATTGAATAATGAGACATGGATCATATCAATCTCATATGGTGTTCAATCATTATCGTGTTCGTTCTCGAGTCAAAGTGGTCCAATCAAACACACAGTAAGTTTGGGTGAGGCCTCACACTTTACCAGTTTGAATCAACGAAGGCGCCATGATGTCTAACTGTTACATGTCATGTAAGAGTATAGAATCCCTTCTTGATTACATACAACTCCCACTGAACTTCAGAATACTCCCAACCAATGTCTTTATGACTGGCAGTTACGCGACAACGTTTGACACTGATCAAAGAATACCTTTAGTAAACGAAAGTTCTAATATGTATCTCAGGTCTAAGGATACTAAATGAGCATACCAATATCAAATGCATCTTATGACTAAGATCCATGAAGATGATTTGATGCGAGTTACATCCAACGTCATTCATAATGAGGTCTGTGAGTTCGGAAGTCAACCCTTTGAGTCCAAATTCAGAATAGTCTTCATTCGGAATCGCTCCCACGAGTCTGACCGACTACGGATAATTTAGAATACAATATTCATGGATTAAACGTATTAAAATGAACACAGTTATAATATTCAACGTTTGCATTTAACCATTATATTAAAAGTGAACTCAAAAGTATAATTGTTTAAATGTTCATACATTCAAATACTAAATCAAAACAAATTACTAGCCAATCTAAGACCGATAGCATCCCTGTGATGGTCATGCTTGTCCTGAGTCATCGGCTTAGTGAACGGGTCTGCTAGGTTTTGATTTGTGTCTACTTTGCTTATTGTGATGTCACCTCGTTCCAGTATCTCCCGTATGAGGCGGAACTTACTTATAATGTGCTTGGCTCTGTGATGAGATATGGGCTCTTTGGCCTGAGCAATAGCACCTGTGTTACCACAGAACACCTCGATTGGTTTTCGAATACTCGGAACCACATCAAGATCGGTGATGAACTTCTTCATCCAAGCAGCCTCTTTAGCAGCATCTGATGCAACTATATATTCGGATTCGGTGGTAGAATCCGCCACTACACTCTGCTTGGAGCTCTTCCAATAAATAACTCCTCCATTGAGAGTGAAAACGAAACCTGACTATGAGCGAGAATCATCTCGGTCAGTCTGGAAGCTAACATTAGTGTAACACCTTACAGTGAGCTCCTCTTCCACTCCCCCAAACACCAAAAACATATATTTGGTCCTATTCAAGTACCTTAGAATATTCTTTATAGCAGTCCAATGGGCCATGCCAGGACTCTGTTGAAAACGACTGGTCATGCTCAAGGCATACGAGACGTCAGGTCTGGTGCATAACATAGCATACATGATAAAACCAACCGCAGAAGCATATGGAATTGCTTGCCTATGCTTAGATTCAATGTCCATTGCCGGAGATTGCGATTTGATCAACACGGTTCCTTTAGTCATTGGGACAGCTCCTTTCTTGGAGTTTTCCATTGAGAAGCGTGCCATTACTTTCTCTATGTAAGTACTTTGACTTAGCCCTAAAATCCGCTTAGATCTATCTCTATAGATTTTTATTCCCATAATATAAGAGGCTTCTCCAAGATCTTTCATTGCAAAACAAGATTCCAACCAGTGCTTAACTTCCTTAAGCATAGGAATGTTGTTTCCAATGATCAATATATCATCCACATACAATATGAGGAATGATATAGTGCTCCCACTAGCCTTTCTGTAAACACAAGGCTCATCTTCATTTTTGACAAAACCAAACTCTTTGATTTTCTCATCAAAATGAAGATTCCAGCTTCGAGATGCTTGCTTAAGTCCATAAATGGACTTATTTAATTTGCAAACCCTATTAGGATATTTAGGATCAACAAAACCTTCAGGCTGAACCATATAAACATATTCAGAAAGATGTCCATTAAGAAAAGCGGTTTTGACATCCATTTGCCATATCTCGTAGGCATAGTACGCGACTATGGCAAGTAATATCCTTATTGACTTAGTCATAGCAACGGGCGAGAAGGTTTCATCATAGTCAACACCTTGAGTTTGAGTAAAACCTTTCGCGACTAGCCGTGCCTTATAGGTTTGCACATTTCCATGCATGTCGGTTTTTCTCTTGAAAATCCATTTGCTCCCTACTGCCCGACTATCGGGGGTAGCTCAACCAAGTTCCAAACTTGGTTATCCTGCATGGATTGCATCTCGGCGTTCATGGAATCTTGCCATTTCTCGGATTCCAGATCCAAGATAGCAGATTTGTAGTTAGTAGGTTCGTCGCCAGACTCGGCTACTAATAAGACTTCGGGACCATCTAGATGCCATAAGTATCTAGAATTTGGTATGGGAGTCCTACTACTTCTGCGAACGCTCGTGTTCACGTCTGATGTATCAGCAACAACAACTTGTTGATCAGACACTCCAACTTCCTCAGCGGTTGTTTGTGGTTCTTGAATTTCTTCAAGACCGACAATGTTATCTCCAGTTCCTCGATTGAGAAATTTCTTCTCAAGGAAGTGGCATTTCCTCTTGATAGAAATCGTATTTGTATCAGGATGAAAGAAGTAATAACCGCTTTGGTTATAGTATCCAACAAAAACAACTTTTACGCCACGGGGATCAAGTTTGTCATCAGACTCACTTGAGATGTAAGCATCACATCCCCATACTCTAAGGTAAGACAATTTGGGCTTCTTTCCCTTGTGCCATATCTCATTGGGTTTTGTCTATCTTCTTAGTTGGAGCTAGATTGACAATGCGGACGGCGGTCATAAGTGCGTGACCCCAAAAGGAGTGAGGCAAGTTAGTTCTACACATCATTGATCGAACCATGTTTAGCAAAGTTCGATTTCTCCTCTCGCTCACGCCATTATGTTGGGGTGTGCCAGGTGGAGTGAGCAGTGAAACAATTCCATGCTCTTTTAGATGAGTGATAAATTCTGAGCTGAGATACTCTCCACCTCGATCTGATCGAAGCATTTTAATGGTTTTACCAAGTTGTTTTTCCACTTCGTTTTGAAACTCTTTGAACCTTTCAAAAGTTTCGTGCTTGTGTTTCATAAGATACACGTAAGCGCATCGACTATAATCGTTGATAAAGGAAACGAAGTATCTTTCATGGTTTCTAGTCATGGTTCTGAAGGGTCCACATACATCGATATGTATGAGTCCTAACAGATCACTTGCTCGTTCACTTTAATGAGTGAAGGAGTCTTTGGCGAGTTTGCCAGCTAAGCAAGATTCGCAATCATCAAACGAGTCTGGTCCTGTGGATTCAATAATCCCTTCGGATTGGAGTATTTTAACTCTTGCCTTGCTTATGTGGCCAAGTCGGCAATGCCATAGAAAAGTATCATTGATGCTAGTCTTGATACGTTTTGAAAGATGATATACGTTATTTTCAGTTTGAACATCAATCTCATAAATACCATTTCGAGGTTTAGCCTCAAAATAAAAGATATCATTTAAGTAAGCAGAAATAGCCATGCCATTAAAAACGTACTTAAAACCTTGTTCAAGCAACAATGAAAATGAAATGATGTTTCTGGTCAAACCAGGAGCATACAAACAATTGTTCAAAGGAAAAACTAGGCCAGATGGACAAGTAAAGTGAAAAACTCCAGTTGCCAGAACTGGTACTCTCTTCCTATCTCCAACGATGAGTTCCATGTTGCCTTTATTTAGTTTCTTCCACTTCTCAGGCTCCTGCAAGACATTAACAATGTGAAAACCACATCCGGTATCAAATACCCATGTGTTGCTAGAGACAGTGAAAAGTTCAATAACGTATATGGAAATACCTCGAGAAGAGTCTTCACCATTGGCCTTCCTCTTTGCTAGCTCAGCTAGATGCTCGGGGCAGTTACGCATCCAGTGCCCCATCTTGTTGCACTTGTAGCACTGGCGCTCCTCAGGAGGCGGCGGCGGTGCCTTTGCAACTTTCTTGTTAGTGTTGGTGGCAAATTTGGCAGCAACAGTAACTTTCTTCTTTCATTTTCCCTTATAACCTTGACTCTTGGTTTTAGGCTTCTTTACACCAGCAGATCGGATCATCAAAACTTGATTGGTCCTAGAAGGAATGTTCATCTTAGCCGTTTTGAGCATGTTGTGTAGCTCCGGCACTGTCTTTACCCAGCCATTCATGTTGAAATTCATTACGAACTGGTCGTAAGAGCTGGGGAGAGAGTTGAGGATGAAATCCGATGCCATATCTTCAAGCATGGGATAATCAAGTTTCTTGAGCTGATCGATGTGCCCCTTTATCTTAAGAACATGCGCACTGACGGGAGACCCTTCTGCCATCTTGCAACTTATGAGTTGTTTCATGGTATCGAACCGTTCCTGACGGGCTTGTTTCTGAAACATGCCCTTGAGTTGTTCCAGCATCTCATAGGCACCAAAGTATTCTAAGCCTTTAGCAAGCTCAGAAGTCATGGTGGCTAGCATAATACAGGAGACCTCGGCCGAGTCATCCCTATGCTTGTCAAGAGCTTTTCGAGCAGCGGTTGTGTTGTTTTCAGGCTGGTTTGGAACAGGTCCATCGATAACATACAGGCGCTTTGCCATAGTAAGAACGAGTCTTAAGTTGCGGTGCCATTCGATGAAGTTGGTACCGTTCAGTTTCTCCTTCTCAAGGATAGACTTAAGGGCGTAGGGTGAATTTCGTTAGATGACATCTGATTAATAAAGCAAAAGTAAATTTAATTAGTATTTTCGATGTTGTAATCCTATTATTAATGACCCAATAACATTAATCAAATAGGAGTATGAGAATCTGGCTTCCAGTTATTAAAGGTAGTTGTAGCACACAACATTAATAAGTGGTTAGGCAGACTGACAAAGATTGTCAATTGTAAATAGAGAACAACTCTCGGTTATGAGGCCTATAGGGACAACGATTGTCTGTATAGATACGTTTAACCTCATCTTTGCCCACTTTAAGTCTCCAGACAACTTTAGCACGTAACAGGAGAGTAAAGTAATAGTTGTCCTAGTACAGTGACGTGTGAAAGCGCCGGATGTGTCAACGAAACGCTTTCACCTTGATGGGATAGGCTAGAAAAGTAGTGCGGTGCTTTAGCTCCAAGCACTCGAAATTTCACAGTATGCCTCAAGTGTGACTTGTAGTAGGATTGGCATAAACTATTGTTTTAAATTGGGATAAATTTTAGAATTACCAAATAGAGTGAAAAGTCAAATTTTACTGTATATGTAATCGGAACAAAATTGATGAACCCTTTCATCTCTCAGGACACTTAGTTTTAAATAACCTATTAAAACTAAGTTTGTCGCGATATCACCAACCAATTTTAAGTTAATAGTTAAACTATTAAGTTATAAGGTCTTGGAAAATCAAATTTAGTTTAATTTTGCAAAAACTCAATTGGTTAATTAAAATTTTATTTTAATATATATTTGGTATTAGGTTGGTGGTATTATAACCTATTATAATCAAGCAAGCAACCACAATAGCAAACAAGAATATGTAAATCTTAAATGGCCAAAAAGGTGATTGGTCTTGCTAGAGCCTATTAGCAAGACCAATCGGGTCAAGGGGTCACAACACAAAAACAACCACATGGATGGACTCCTGGTGCATCCCGTCATCTTTGCTAACTCCCACTGACTTCAAGAACTCCGCGAGCTCGTCCTAGGTTTTCCTTCGGGTCTTCTTCATTATAATACTAAAAATACATATAATGAAAAACCAAACTCTAACTATTACAATTTTGAACCATCAAAGTGGCCAAAAACCATAAAATAAAACCGAAAAATAAATACAACTTTTGAACCATCCATATGGCCAAAAAACAAAAACCATTCAACCAAACAAACAAGGTCGGGCCAGATTTACATATTCGATAAAAATAAAGGTTGAGCAATATTTTAGTCAAATAAAATAAATAAAAATTGACCAAACCAAGATTGCTCAAAAACATATCTAGATCAAAAACTTCAACTAGCTTGAAGTTTATGATGTAGATCCGGTGAAAAGACCGGATTCGACTCGTATGTTGTAACCAAGGCTCTGATACCACTGTTGGGTTTCAGTGGTGATCAGTCAACGGTTTAACAGTTAAACCCGGTTTTATTGGTTTCATAATTATTAATCAAATTAATAATAAATAAGAAAAAAACGCAGCGGAATATTAAATCGAGTAATCACCAAAAACGGAACCGTACAGGATCCGGTTACAAACAATACGAGTACGAGTCTAAACAACCAAAGTAAATATAAATCAACAACGACAATATTTAAGTTTACCTCGGTTAATGATTAACCGGTTGAGACACCGAGGTTCAACGAACGTTGCTATGTGACGAATCGAGACAACCCGGCTTGCGGTGGCGGCGAATGGGTTCGGGGACAGCGGCAAGTCTAGTCGGTGGAGTTTGGATGAGACAGTGGCAGCTTGCGACACTACGCGGTGTTGATCGGCGGCTTATTGAGGCGGTGACGTTAACTACTTTTGGTTACCGTAAAAGAAACGATATATATATCGGAATTGTTTGCGGCTGCTGCTCTATATTCCAAACCCTTTGGAGCATGTATATATATTAAAATGAGAGGGAGATGGCCATGGGCCTGCTCCTTTGTTTTGATTAAATATATATATTAATATTTATTATCATATAATAATCTTATAACTAATAAATATTAATCAAGCCCAAAAGTCTAACTCGTTTAAAAGTCTGGTCCATATTTATTTATCCAATAAATAAACTTTAGGATATTATTATTTATAAATAGTATAAATAATAACCCCGTTAATTATTCGTCAATACCGGTTAACTAATTTAAGCGGATTTAATGTTCGTTGTCCAAGGTGTAACTCTTTCGGGTCATAAAACAGTCGGCCGTGTTGACTTAAGCGGACCGATCCATATTTCCAATAGAAACAATTACAATTCATTATTGGAGCATCTGCGATGGGTGTTTTTAGCTAATGTGGATCCATCCATGTACAATACTTGGGTCGGGCGAATTATTAGATTTTTATTGTGTTTTTTGCTGGGAGATGGGCAACCAAACAAGTGATGACGTGGCTTACGTTTTTTAACTTCCATTTTACGTAGTACAACTTAACTAAAAAGTAACTTCGGGCGATAACATTGAGTAAGAACCTAAAGCACTAAACTTTGTCAGTATTTTTAACTTCTAGTTGATTTTAGGTCATTCATTTTAAATAGTCATAATAAATGAATTGTTAACATATTCACTTAATATCTTGATATATATGCTTATCTGGATTTTAAGTTGGTGGAGGATCAGATTACGAGAACAAAAAAATCATAATAAGGATAAGTGGTATTAGCATTCTATGTAACTATAACTTTTATAAACAAACACATAAAATCGATAAGTTGTGTTAAATTAACGTTGTTTTTCTTTCAAAAATCCAAGTAGCTTTTTCCTTCTTGATATGAATAAGAGGTGACAGTGTGAGTGGGTTGGGTTGGATTTGGGTGATGGGTCAGGATGGGTATGGGTCAGCATGAGTTTGGGGTCAGGATGGATTTTTAAAATAGAGGGTTATGATGGATATGGGTCAAGATGGGTAAAGCTAACCCATCTTGACCTAAGTTAAGGTTGACATACAAAGGGTTTTAAAAACCCATTAAAAAATATTCAAAAAAACTATTAAAAAAATAATAACTCAAAATATAAATAAAAAATGAAAAATGTAAAATAATTAAAAAATTTTCCCCGTCATCCTCGTTCATAAAAAAAAAAAATAAAAAAAAAAAAAAAAAAAAAAAAACTCCTTTTGTACCGATTCAGGTTCGAGTTTTTCGGGTTTTTTTACGGTTCGATTTTGTTTTTTTTCATTTCGGTCGGTTTCGGTATTTGCTCGGTTTCGATTTCTCAGTTTTTCGCTTTCGATGTTGTTTTGTTTTAGTCAGTTTTTTCGGTTTCATTTCGTTTTTTTTTGTTTCGTTTCGATTCATTTGTTTTATTTTAGTCGGTTACGTTTCAGTTTCTTTGTTTCATTTTGGTAAGCTTTTTGATTGCATTTCGCTTTTCTTTGTTTCGTTTTAGTCAGTTTTTCGGTGTCATATCGGTTTTTTTTTATCGTTTTGGTCGTTTTTCTATTTCGGTTTCGTTTCGATTCAGTTTTTTTGTTTCGTTTTAGTCAGTTCGGTGTTTTTTATTCGTTTTGATCCGGTTTTTAAATTGCATTTAGTTTTTTTATGTTTCCTTTTAGTCAGTTTTTCAGTTTCAATTCAGTTTTTTGTTTCGTTTCGGTCGTTTTTTATTTCAGTTCAGTTTCGTTTCGGTCGTTTTTCTATTTCAGTTCAGTTTCGTTTCATTTTTTTTTGTTTCGTTTTGGTCGGTTCAGTGTTTTTTGTTTTGGTCAGCTTTTCAGTTGCATTTCGATTTTTTTGTTTCATTTTGGTCGTTTTTCTATTCCGGTTCAGTTTCGTTTTGTTTTTTCAGTTTCGTTTTGATCGTTTTTCTATTTCGGTTCAGTTTCGTTTTGATTTTTTTGTTTCGTTTTGGTCGTTTTTCTATTTCAGTTCAGTTTCGTTTCGTTTTTTTTGTTTTGTTTTGGTCGGTTCGGTGTTTTTGTTTTGTTTTGGTCAACTTTTCGTTTGCATTTCGTTTTTTTTTGTTTCGTTTTGGTCAACTTTTCGGTTTCATATCGGTTTTTTTGTTTCGTTTTGTTCGTTTTTCTATTTCGATTCAGTTTTGTTTCGGTTCAGTCGATTCGGTGTTTTTGTTTAGTTTTTGTTAGCTTTTCGGTTGCATTTCGCTTTTTTGTTTCGTTTTGGTCAGTTTTTCTGTTTCATTCCGGTTTTTTGTGTTTCGTTTTGGTCGTTTTTCTATTTCGGTTCAGTTTTGTTTTTGTTTATTTGTTTCGTTTTAGTCGGCTCGAGATTTTTGTTTCGTTTTGATCGTATTTTGGGTTTCGGATGAGTTTTGTTTCGCACGTGATAGTTTGGGTATTTTGAATTAGATAAATTTTGGATAACTTGGATATTTTGTTTTGACTCATTTTAACCTATAAATGAAAGTCACTTGTATATTTCCAACCCATCCAGACCCACTTGAAGAATTTTTATGATCCATCCTAACCTATTTTTCTTTTAAAGTTTATCTATCTTGACCCAAATCAATCCATTTGGGTTGGGTTTGCCACCCTTAGATGTGATGATATAAAATTTGGTTGCTCGTTGTAATATATTTCTAAGACTTGGTCCTTGTTTTTTAAAATTTATTTAATTTCTAGAGCATGTTGTAGTTTGCGTCTGTGTGGTTTATGTTGGGTTTCGTAGGCCTTTTCGGTGTAGGCCCGGTTTATTATTTGAAGTCCAAAGGGTACGCCCGGCCCGGTTTGGATTTCTTGTTTAATAAGATACAAACCCTAAGTGTATCTCCTCTATATATTTGATGTCGTGTACTTGTAATCGTGGTCATTCAATAAAAGATATACCTAGTTGTCACCCGTGGACGTAGGTCAGTTTAGACCGAACCATGTTAAATCCTCGTGTTCGTTATTGCTTTCGTGTCGTGTTCGGTTCGTGTGTGCATTTAATCCTAACAAGTGGTATCTAGAGCCGAGGTTACGGTTATACATGGAAAAACACGATCGCAAAAGAGTTGATCGATTAGGGTTAGTCGTTGGCAGCTGTAGCCGTCAAACCCAGCCTTCGATTGAGGTTTTTTTGAAAGTAATTGACCACCATTCTATCGTCAAAGAATCGTCGGGTGGTGTTTGCTATTTGACCAGATAGAGAAAGGGAAACTATTATTTTCTTTGGGGTGTCGTGCCATTAAGGAGAAGATAAGGGTATTATTTTTTCTTCTTAGTGACCAGGAACAAGCTTCACCAAGGATTTAATTTATTTTTTTATTATTTTGGAGTATTAGGACTACAATTAGTTGACCAGAGAATACATTTTATTTAGCCATAATTAATAAAAAGGGCATAAATCGCACAGTTGGATTATTTTGTGAGGGTTAGAAGTCTTGGCAGTTTGGTCAAGGGATATATTTGGGTCAAGATTCAATTGAGCAGAGAACCACTAAATCAAGATTCTATTTTTGAAGAACCGTTGTCAATCAGAAGAAGCGTTAAAGAAACGGAGAGCCAGTTGCTAACCGCGTTTGTCAGGTTTTATCGTTTCAGTTAAAGTTTCAGTTTTCTGATTTACAGTTCGTTATTCAACTGCGTTTAAATAGGTTGATTGTTTAACGGAGTTCAGTAGAACAATCGTTAGATTCAAGCTCGTGTTGTTGTGTCTGTCTCTGTTTTAACCGGTTTTTCGTTTTAATCATTGTCATGGCAGAAGACGGAAAAGTTTCGATACAGAAGTTTGATGGACAGAAGTTTGGTTGGTGGAAGATGCAGATTGAGGCACTACTTTGTCAGAAAGACTTGGATGTAGTTTTTGAGGATGAAAAACCAGAAAAGTTGTCAGAAGCAGATTGAAAGAAGTTAGACAAAAAAGCTAGGGCTTGTATCACACTGTCGTTGTCGGAAGATGTGGTGTTTAACGTCATGAAAGAAACCACAGCCCGTGGTATGATGGAGGCACTATCCAACATGTATGAGAAGCCTTCGGCAGCAAATAAAGTTTACCTTATTCGAGAGCTAGTGACAACCAGAATGAAAGAGGGTGGGTCAATTACAACGCATATCAATAATCTTAATTCGAACCTCTCCCGCTTAGTGTCAGTCGACATTAAGTTTGATGATGAAGTTCAAGGTCTTTTATTGTTATCCTCCTTGCCCGACATTTGGTCGCAAACAGTGACTGCAGTTTGTAGTTCGTCTATAAAAATTACTTTTGATGGGATTCGGGATTTGATTCTTGGAGAAGATTCAAGACGCAGAAATTCAGGTAAATCATCAAGTGATATATTAGTCACAGTGTAGAGGTAGGGGAAAACAACGAGGCAGTGGGAGTAGGAAGAGGAGTCAGTCTAGGACTCGTAATGATATTGAATGCTGGGGTTGTAAAGAGAAGGGACACTTCAGGAATCAGTGTCCGAATGGCAAGAAAGAGGTGAACGTTACAGAAGTCAACACTGCAGAAGAATGCCCAGAGGATGAGTTTTACGTTCTTAGTGTTGAGGATAGCGTTGATGCTTGGGTGATGGATTCTGGTGCATCGTTTCATGCCACTCACTGTAGTGAAACGATGAAGAATCTTAAGGTTGGGGATTTTGGAAAGGTTCGACTTGCGAACGATGATATTCTAGAGGTTACGGGTATGGGAGATGTTGATTTGATAACTTCAGCCGGTACTTCTTGGACTTTGAAAGATGTTAGGGTTATTCCAAGTTTGAAGAAACGTTTGATTTCAGTTGGGCAATTGGATGACCAGGGTTACGATGTTAAGTTTAGGAATGAGCAGTGGAGAGTAGTCAAAGGGAATCTCGTTGTTGCTCGTGGCAAGAAAATGGGTTCGTTGTATATGGTTGATATGTCACTGAAAGGAGTGGATCCAGTTTTGGTGAAAGACAAAGTCCGGTTCACAGAATCTCGTGGGCAGAAGAAGGTTCGTTTTGCAAGTAACAAACCCAGAGCCAAAGTGAAGATTCAGGATGAACGAGCTAGGAAGGTTAAATCAGTCAAAGGACATCGTGACAGTGGGAGCACAGGTCATGTTTCAATTACAGTTCCAGGTCGACAGTGGATTAAGAAAACCAGTATTCCGGCTGTTAAAGTCTCTCCAGTGAATTACTTGCTGAATATGGAGAGTGTTTGTTCTCAGGATATCTCAGGATCCGGTAGTTTGTTTCAGTGGGAGCCGGTAGGGACAGAGAACGGGTCAGAGGCAGTTTTAGCCGTGACTGACATGTTGGAGCTCCGGGGAGCTTCAACGGGCCTTCAGGTTAATTGATGAGAAGGCGGTGGCAACTAGAATATGGTTAATGTTCGGATTACAGAAGTACAATCAGGACTGCAGACGAGAGTACTCAAGGCCTCCGAGTGGGAGTTTGTGAGTTTTGTAGGCCTTTTCGGTGTAGGCCTGGTTTATTATTTGAAGTCCAAAGGGCACGCCCGGCCCGGTTTGAATTTCTTGTTTAATAAGAAACCCTAAGTGTATCTCTATATATTTGATGCCGTGTACTTGTAATCGTGGTCATTCAATAAAAGATATACCTAGTTGCTACCCGTGAACATATGTCAGTTTAGACCGAACCACGTTAAATCCTCGTGTTCGTTATTGCTTTCGTGTCGTGTTCGGTTCGTGTGTGCGTTTAATCCTAACAGTTTATGGACGGGACAAACTTGTGATCCTAATTTAAAAAGTGAGCATGTTATTTCCATGTGGAATCAGTTTGCGTCCTTTTGTCTATCAACGCCAGATTCCTTGTTTATTGACCGTTTGCGTCCATGTGCTTTGTAATTTTTCAACACCCTCAAAATTCAAAAAAAAAATACAGATAATAACAAAATTTCAAACGCATTACCTAATTTTCATTAAAAAAAAGAAAGAAAAAATGAATAAGAAAAAACCATAAACAAAAACACTTGTTCAGCAAAAAACTTTGATACGCATATCCAATCTTCCCCGCCTCCTCGTCCAAACAATATATCGAACCTCAGGTTAGGCCAAAGTTTTAATGTCACCCTCAAGTTCAACGAAAGGTGGCTGGATGGCATTTACCATGATTCTAGATACACAAACATAAGACCATTCACATAACTAACTCTTATCAAACATAAAAAGTTAATTAAAGATTGTTAAGTTAGCTTAAATTAAAAACATTTATAAACATTATTTTCATCCGTAAATTTTCTCTTTTTCACGGTATTTTTACTATTAGTTAAAAATGATAAACAATATTTAAATATTATTTTATCTTTAAGGGTTGTGTGGTAGCTTTTTAATATCATTAAGAGTCTACCTCTTAATGGTTCATAACATCTTAATGGTTAAGAGGTAGCATTAAGAGGTAGTCTCTTAACGATTCAGATTTAAGGATACCTCTTAACCATTAAGAGCATTCCTAATAGGTTTTCCATATCCATCTTCATTTCTAAAAATTACAAAAAAATCCAAATAATCACTCCAACCCATTCTCTATCTCCAAACCTCATCTCTAAATTTTAGTAAAATGATATAAGAAGCCTTCAAATTTAGAGTTTTCTATAATACTCCATTTCCATCTACCCTTCTATAAATTTATATTAGAAATCATTTTATATTGAAAATAATAATAAGATAAATGAATATAGAGATGGTAATAAAGAATGAGTTGTGGGAGGTTATTAGAAAATGATGTATAAATTAAAGAAATTATGTTTTTAGTTAAATTTTAAAAGTGGAGATAGGGAATCCGTTGAGAACGCTCTAAGAGGTTATGAACCATTAAAAGGTAGTCTCTTAATAACCATTAAGAGGCTACCAAACAACCCATAAATGATGTGGGTGAGGGAGGGGTGTCACTCAATTACTACCTCACCCACTAATGCATAAGATACCACAACACTTCCCCGACGCCAAACGCAACATCCCCCTCTCGCTAACTGACTACCGCCCAATAGGCTAAAAGATGTGTGGTCCACCCCATGTCAACCAATCATTTTTTTTATTTTTGTTTTCATATCTTGATTAGCTAACCCCCTTCGTTAAACCAAACGTAGTGGACAGTGGGCGATATATCCACCCAAAAAGGCCTCATAGCGTCGGGGAACACCCCTCGGGCGCTATGCATGTTTTGTGGTGGGGGACGCTTCCCATAAAGCGTCGGGGTGTGGGTTGTGTTTGGTCAATTAGCCGTTTGATAATGGCTTTCTTAAAAAAACATTTTTTATATATATAAACCAAAAACCCTACAACAATTCTCACACAATTTCATAAATTCTCTCTACAAATCCTACAGATCTCTATACTCAAAACGCATAAAACGGATTCCATGTCTTCCTCTGGCATAATCAACCGATATGTTGAGAATAAGAGCACACGGCCGACGACAAGGCGGGGGGAGGCGGCGATTACGAGTGCAATTACGCTTGCATCAAAGTATATGCGATCTCTTCATTCTCGTTGCCCGGTCTTAAAAAGAGATTATATTGAAGACCGTTTGAGCACGAACAATCGTTTGATAAAAGATTACTACAATGACCCATCAAGATACAACAACCAGAAGGTTTTTAGACCTTGCTTTCGGATGACCAAACATTTATTTTTTAATGGGAAGAAAAAGACGATAACATTTACTTTTTAAGGGGAAGAAAAAGACGATTAAATTTTAATCGTTTTTTAGTTTTAATATAAATTTTAGTTATTTAATAAATTGTTATTTGCACTATATTTAACAAATAGAAATTAAAAAATAATATTGAAATAATGATTGAAAGAGGTTCCCTCCATTCACTACACCCTTTTTTGTTAAAAAAAAAACCCTATGATAGTTAAAACCCACTCATTGGCTAAATTGGTTAGTTAAAACCCACTCATTGGCTTACACTAACGTTACATGGCTTACACTCGTTTTCTAAATTGGTTAGTTAAAACCCACTCATTGGCTATGTAACATTAACGTTACATTTTAACTAATTTGGTGTTTGACGTAAAGATATCATCCTAAATTTCATAAAAAATAGTTAGATTAATAATATATAACAAAACCCACAAAGTTTGAACTTAGACGACTAAATAAGCCACACCTCCACATGGGGATGAACATCAGATCTTATGTTTTTCAAAAATTATACGACCTGCAACATTGCATATATTATAAAAGAATGTTTTAACCCCACAATGGAACACGGAATCAGTCACCTATCTACTTTCATCGGATCAACGTCCTGGCTTTGGCATTGGTTTTGACCATGATTTTGACTTTGACATTGGCCTTGATTTTGACTTTGACATTGGCCTTGATTTTGACTCTGACCTTTGTATTGTTCCAAGATCACACCACAGTTATTTAAACTTCTCGAGTCCAAAAGACCATGGTTCCATAATTTAACCATAAACATTTTCCAGCACCTGTCATAACACTAAATGTTAAAAAAACGCCAAACAAACACCCGTAAAAACATTTGAGGCAGACATAAAAGGATACCATAGCACTGGCGGGGCCTCGACCAGATCTGGACCATGTAATTTTGAGAAAGCTTCACACGCCCACGGGATATGACCATCAGCCAACACCCTGACATTATCATAAAAAACAACTTTTATCGACCGTGTTCGTTTTTGTTATTTTCATATATTTTTTAGGAGATTGAATTACCGTTGTTTCCTCACAAAAGAGTTCCAAAGGTGCATCATTTGCTTTTCGTCTGATGACACGTCAACAAAGTCATCTAGCATCTGATAAAAATTAAATTTTCTGTCAGCAATTCTATAAGTGATTATAAAAGTCATAAGACAAAATCAGAGCAGAAAACATACCCTACGGTCCTCTAAATCAGCTACATCATCATCCACTTCGTCTTCACTATCTCGGTCAGCAAAGACTTGCTCCAAAGCCATGGGCTTTTTTTTAAAAAACAAAAGTAGAAAGTAAAGATAACTAAATTGTTGACGGTGAATGAAAAATTACATCTACTAACAGAAATAAAAAAAAAACACTAGATTAATGGTCACCTGAGCTCTATGTGAGTGAAAAAATTGCCGCTTCTGCAACAGGGCTCGGCTGCAATAAATAGAATTACAAAAAAAGAACCGATAAATGGATATGCATTTTTAATATACCATTTGTTTATGAATCACTATCGTTTCAAATTTAATGGTAATACTGATTCATTGTAGTTAAAGTTTATGTATAAAATAGAGGTCGCAAGTTCAACTCATTTAGTTATGATGGGTATGTTTTAGTGTATTACCATATGTTTTATCGTACTTTTATACATTATTATTATTATTATACACTTTAATATAATAAATATAAATTATATAAAATTATATAAATAGTAGGCTCGTTTATTAAACTCAAGCTCCGGCTCGTTTATTAAACAAACTTAATTCTAAGCTCACTTGTTAAACCAACTTACTTTTAAGCTAGACTCGTTTAAGACTTTAAGCTCAGTTCGATTTGAGCTTTTAGCGAGCCGATCTCAAGTAGTTAACGAGCCGTTTAGCTCGTTTACATCCCTACTAAAAGTGACCAAACTTAACCTGACCGGCATAAACGGGTGAAGGAAGAAAGAAAATCACATACTTTCTTGGGTCGGAACGTTCGACCGATAACTTTCTTGTCTTGGCAAATTGAAGCATAGGTGCAGGTGCAATGTTACTTTCAGGCACTGACTGTGCAGGCTCGGGTTCAGCAACTGAAGGGCAGGTGGCACTTGCATCAGGACTACACGCATCAATCTCCATGTTCTCAGGTATACCTATAATTATCAATCCACAAAATATTATTATTATTGGAACATATAACTGGGAGCCGCACTTCTATAAAAGAAGTAATACCATCTGTATTGTCTATAAGCTCACTAGCTGTAGACATTGTTGAATCCAGTACAAGCGGATGCACATTATTTGCATTTTGAGTTTGGCTTTTCGGTTTCCTTCGCCTTCTGGATTTATGGCTGTAAAAAGCAGATTCCATAAATATGGAAATAATTATGTATGAAGTGTAGAAGATTAATATAATTAAAGCTTACCAATATGAAAACATTTGCTGTTTAGGATCAACAATTTCAGGAATTGTCTGAAAAAACATCATTTTAGTCAACTATAAATAAACATTTTGTATGCATTTCACACCATATTAGTATCCTGTCAAAGACTATCAACTAACCTCAGAGGTGCTTAGGTCAGTTTTCACAGATACAATCACACCCTGATATTCTTCACCAATCTGCATAATATTAATAGTATTATGTTTTGTGTCTGTAATTATTATAAGTAAAAATTAGTAACAAGAACTTTGATGGATTGATTACTAACAAAAAATTCAAAATGAAACAGATCATGCGATGAAGGCAAGTGATATTTCAGGCCCTGAAACACATTCAACAATCACATGTTATGCAAATATTGTAAGTCTACTTTGAGTAAATAATACCATACGAAGTCAATTAAAATCTACCTTGATGCTTGCACATTTCACCAAGCAGAATGGGCATGAAAAATCCTCGGTGACTGGAGAATTAAATGGATATTACACAAGTAAAAGCATCAGAAATGACAGTTATACTTTCATAAAGAAACATGAAATTGTTGTATCAGTATATCCAAACGATACCTTCGGTCCGATGCAACGTGTTGTTGTAATACTTGTAGTTGAAAACAACATTTCCTGCTCTCAACCTGATAGTAAAACCAAGTCATCATGTAATTACACTAGCACTAAATGTTATATGCCAGATAAATATCATCTAGTAACAGTATTCACAAGAGGAACTATAATCATTAGAAACTTTATGAAAGTAATAAATGCATTAGTAACTGAATTCTAGTAGCTTTATCATGTGGAATATCAACTTCTTTTAGGAATATGTATTTCATGATATAATATATATTTTGTATGCTACGAAGTATGAATTTATCGTTTCAAATATAGATCACGGAACTTACATACAAACTATTTTAAACATGTTTATGGTGATTCTGAAATGCATGTAACATATCATATTTTAATTTATTATAGTTATAAAAATAAATGAATTCCAACGACTATACCCGATACCCACCAGTAATTACCCGACAAAACAAAAATCATTAGAAACTTTATGAAAGTAATAAATGCATTAGTAACTGAATTCTAGTAGCTTTATCATGTGGAAAATCAACTTCTTTTAGGAATATGTATTTCATGATATAATATATATTTTGTATGCTACGAAGTATGAATTTATCGTTTCTAATATAGATCACGAAACTTACATACAAACTATTTTAAGCATGTTTATGGTGATTTTGAAATGCATGTAACATATCATATTTTGATTTATTATAGTTATAAAAATAAATGAATTCCAACGACTATACCCGATACCCACCAGTAATTACCCGACAAAACAAAAAACAAATCAACAATTAAACAAGGTACAACCATAGTCACATAAATCGTGGTACGCTCCAGTACGGGTACGCGGTTCGGGTACGTGGTTCGCTAAAGGTAACGTATTCGGTACGGAGGGGGGTAGGTTCATTTCGGTACGAACCGGTACGGTGTACCATGTAGTTCGGTTCGAGCCGGAATCAAAATCAAATATAAAATTTAAATATCTTATAAAAATAAAGTTATATATCTTAAAAAAAATTCCAGGCTATTGTATATATATACATATATTTATCAATAATATTACGAAGATTATCTTGTAAAAGTATATATTTATGTAGTAAAGTTTAGGGTTAAGTTTTATTAAAATAGAAAGTTGAGGGTGAAAAATGAAATTTTGTTTGAAGAAAAGACTAAAGAGTGAAATAAACAGGAGTCACGACTCATGACATCAGTTTTAGGGTTTATTTTCAGTTTCAGATCCCATAAATCCGGCCAAATCTGGAAGGCGGCCAATCGAAGAGACGCTCAATCGATGAACCATCAGTTCTAATTCGCGATTTTTGGTTCAATTGGAGCGACGTAGTGGCGATTTCTGGTTCACAGTTTAGGGTTCACTCGGATCAATTTTCCAGCGATTTGGATCGCGATTTCTCCGGCGACCGGCACGCTTGCGATTTCCGATTGGGTACAAAACGTACCAATACGAAAATCGCGGCTACTTTAGCGATTTATGTGACTATGGGTACAACTTACAAGACACAAGTGTCAAAAAAATATAAACTACCTCATAACACCAGGTCGAGGAGGATCATTATACGAGTACACATCATACGGCAATATATTCTTTGCCCCATATTCTTCGGTGAAAATATCAACTGGTACCTGCTGCAATATGCTCTTCAAAAACCATAAAATCAAATTAAAATAAAAAAAAAATGTATGTGTCGCGAGCTAAAGGGTTAAGAGCATATATACCACAGCTTCCGAGTTATAGGGCAACTGAAAAGACATACGCTTTTCCTCATTTACAGAACTCAACTGCAACGTTAAACCCCATGGTGTGAGTGAGAAATAAGTTTATAGAAGATAGAGAACGAAAAAATATACCAAGTAAAAGACCGAAAAAAGAATGTTTTGAGCTTCAAAAAAACAAAATATTCCTAATCATTCAACTGAACTTTAGCTGTAAAACAACACTTATTCAGTAACGTTTTGATGTGATATCTTATGGAACATGTGATTTACAAATAATATTTTCAATTCGATCACGGTTTACCAATTTTACTTAATACGCCAGAGCAAGCATACCTTCATAGAGCAGGCCTTCATATGAACAAACGACTTCATTTCAGATCTCCCTCCTAAACTTAATGGTGGCGCATTCTCCCATGAAGAATGAAGTGAATCCATTGGAATCTTCCCAAATAAACAGTAACCAGAACAATTCACTGACACGAAATGTAGATCAGAATACATTCACAGTATACAGAAAATAGAGATTACGATACATGCATCCATATAAATGTATGTACATAGACATATGTATAGATAACTAGATATATGTATATATATATATATCTAGGGAGAGGTCCATTACAGAAGAACACACACACACACATATAGAGGAGAGTTCTATGCAGATGACACTTCATTGCGAGAACAGAAAAAAGAAGAAAAAAATCATTCATTTTTCAAATTTAAAATACAAAAAAAAAAAATAGTTTATATGCAATGTTTATCCGTCTCTTTTAACATTCTAACAAAATACATAAACAAAATATGTTTACTTGTAGAACCTACACATGTGTAGGTTATGTGTATCATGTGTAAGGTATATTCTCTACAAACATGTAGGTCATCGTTTAAAAGTGAAAAATAAATAAATTAATAAAACAAAAGTGTATGTAAGGAGTTTTTGAAAAAATATAAGCTATTGATAGAAAAAATTAAACGATTTAGCATTGTTCTCACAATATTTAGTCTTCCGTAATGAACATCTCTCTGTACATATACATAAATATATGAAGTTATGAACTTAAAATTCGCTTATCACATATGCGTTGATAATAAAGTAGTAAGAAGATTCCGCATCTAGAGCATATCTTACATGAGTTGGAAAACATGTGATCCTCCGTTAAATCAATATTCTGAGAATTTGAGGAGTCAGCTGCACAGAAGATAAAAACTCAAAACCGCTACAACCTTAAAATAACGATTCTCTGAATATAACAAATACTAGAACCAATGCCATACCACAGCTAACCAACAATATCTCAAGAGATCCAGATTTGATCTCTTTCGATAACTTATTCATCTCAGAGAGAAGAAATTTTGCTGTCTCGGCCCCACCAAAAACCGTCAACTTACGCGCGCGCTTAAAGCGATAAACAGCTGTAGTCTGTGTCTGAAAAATATAAACAAAGAAAACGAGCCATTTCGCATAAAAAAGTAAACAAGAAATAGCAAAAAAAAATTAAGCGTGAAAAGTAAATAATAAAGGGTAAATTTGTAATTACCTCCACACTTGTAGTAGACACTGGTCTTGCCAATAACACGTAAAGAGGAAAAAGGGTCTGAATTTGAGATCCATCGGCAGAAGTCGTAGCACCAGATGTAGATACTGATATTTGTATCCTACAATACAGAAAAACGAAACCGATATCTTTCAATCTGTATAGGCCACTTGATGAACCAGGAATATTAATGTGAGACCCGATACTAATATAATTACGAAAGAAAGCCCTAATTTGTATTAAAAGCGTTGCGCGGCTTGCCCCCAAAAAGATGAGAGCAAATCTAGACAGTATATTCAATAATAAGAGCAAAATCTAGTCATCGATACAAATAACTGTGAGTTTGATGTGGCGATTCTTGCCTTTTTTTAAGCTTAGCTTGTAATTTGTAATGCAGACATCTCTGAAGAAATAAGGGCTGCAAAAAAAAAAAACAACACATGCAGATTTATGCATCAACACTTAAAGGTCATGTAATATAATGCATGTAGCGGAGAAATGTATGATTTGTATCAGATCCAGCCAATATAGGGCAGTTTCATATATCCGCCTCTAAACTTGCAAAATTACATATTTCCCCAAATCATGCTCAAAGTGCATTGTACCTTATGCATTGAAAACTAGTGTTTTAGAAAAATATGTAATTTTGCAAGTTTAGAGGGGATAGATTTAAATCTCCCACAATTATATACTTCCGGGCAATATGTATCAATCATAGAGTAAAATATAAACGACTATGTAACCAAAAGAAAGGACAGGTCAAAAAAGATTACATTTCTAACAGCGCGCCGTTGAAGGATGTTGTATAATTCAACAGGTTTACAATAAACTGACAAGCTTTCTTCAGCTGCAGCTTGTTCCTCCTGAGTCAAATCAGCACGACCTTCATTGCGACACATCTGGTCTGAGCTTACAGAGTAACTGCAATTGAAAACACGTTTCTTTTCGCATGAGTTTGACAACAAAGCACGAGATACCCAAAAGATCCGACATATATATGTACATGGTATTATAACATGACGAGTACGTCTATTCAGTAATTACTTAAAAAGAAAGAAAACAAATAGAACCACAAAAAGAATCTCATAGACAATCAAAAAAAGCCTAATTACACAAATAGAAGATATGAAGTAGCTTGTAATGCAAGATAAGTACTTGGTTTCACGAGCAGCTATGAATACGCCGGGCATGCTTGTTTAGACAATGCCAGGTTGCAACTTCATAGTTATCTGCACCTACTTGGGGAAAGTCGGCTTAGGCCCCTGCAAACCTGAATTTAATAACCTAATGAATTAGTCCTGTTTATAACGAGCACTTCCCATGAAGGAGAACACGATCATAACATAATCACCATGTTTTGCAATATTCTCCTTGATGCCTCCATTTTAATGCGATTTTTATGAAAATCACTCTTTTTTAAGTGTGGAATCTACAATATAAATGCCTACATTGTTGTATAACCGATATTTACACATCCTATCATCAGGTTCTCTTCTTATATCACACCATGACTTTCTTGCCCCAAAATTTCCTTTCAAAAAATGTGTGCAATCTAGATTGATTAATGTAATAGTTGTTTAAAAAAAGAAACCCGGCGCTGTACACCAAATTCAAATCTAACAAATTGGCAAACATTTAAACTTCAAACGTCAAAAAATTATCTAACAAATTACCAAATGTTTACACATCAAAAAAAGTATATCCAACAAATTATCAAATGTATAAACATCAAAAAAATCAGATCTAACAAATTACCAAATGTATAAACATCAACAAATATACATCTAACAAACTACCAAATGTATAAACATCAAAAAAATCAGATCTAACAAATTACCAAATGTATAAACATCAAATATCAACAAATATACATCTAACAAACTACCAAATGTATAAACATCAAACATAAACACTCTGTGCAAAATTACATTGACAGAAGCTAACACAATTCTATATAAAACACGATGCTAACAGTTTCCAATTCTGTGTAATTACTTCAATCGAGTGTATATAATGAATGTTTATACGAATCGGAACACAAATGAATTCATCAGATACATCTAAACAATAATCACTGATTTCTAAACGATAAACACTACAATAATCAAGCATAGGAATCGTTGATCTAGATCGATAAGCAAATGATAAACGAATTGATCGCGTAATTTGAAGAGAAGAATTATTATTATTATTATTACCTTAAGAACCCTAATTTTGATTTTGGGGGAAAAAGGAATAAGAATAGGATAGATAGATAGATGTTTGTTGGTTTAAAAACCAACGGCGTCTATGACTTGTTGGTTATGACTTATGAGATTTAATATTATTATATGTCACCTAGAATTTTAAACCTACTGTTAATAGTACGAGCATGTTTGGGATTCCTTATTTTACCTCCTTATAGTTTTTCATTAAGTTAATAAGTTACAATATTATTGTTCAATGGCAGAGCACTCACTTTACTAGTGAAAGGTAGGGGGTTCAAACTTCACTATCACCAACTTATATGGGAGATATGAGGGATGACCCCTGGGGCTTGCCAGGGTTCGAGTCATGATCTCACCCGGTTTTATCGGCTCCTCGTTGTCGTGCCATTAGGCGGGTGTGAGGGTCGGGTTTTATCCGATGAATCCCTCAATAGGGTGGACCGCTAGGGGCTTCATCCGTCCTGAATAGTGGCCGGCTCGGGCTACCTTTGGCCAATGGGGGCCGCGTACGAAGTACCCAACGTTACTAAGTTGGTCGTTCAAAAAAAAAATAAGTTACAACATTGTAACTTATGGAACTTTTCCTCTCACATCAAAAGCAATCCCAAACACATTATTACTTTTCAAAAAATTTATAAGTTATAAGTTGATAAAAATAAGCAATCCCAAACACCCTCAAAATATATTTTGAAAAATCAAATGATTCATACTAAATCATTGGAACATTATTATTATTATTATTATTATTATTATTATTATTATTAACCTTAAATTTTTTTTTCACATTAAAATGTTGAAAGTTGGCTTATTGTTAAGTGGTTCAACATTTCAGTTGAGCTTTGGGTATTCGATGAGAGATATCTTGAAAGCTTACAATTTGATGGTATGGGATAAAGTTTATGAGGTTTTTATTGGGTATGTGATCATAGCTTGTTGTAGTATCTGAAAAGCGATAAGTGAAAAGGTTTTCGGAAGAAAAAAGATCAAGATAGAATGGATAATTGGAAAATCAAGACGCTCAGAATCCTTTTGTACGTGATAGATCTAAATGGCAATCAATAGATTGGCAAATTTGTGTAACTTTGAATTCATGTATTCCGGTGGTAGTTGGTGGGTTGGCGATGCCTCTCCGACTTGTGGAGGGTGCCTTATTTGGCGTTTCACCCGGTTATCTATACAAGTTTTTGAAAAGAAAAACAATAATTTGATATGATGAAAAGTTAATAAAACTTGTTTCATATGGATCAAAATATTATTTGAAACTATGACTATGATAGATAACCTGTCATGAATAAAAAGAAGTTGCTTGAAAATAAAGAAATTCAATAACTCATATCAAAATTAGGAAACAAGTTACAAAAGAGTATGTGAGTGAGAAAAGAAATTCGTGATACATATCAAGATCACATAGAAGTTATTATTGTTACTTTGTGATCAATTATACTTAGCTCTTTAGTTAAATTTGTGTTAAATGTTTGAGTAAACGGAAGTATCAAACACGGTTAAACAATTGATTGATCGAGAAAATCTAATAACAAATAGAACAAAATAATATGTGATTGCAAATACCATAATCAAAAGTATTTGAAATATAGGAACGAAAAAAACCACAGGTAATATTTCCACATGAGTAGTAAATATTTCTAAATCCACTAAGCTTATGTTACATGAAATCAGTGACGGATTCAGAAACTTTTGCTACGGGGGGCACAAAACGAATCAAGTAAGAAAATAGGTCGGGTCAAAAAGAACAAGGTCGACCAACCATTATGGAGATCCGAAGTCATGAACTTTCAGGACACATCGTCATTATTACAACCACCATCGCACAGTGGCTGAACTTAAATCGGCGGACCCCCAAAAAATATGTTATATTTGTATGTTTGAATTAAGGGGTTCCAACCAAATAAAACTAATATTATTTAAAACTAATGAATTAATACTTACACTCAGAAAACCGTATTTATCTATCGAATGGTGAAGAGGTAGGTCCCAGCAGAGCCCAGTTGGACCCGCAGGACTCACCTTGAAGAGAGACGTCTGCGCAGAAACCAACTGGATCCGCAGGACCCACCATGCTCAGAGACGTGACGTCCTTACGCGCAGTACGCAAGCTGTTCCCGCAGGAAATGCCTCCCAATGGTGAAGTACTCCGTCTGTTCCCGCAGCTGCGGATACAAGCCATCAGGGAAGGCCACCCGCGCAGCAAGGCTACACGCACAAGGCACTTAGCTCTCAATAATTCAGTTGTCACCTGAAGGAATGAGCAAAGCCGGGAACAATCCCGCACAAAGGCGGGAGGGGGAATACTCCCGCCCAAATAAGCCAGTCCGTACGATACGGGAAGATCTTTTGTACTGTACCTGACGAGGTATGGGCAAAAGATCTGACCTGAGATACGACAGCTCATTGACAACAGTATGGCGAGCAGCATGCTCTTGTACTGTATGTCACTATTAGCCGCTACCTACTCACCAACTCCTGTCACACCACGTGCATAGCCTGCAGTTGGTGGAAAAGGAATAGTACACAGCAGGCCTGGTCATTGTCAGCCGCTGCCTACCCACCAACTGCCAGCATGGCACGTGCGTAGGCCACAGTTGGTAGAACAGGAATACTATTCAGCCGGCTATACCCTCTTGGAAACCTACCTTCGGCTATAAATACCCCAAATGGTATGATCATCTCATACTATCTTGTATCTTACATATTATACCTGATATCTACTCTAGCAATCTCTTAATATACATTTATATTCAAGAGCAATCTAGTCTGATTCTCACGCCGGAGGGTGGTCACAAGGAGGAACCCCCCCCTTCTAAGTGACGAGCTCACGGTGTCTGTTTTGCAGGTTATCAGAAGAACCATCTTTGCCGGGTCTAACCCCTCGTGGGAAACATCTATTTAACCCCCAGATTAACCGTAATCTGCCTGGGGTCGATTAGTGTTTCTTCATTGGCGCCATCATGACAGCAGCTAAATGCTTTGCGGAAACGGAGAAGCAACTGGGTAGAGATCTCCCCCAGAGCACAAACCTCTACACCCAGAAAACAAGAGAAGACAACGTCCTTACCGCCCGACTAAACAAGAAGCGGAAGCTAGGCATTTGGCAGTCAAGGGTAAACTTTGACACCTCATCCGGCTTGCAACATCGGTTAGGCGGAAGGGATAACGTACAGTCGAACCAGAACTCCAGATGGACGCCACTCACCAAAAGCGTCA
This sequence comes from Bidens hawaiensis, assembly GCF_021521415.1. NCBI lineage: Eukaryota > Viridiplantae > Streptophyta > Magnoliopsida > Asterales > Asteraceae > Bidens > Bidens hawaiensis. The sequence continues at coordinate 1,440,420 of NW_027491371.1, read as the reverse complement.
CCGAGATATTCGCCACTGAGGAGCTCCCATGGCCAAAGGCTCCAATAATCCGACATCGTCACAATGCTGATCGGAGCAAATACTGTGACTTTCACAGGACAAAAGGCCACAACACTGAAGAATGCACAGACGTAAAGGACATGGTCGAAGCATTTGTCAGAGATGGGACGCTCGCGCACCTCGTGGCGTAATGAACGCTGAGCAGGCTGATGCGTGTAGAACCCCAGCTGGGGAAAACACGAATAAAATTGCAGCTTCAATGTTGGAGACTACATACTGCGTAAACAACGAGATCCCGAACCAGGTGCATATCGGCTCGATGGCACTCCCATCCCAACAACATGGAAGGGAGCTCAATTACACAGTTTGCATGTAGATCAATTCCAAATTTGTAAAGAAAAGGCCCAGAGCCACTTCTAATGGAAATGATTCTCCTTAGAACATCGACGCTGATGATTTTACATTTATACTTATGAACTTTCCACACGGATATGCCGTTCTTCGCCGCATACATAAGTGTGAAAGTCGTTGCGTGGGGAAGGCGGCAAAACCCGCATAAACCCAAAAAAAGGCAAACCTTCACGCAGGTCAGTTAAAGGTAAAGTTCAGTCATCCCACTAAATGAAAGTGCCGGTCTATCCGCACGAATCATGATAGAGGAAACTGAACACAACCTATTAACAACCGCGCGTCGAACGGTTAATTTATTCAACACTGATGCCGGTACTCACCGCATAATTATGTAGAAAGTCGTTGCGTGGGGAAGGCGGCAAAACCCGCATAAACCCAAAAGACGGTAAACCTTCACGCAGGTCAGTCATAGGTAAACTTTGGTCATCCAGCTAAATGAAAGTGCCGGTCCTAACCGCACAAATCATGAGAGGAAACCGAACCTATTGACAACCGCGCGTCGAACGGTTAACTTATTCAAAATATAAGAAATTTCTAAAAGGATGAGGAAAACATCCACGCAGGTCAGATATAGGTAAAGTTTAGCCATCCTACTAAGTGCAAGTGACGGTCTTACCCGCACAATCACGAACGAGGAAGCAAAACTTCAACCTATTATCTACCACGTTCAAAGGTTAACTTATTCTAAACACTTAGAAAATTTCAAAGGAAAAGATGAGGAAAACTTCCACGCAAGTCAGATTAGGTAAAGTTTAGCCATCCTACCAAGTGCAAGTGACGGTCTTATCCGCACAATCATGAAAGAGGACGCAAAACTTTAACTTATTATCTACCACGTTGAAAAGTTAAATTATCTAAAGTACTAAAGAAATTGCTAAGTTAAATCAGAATATGCGTGAAATAAACAAGGCAAAGGATTGGCAAACAATCTTTATTCCATCGAAATTCAATTATTACAAAGATTGCTGGGTACATACCCGCATACAAAAGAAGCTTTACAAAAATAAAAATCTACTCTAATGGTGGAAAGGGATCTTCAAGGTCAAGCCTCAGGACCACTACCACTTGGACCCGCACCATCCGTAGAGTGTGGCGGTTCAAGGAAAGCTTTAAGGATAGCTAGCCCATCATCAGCAGCGGCAACTTCGTTTACCTTCTCCACCACCGGATGCGGGAAGGCGGCATACTGATTCACTGCTTGGTCGTATACAGCTTCAGTATCCACATCAAATAAAGGGAAGTTGGAAGGCGGGACGCCTTTCTCAACGAACCCTAGACCAAGCAGGAAGCCGGCCTTTTCCCCATCCTCATGAGAAGCGTTGAGGGCTGCGCTCATAGCATCGTCATAAGACGTCTCTGTGAAGACCCGATGCACAACCTACAAAAAGAAAAATAAGTATCAAAACCTTTTCTATTTACAAAGAAAAGCGTAAAGACATGAAAAGCTTACCTGAGACAACGCTTCTCGAAGAAGCCATTCCTTGGCAACCAGAGCTTCTTGGAGGGCGGCTTGAGCTTGGTTACAGGCGCGTTCGGCTTCACTTTTATTGAGGTTGGCAAGCAACACTTCCTTTGCAGCAGCCTCTTCAACGCCCTTTAGCTTCCGCTCAGTGTGGTCAAGCATGCCCCTCTGGTACAGGATCTCTTGGAGCTTCTTCGCGTCCTCCATCGCCAAGGCATCATGAGCCTGTTGGAGCGCCTCTAATTTAGCTTTAAGTTCCTCATTCTCGAGGCGTAGAGGCTCAGCAACAGCTTCAGCCTTGGTGGCCCTTTCAGTTGCGTTCCTAGCAGTTTCCTTAGCCAGCCGAAGCTGTTCGTTAACAGCTTGGGCAGCCTTGGAACGGGCCTCGAGACGGGCCTGAACTTCAACTTCAAGGGCCTTGAACGCCTTCTCCTTCTCCGCAGCAGCCACGGAGAGCCTCCTATTCTCCTCCCGGACAGCCCGCGCCTGAGCTACTTCTTGAATGCGAGCTACTTTTAACTTGTCGTTTTCACGACAAAGCAGCTCGACGCGCGGCTGCATCCGGGCCAGGAGAACCCGAAGCTCATTGGTTAGCCTACCCTCCTGGTAGCTAGCCATGGCTTCCCCCAACGCACCACTGGGAGCTGCGTGACGAGCCCACTCCACGCACTCCACAGGTATGCGAAGGGTTGTTCCTCGGCGGATGTTCCATCGTGGAACATACACTTCATTGGAATCCGACACTGCAAAAAACAAAAAGCAGTTAGGAAAAGATGATATATAAAAAAAATAATAGGCCAAAAGAACCCTACGCACCTGTAGGGTCAATAACAGGCCGATAGCCGCCAAACCCATCACCTGAACCCAAGGGAAATCCGTCCAAGAGGTTAGGTAGATGGGAAGGAGGCAGAAGTTGGCGAGAAGCCCCATGCATACCTGAAGGATCGGCCGTCGTTGCCGATGACGGAGGAGGCATGGTGGAGGCCGCCGCGGTCGCCGCTGCGGAGTCCGAGCAAAAGTAACCGCCGGCTCAGTGAAAGATGCGGTAAATATGGCACAGACAGCCGGCGGTGATGTCATCACAGCTGGAACAGTTGGCTCAACGGAGTGAGCAACTGAACCAGCGGAAGCAGGCGCAGGCGCAGCCGCCTGGGTCGTCGCCTCAGGTAGGCTGACCAAGCCTACCGTCATGGGCGGAGAGGTACTCCTCCCCGCTCTACCCTGGAATGCGGTAGCATCCACGCCTGCACAAGGAAGATAAGTATTAATGATGGAAAGCTATGAAGTTAAAAATAAAGGAAGTTTGTACTTACGGGTTTTCTTGAGCCTAAAAGTGCGGACAGGCGGGGACGAACCCGATGTAGCCGGCCTCTTTGCGCCGCTCACCGTCGTCATCCTGGGCTCTCCGGAGGTGACAGTCGCAGCCTCCGGAGCAGTGGTCTTATCACCACCGGGGTTCCCCGCCACCTCCTCGCTCTCGGTCTCTGAGTCAGACCGAGGCACCGGATCGGCAGTGGAGGCCACCTTCGCCTTCCCCTTCCCGCCGGCGGCCTTCTTCTTCCGCACCAACGGAGGACCATCTGCGGATTCCTCATCAGAACATAAGATTAGAGGAATTCCAGCAGAGGTTTCAGCATTGAGGGGTCGAGGGTTGAATAACGCCTTACCTGGCCGCCTGGCGCTCAGGATCTCGTGGCCTGGCGGGTAGACCTCCACGAACCGATCCGCCATCTGTTCAAGGATGGGCAACTCGTTCTCATCTAGAGCACGAGTACCCATCCCGGCGGGACCATCAGCCTCCCGCGGATACAGGAGCGACTGCAAGTCGTTCCCCTCTGAAATAAAAGAAAAACAGTTAGAAGACAAACCTATATAAACAAAGTAAACAGAGCATACCGTAAGGAACAGAGTTCAAACCGTATTCGAGGACGATCGGGATCTTTTGCGCATCCGCATCCTTCCATACCCGGCTCATCCCGAGCATCACCATCCCGGACTCCGCAAAGCGGTAAACCGGAGATTGGACTCGGGATATCTTTGAAAACCATTCCGCCTCCTGGTAGTTGGAGGCGTGAAGGCTGGGAAGTGCTTGTCCATTCTTGAACTTCATGGCAAGGGGGATGGCGCGAGCGGAGATGAAAAAGAACTCCCGCTTCCATGAACGAAGACTGCGCTCGGTTGCGCAAATCTTCAAACCCTTGATCCGGGTTATCAGGGTATACCACCCCTGGATGCACCTCCAAGAGTAGAAGGTCATCAGGCGGTCGACGAAGGGCTCAATGCCCAGAATCCGGCACACCCACTCGAAGTGGCGAATCTTCGCGATCGCCATCGGGTGCACCTCGGTCAGGTGTACACCGTGCCTCTCTAGGACACGGTACACAAACTTTGTCAACGGGAACCTAAGATTCCCATAGACAAAGAATGCAGCATATACCCCGATCTTGCCTCTGGGGGCATCATACACCGTCTGATGAGGTTCAGGAAACTCAGGCTATAGAGACTCGAGCATGAACTTCCTGACGATGTACTGATATAGATCGACAGGCAGAGCACACTGGCACTCGCCAGCAGTACTCTTGTCATCGGCGTACACCCCAGCCTCCTGGGCTGTAGCCTCAAGATTGTGAGAAGACATCTTGCAGGTATGAAAAAGAGAACGATTTCAAGAGAATGCTCGACTGAAAAGATGAGTATTCGCCGGAAATCGTTTTGAAGATGAAGAGAAAAGTGAAAGTGTGGATTACAAAGAACCCTCTCCCCCTTTATATACTAATCGCAATTAATGCGATGAATTTAATGCGGAAGAGAGAGAAATCGCAGGTGCAATGAAACTATGACACGTGGCAAAAAGCAAGCTGGCAACAGCTGTTGAAAGGACGCATACCATTAATTTCGCGGCCACGCGCCCGAAAAATCGCGCTCACGCGCCTGAAAAAGCGTCTGGAATGACCAGGTACTGTCACGTCACCATAACTTCCTGCACGTCCTGACACAGTCAGAAGAAACCGTCGCACGACGTTTCAGCAGTTTGGACTGTTCTTATCCTTTCACCAACTCTTCGAATTTCAAAAAAATTCAAAAAGATTCAAAAGTAAGCGGGAAAATACCCCTTACCTTGGCAACCAAGTAACTGTAACACAGGTGCGGGTACAGTGTTAAGGCAAAACCCTTCACATACTTAGCACCTGCAGGGAATTGAAGCCAAGAATACCTCGGCAACCAAGTAACTATAAGACGGGTGCGGGTACAGTGTCAAGGCAAACCCTTCACATACTTAGCACCCGCAGGGAATTGACGCCAGGAATACCTTGGAAGTAAAGTAACCGTAAGACAAGCGCGGGTACAGTGTTAAGGCAAAACCCTTCACATACCTAGCGCTCCGCAGGGAATTGAAACCAAGAAGGATCTGGGCAATGCTTGCGGAAACGGGAATAACATCCCCGCATAGCGGGAACGTCGAGAACTACATTGTTTGAAGCTCCAAGATGGAATTGGTGGTTTTAACATAATTGATCACTATGTTCAAAACTACCAAAACCTCATGGAGAATCCACACAAATGGAACTCAACGCTCCTGACTTGCGAGGAGGTTACAGACCTACCCGCATCATACCCAAAAATCAAGCAGGAAAGTCGGGAATTTCTGTAAGTGACATAAGGACTTCCGCGGGAAGAATCCCCATGGAAAACCTTAAAACTAAACCCTTTTCAAAACCCTTTGCTTAAGTCCAAAAGTTCACCTCACTTTATTAAACATTCATGAGAAGAACATTGGACTGGGGGGACTTGAAGAGGTAGGTCCCAGCAGAGCCCAGTTGGACCCGCAGGACTCACCTTGAAGAGAGACGTCTGCGTAAAAACCAACTGGATCCGCAGGACCCACCATGCTCAGAGACGTGACGTCCTTACGCGCAGTACGCAAGCTGTTCCCGCAGGAAATGCCTCCCATTGGTGAAGTACTCCGCCTGTTCCCGCAGCTGCGGATACAAGCCATCAGGGAAGGCCACCCGCGCAGCAAGGCTACACGCACAAGGCACTTAGCTCTCAATAATTCAGTTGTCACCTGAAGGAATGAGCAAAGCCGGGAACAATCCCGCACAAAGGCGGGAGGGGGAATACTCCCGCCCAAATAAGCCAGTCCGTACGATACGGGAAGATCTTTTGTACTGTACCTGACGAGGTATGGGCAAAAGATCTGACCTGAGATACGACAGCTCATTGACAACAGTATGGCGAGCAGCATGCTCTTGTACTGTATGTCACTATTAGCCGCTACCTACTCACCAACTCCTGTCACACCACGTGCATAGCCTGCAGTTGGTGGAAAAGGAATAGTACACAGCAGGCCTGGTCATTATCAGCCGCTGCCTACCCACCAACTGCCAGCATGGCACGTGCGTAGGCCACAGTTGGTAGAACAGGAATACTATTCAGCCGGCTATACCCTCTTGGAAACCTACCTTCGGCTATAAATACCCCAAATGGTATGATCATCTCATACTATCTTGTATCTTACATATTATACCTGATATCTACTCTAGCAATCTCTTAATATACATTTATATTCAAGAGCAATCTAGTCTAATTCTCACGCCGGAGGGTGGTCACAAGGAGGAACCCCCCCCCTTCTAAGTGACGAGCTCACGGTGTCTGTTTTGCAGGTTATCAGAAGAACCATCTTTGCCGGGTCTAACCCCTCGTGGGAAACATCTATTTAACCCCCAGATTATCCGTAATCTGCCTGGGGTCGATTAGTGTTTCTTCAAATGGTCACACTAATTTCCTTCAACATTTATCAACATTTATCAGTGTACGAGTTTTTCTTTTTTTTTTTTTAACTTAAACTAAGTTTTTGGACCCACCGCTTCAATAACAAAGTAATTGACATGAAAGACGAGATAGCCGAAAAAATCAAATTCGCCGGAAAAAACAAGGTCGCCGGAAAAACAAGGTCACCGGAAATGGAGGTTGTGTGTTAAAATAAAATTTCTGTTTTACCCCCTCAACTAATTTGAATGACATTTTTAGTCCAAAACATTAACGAGGTTAGTGTTCATTTAGATGGAGAGTGGTACAGGAAAATAGGGTGAAAGTTGGGAATGGTGGGTGACAAATTGAAAGTTGAGAGTGTTATCTACCAATGAGGGAAAATTAGGAGTATTAAAAACCAATATTCCATAAAAATAACAATTTAAAACTAAAAAGGTAGTAAACAAAGTATTAGAGTTGAGATGTGCTTTTTCATAACTACCTCTATTCATCATCTTCATTTTCAAATTTCAACCACTACTTTTTTATTTGTTAAGAAAGAAATGAAGGATAAGATGCGGGGTTCGGAATTTGTAATACATGTAGTTAATTGGAATACTTTTTAAAGTTGACTGACCTAATTATAATACTTTTGAAACTTGGTTAATATTATAGAATACTTTTGAAACTTGGTGAATATTATATGAAATTTCCTCGAAGTGCGTGCCACCCAAAAATAACCCGATATTCTGCCTCGAAGTACGTGCACGGCCCGGTGAAACCTGAACATCATCTCGATTTGCTTGCCAAGAAGGGTTGATCAAGAATGCTTCGATAAACGTGCATATAGAGTAAAAGTGTTGCCCGTATAAACTTAGGAATATCTCCGAATACCCGTGCGAGGTAGGGTTCTGCCTAAGTTAATATTTTATAAATAGCTTAGACCATAGTCGGGAATATAGCCCGAACCTTGATTACGATTAAGAGTAATATAACTTTTCTTAAACAAAGGTTATAGTTAAAATAGTATTTCTTTATGATTAAGAAATATAATATTCTTATAAAAAGAATAAAGATCAACTAATGTTTCTTCTTAAAGAAGAAACATAGCATATAATTGGTAAATAAAGAAAGGGACTAACGGTCCAAATGTTTTATATAAACAAATGATTTAATCAAGGTTAAAGCTATACGAAACGGACTAAAGGTCTGAAGCTAGATCGATGATCTAGTTATTTATACAAAATGTTATTCTCGTACTATAGGTCCGAGGTAACAAAACAAGAAGAAGGAAACATAAAACAGGAATCAGTAACAGAAACTGATTATAAACAGAAAAGTTGAATACGCCCCAAACCTTTTATACTGAGTCAGAATGTTTGCATAGAATTTACGAATCCTTAAAACTTTGTGTTACAATAATAAGAAACGGACACTTTGATTAAGAGTATACATGTGTCTGGATCCATTCATACATGGTGACTTGGCATTTCCCTGAAGCCATGCATATCATCAATATGCCTCTGAAGGTCTACGGGACTTTTCAGAGAAATGATATTGTGTATATAATTAATTGTACAAGGTACTTAGGGTAATTTGATCATAATTTAGTTGGGTGCCTAATGAATAGTCACAAAGGTATTATTATTGGTTTCACAAAGGTATCGAAAAGATATTTTTAGAGTCAGCGTCATTCACGAGCTGTGTGCTAACGTATTTTTCAACCCATTTTACAGGAAAACAAGAAAGGTTAGAACAGACAAACAAGAAGGAATAGAAGATTGGAGTTATAGTCATTAGATGTTATCTGATGGCTCAGATATTTTATTTCAAAATATTATAAAGAGTTATGTTTTATAAAGAAATGTATTTGAAATATCAAACGGGTATTTAAACTCGAGTTTTTAATAAGTTTTCAATATAATAATATTTAATTAAAGACTTCCGCTAAAATGAAACCCGCAACTCTGATGTATTTACAAAACAGGTACCAACTGTCGGTCACACGCCTAGGCCCTAAGTCGTGGTGTGACAAACACTAACCTTTATGAGCCCTAGATTATTCTGGAAAACATGCTTGACACCCATATCGGTAATATTTAAACAGTTGAACATACTCAAAGAAAGACTGAAAACTACCATTTGCCCTATTTGTAATCCTTAAAAGTGAGTCATCACTCATCATTAAATGATTCACCAAGCGGCTGATTAACTTGTATATTCCTCCATAGCAACGGACGTATCAAGTTCACCTACCCGTCCCGCACTCATATATGCAACCAATGAACCAATAACAAATTCAAAGTAAAAAATCAAACTTATGATAGCTCAGAATGAAGAAATTATTTTATAAATATGAGGATATTGAATTAAGAAAGTAAGCAAACCCTAAATTAGGGAAACTGGTGATACCTGGAATGGAGTAGGAGCAACCCATAAATATAATGAATGGTGCAACAACTGCGATTCAACATCTCTGAATACATATGTATTGTAGCGAAGGTTAATTCATTTTCAGTTAGCTGTTGATTCATCATGCTTTGACGACAAACTATTTTTGATATAAGTATCTAGAGTTTGTAATTGAAGATGGACAAGAGATGATGAGAGAGCGATAAGAAGGAATAGAGAATATCATAGAGTATGAAGTTTTTGGGAGCTGGCATCGACTTTAAACATAAACCGGAGCCTCACCGATGCATGATTATTGATCTAGGGTTTGAGAATATAACCCTTGGAAGGAGAACGACGATGCTATTCTAATGATGATTTTAGAAGTCGAAAAGGGGTACCCGTTTGCGGTATTATTTTAGAAATTATGACTCGAATAAGAGTTAAACCTGGCTAAATCAATGAGAATCATTCATTCAGAATTCAAACAATCTGGTGGCTTAAAAGAGGGTGGGAAGCGACGGGAGAGTGACAATAGGATTTTATGGTAGGCAATTATATACATAGTTACCTGTTTGTTGTACTATTTGATAAATTATGACCTGTATAATGACTCGTATAAGAGTTAAACGGATCGGGTTAAATCAATGAGAATCCATTATTCAGAAATAAAGCAATCCAGTGGCTTAAAAGGGGGTGGGAAGCGAGGTTAAAGCGACACGTAGGATTTTATGGTAGACAATTATATAGATAATGAAGAAACACAGATCTAATCCCCTTTACAGGTCGTGGGTTCGAGTCCCACGGATGGCGCCAATGAAGAAACGCGGATCTAATCCTCTTTACAGGTCTTAGATCCAATGAGTCCACATGATATGGGTCAAATAAAAACTAACAACGATACGAGTCCGATATCTCCAAGTCCAGTGACGAAAACCTGCAAAACAGGCATCGTGAGCTCGTTACGAGAAGCAGGGACCGGGGGAGGCCCCGCCCCCCGGTGTTTTTGTACGTTAGTGTAAATTGACCGTTTTTTCGTCCGAAAACTTGTATACGTAGTGTAAATTTACCCGTTTTATACCTAAAATTGGAGGCCGCCCTAGTTTATGATTTTTGCAATACATTTTGAGTCCCCCCACCCGACGAACTCGCCTAATCTTCGCCACTGACGGGAAGGACAAGAGGGGGGTCTTCCCGTAACCACCCTCCGGCGTGAGAATAAGTACAATTTCGGTGAAGATAAAGCACTTAAGTATTTAGAGTATGTAGTGGAGAGTGAATAATCTTACTTCATGGAGAATGTCGAGTATTTATAGCCGAAGGGTATGAGAAATATGATTGGGCCAGCTGTCCCTTTCTAGAAGATGCTCCTATAACTGTCTAGACACGTGTCCTCGTATGATAGGATGAGTTATACGGCCCATGTGCATGGTTGTAACAACCTAGACACGTGTTAGTACGGATAGGACGAGCTATACCTGGCCATGTGCAAGGTCATAACAACCTGGCCAGCTGTCCTTCTTCTATTGGTTGACGGATCACGTGTTTTCCAAGAAAGGATCTTTGTAATTCTTCTAGAAGGAAGTTGGTTAATTACAGTTGTCCTATGACGTTGCCTTCTGGCCATCTTTGCGGGTGGGAACAGTGCCCCGCGGATGACTTCTAAGGGCGTCTAAGTTCTCCCGCACATAGTCTCTAGGATGTATGATCAATCTTCCTTTGTTTTGAGTTTTGCGGGTGATTTATATGTCCCGCGGGTGGCATATGAGGGGGTCCCCTCTGACCAGCGGGTAATGCTTAAGGGTATTTGGGTCTTTTTAGTACCCTACCTCTATAGATAGTTACCCATTTGTTGTACTATTTGAGAAATTATGACCCATATAAGAGTTAAACGAGTTAAACCGGGCTAAATCAATGAGAATATTTCATATCAAGCAATCTGGTGGCTTAAAAAGGGGTGGGAAGCGACGTGAGAGCGACATGTAAATTTTGTGGTAGGCCATTATAGATAGTTAGATTAGATACCGTAATATTTCAATTACATATTAGGTGTTACTGTAATTTAAAAAACAAAATATAAGGAACCAGAATTTTTAATTTTTTTGGTAGCAATGTTACATTAATTTAGAGGCTGAAAACAATGTTTTAAAAATCACTTTTTATTTGTATCAGCTTTGGTTTAAAAATGGTATAATCGGTTAAATCGGGATGTAACGAAAGGTTTAACCAGGTTAAATAAGTTAACATGTAATTCAAAAGAAATACAACTTTAACTCAAAAAATAACCCAAAATTACATTAATAAAAATCACACATTAGCAAAACATCACACGTAAACAATGATCGTGACAAACAGAACAAAATTAGTTGATTAGCGAATCATTGTTTACTGTGTTTACTCGTTGCAAGTTTATCCGCTAGGTTAAAAGACATTTTTAAAAAAATATGGGCCGTAAAAAAATATCAAGAATTTATTGGGTTTAAAATGGTTTGCCGGTTTATTTTCATTGACGCTACATTTTGCAAGGGTTTGATAAATAATTCATGGACAATCACTGTCTAAAGTAGATTAATGTTTAAAGAGCTAGTTTTTACGTATGATCAACTACATGTAACATTATCTAGAGGAAAAAGTAGAGGCATACTCAGACTATTAATCTTTTATAAGAACAATAATGTTATCAATAACTACAAATGTTGGATATAATGAAATTTTAAGGGAGTTGTGAATTCTACATTTATGTTATTTTTGTAAAAACAAAATTTAAAGTTGTTTGAAGTTTTGTTCGTGAAATTCGAAATCATCAACAAACCAGTGAATTATAAACTTATGTTATTTATGTATGTAATATGATATTGTTATGTTATATGTATTTATTTGATATTTTTTAGTTATTTCATTATTCACCCTCGCGTAGTACAAAAGACTTTTAATTTAATTATGTCTATCTACCTATCTAATCTAACTATCTATACAAATGCCTACCATAAAATCCTATGTGCCGCCCTCACATCGCTCCCCCATTCCTCTCGAGTCATCAGATTGCTTTATTTAAAAAAAAAACCTTCTCATGCTTTCTTTCCAAATTTGTGGGTTTATCATATAACCTAAAAAAATTAATATTTGAATATAATAAATGACGTAAAATACTAATTACTAAACAGTAATTTAAAATATATCAGAAGTAGAACTAGATATCTCACAAATTTCATATCTATTTTATTCAAATACTATAAAATAATATTCAAATGCTTTTAACTTTATATACTTTATCCATCATTCAAAAAAACTATGCCATATAATTAATTAATAAAAAAATAAAACTAGATATCTCACAAATTTCAATTACAAATTAAACAGATTATAAGAACAGGAATTAACGTTAATACGTACATTCATGGTGAAATATATTCTCATATACATGTTATTTATTTATATATTTGTTATCATAATAATAATAACAATATAATATATAATTATATTTCTATATTATTCAATCTACACCCAATTTTATAGGGATTTACATATCAAATAAATATTTTTAAACTAATGCCTACCATAAAATCCTATGTGTCGCCCTCACATCGCTCTCCCATCCATCTCGAGTCACCAGATTTCTTAATTTCAAAATAAAGCCTTCTCATGCTTTCTTTCCAAATTCGTGGGTTTATCATATAACCTAGAATAATTAATATTTGAATATAATATCTAACTATATATATAATTGCTTACCATGAAATCATAGGTGTCACTCTCAGGTTGCTCCCCCCTATTTTTTAGAGCCATCAGATTGCTTGATTTCTAAATAAAGTCTTCTCATGCATTTGACCCGAATTGGCGGGTATGAGTCTTACCAAACCCGGATAGTCTTTAAATGGGTTATAACATCTCATTTATTTGTGAAACTTTTTCATAATCAAACAATAATTTTTACGGGTCATGGGTCTCATCAAACCCGGATAACCCTTAAACGGGTTATAACATCTCATTTATTTGTGAAATAACCCCTTAATAATCAAAGAATAATTTTCACGTGTTATAGGTCTTACCAAACCCTAATAGCCCTTAAATGGGTTATAAGATCTCATTTATTGGTAAACACTTTCATCGTTAAACCCTAATTTAATTTATCTCTTTTACATGTTCTGTGTTGCTTGTCTATCATCTCATTCGCCGGTTAACTTCCAATACTACCCACCATCGTCAACTACATTAACGTCCTCTTTTTCAGTAGACAAATATTTGTGTTCATGTTTGTTCATTTAAAAAAATCAAACATGCCCGTGTTCGTTTATATTGTTCATTAAAAAACTAAAAAACATACACTCTCAATTGAAAAAACCCAAACGCTAAAAAATATAATAACAAACTAATATATATGTATTAACTTAAAACAAAACTATGCTAAGAGATAAAATAAATTATCATAAAATAGCAAAACGATTAAAAACAAAAATTCGAATAAACTCCCGTAACACGGGAGGATCAAACTAGTCTACCTATATAATTATACTACTCCATCCATCCCATTATAAGTGTCCTAGTTTGATTTTCAAGTCTTTCTTGTTTAACTTTGACCGACAATATTTTTGTTTGTGTTATATAATACTTGATGTAAAATATATGAAGGATTGGGTTTTAAATGTATTTTACATTGATATAATTTTCATCAAGTATTATATGACAGTAACAAAAATATTTATGGTCAAGGTTACAAAAGAAGATTTGAAAAGACAAACTAGGACATTTATAATGGGATGGAGGGAGTAATAAACAAAAATAATAAAGATGTATATATTATACTAATAAACAAAAATATAATGAAGATGATGTGACATAATCACATTAAATCCTAGATTTAATTATTATCATTATATTTTCTAATCTTTACTCTCTTTAATTTATATTCATGAGTCATAGATTTAAGTGACATGACCCATTAGCTGTCTATATAAAAAAATATATTTAATGTAATTTAAATCACACTAACTTTTACTAACTTATTATACATATATATATATATACTACTAGCTTTTGAACCCGTGTATTATATGGAATTTGTCAAATAATAAAAATAAATTAGATCCTTTATTTCAATTGTGATTCCCAAAATACTTGTAAATTAATTTAATGGAAAAAAAACAGACGGGTGGTTAAGAAAAAGTACTAAAATAGCATGGTTTTAATGGAAACATCAAGAAATTTTTAAAAAAAGTACTAAAGTTGCATAATTTGTCAAACCTCAGGTATGAAAATGAAATTTAATTCAGTAATGAATAAAATCCATACTATGTTATAACCCACTTGACAAAATGGTTTTGACCCATGACCCATGAATAGCTAGAATGAATGAGATGAGAGTCCTATGAATTAGGAGAAATGTAGGCTTGACACCCAATCTTCAACATTTTCTTTTATTAGTATTATTATAAGATTAGATATTGAAGTATCACCATTATTTTTTTAAAAAACATATACACTATTATTTAAACTATTGAATATCTATAATAAGTTTAAAATCAAATATTGAATTATTAAATTAGTTAAATAATGATTTACAAACCATTATCATATAATTATTAGTAACCTATGTTTAAATAGATATTTAATTGTGTGTACTTCAATTTTCGTTGACACATCACAATATTTTTAATCTTACAATTTGTAAAACATTATTTGAGGTTGCACGATAATTTGGTTAGAAGAAAGTCTGCTTATAGTTTATATTCTATAGTTTTCAAACAACACTGTTTGAGATTTCACAATTACTCATAAAACTAATAATATATTTTGTTACACGTATCAATGTTGTCAAGGGATGATCCGTGGACATCCATTATCATAGACTTTATGACGTTACTATATAATCAATTTTGTTACACATATCAATGTTGTTAAGGAATGATAGAAAATTTTTGGATGAAGACCATCCGCTATGGTGTGTAGGGGTGTTCATTGGATCGGATAACGGATTATTCGGTTCGGGTTATTCGGATTTAAAATTTTTTGGACCCTATCCGAAATCCGATCCGATCCGAATTAGTAATATTCCTATCCGATCTGAATCTATCCGAATTCAATTCGGATCGGATTCAGATATATCCGAATAATCCGAAATTATCCGAATAATCCGAAATAAGCCTAAAAAATTTTCATATTTTTTTGTTCCTAACATTTAATAGTTTAGAATCATAATAAACATATAAACAGAAAAATACAAATTACTCTTAACACAAATATTCAACTTCAAATAATAGTCTAATAAATATATCAAACCGGAAAATAGCACTAAAAACATGTTTTTTATTTGGATTAAACGGATATCCGCCCAATTCATCAACCGTGTTGGCCGTTGCTTTGCTCGGATCTTCGTGCCCTTCATCTGATGGCGCCCCACCGCGGTGTTCCGCGCCCAAGTCGCCCTCAAAAACCCCTTGAGGGCGCCCCATAGTGGGTGGTCTTATGAAATCTTGAGTAAAACATTGAGATTTGAATTTATTATGGTTGCCAATGATTGATTTGTGAATTTTGTTTTGAGCTTTTAAATGCAATATGAAGATATTAAGTAATTGATGCATGTTTTTTGGTTTTAAATGTTTAATTCATAATCTATTTTGAAGGGGTAATATGTCTTATGTTTGAATCAAATGTATCACTTTTTGTGTATAAACCATTAGAGATGGTGAAATGAGGTTGTTACCACAAAACAATTTAGTTGTTTCCAAATTAACTTGATCCAAATCATCAATATTAATATTAATATTTTCTAAATAAATCAATTGATCGAAGAAAACCATGGCTTGTTGGTTGGTTGTGAAGCAGGTCTCGGGTCCCAATTACCTGTTTAGCAGATCCGTTGTGATGGTAGTCGGTCGTTGTTTCCACAGCCAAAGAAGAAAGCTGATGAGCAATGAGAGAGAGGCTAGAAGCACAGAAGAAGGAGGATGAGCGGGTCAGGATCTTTCAGTCTAAGGTAATCAATTTTCTGCTGGACACAAGAGAACTCTGTTACAGGAAGAAACATTAAGTACTCAAGAGAGAAAGATGATCAGCTTTAGATATATCTAGTTTTCTTTCTAATGGTAACAACATAAGCTTGTTTTCCGGTGGAATACTAATATTATGCTTTTTGAGAGTTTTAATTATATATTATATATTTTTCAAATCGCTAGATGCTCGCTCGGAAAAGCTCGTTTCATTCCAATATAGTTTGTAAACGAGTCGATGCTCCTACTGCCACTTTTCTCCGCTAATACGATTGCTGCCCTAATGTTTTGTGAACCTTTTTATAGTTTTTTCTAGTTTTTTTTTTCAAAATAGGAAAAATCTAGGTGAGTAGGTGATCCGTCATTTGAAATGGCGGATCTCATAAGTAGTTCTGGAGTTGTTAGATTTGTCTGATGACAAGGAGGTTTTGCCTAAGATCCGTCATTTGCAATGGCGGAAGCTATGAGATTAACGTGTGATCTGTCATTTGAAATGACATATCTGGAACAATTACTCATTAGCGAGTATATTTTAGATATGATGTACATCTTTTTTTCGTGAATTTGTCATTTCAAATGAGGAATCACACATTATCTTTTTCGTTTCCACAATCCAAATGACGGATCTCAGACAAAACCTTCATGTAACCAGACAGGATCTGATAATACTAACACAATTTTTAGGATATGTCATTTCGTGGATAACCTAAAATAATAACAAAAAAAATCTCTCTTTTATATTTACCCACGTATTTTTCAGCATTTTAAAGAAAAAATCGTTTTCTTCCTGCATTTCCGTCCAAATGCATACATATACTACAAGTACCTT
Source organism: Bidens hawaiensis (assembly GCF_021521415.1). NCBI lineage: Eukaryota > Viridiplantae > Streptophyta > Magnoliopsida > Asterales > Asteraceae > Bidens > Bidens hawaiensis. The sequence goes on along the minus strand of NW_027491371.1, from coordinate 1,423,589 downwards.
GCATATGTTTTTGGATGACTTAGATAAAGTGCGAAATATTGACATAAAAATAAAAAAAGTACATAACATAGTAGTCAACTATCTTTTCTAATTAAGACATAAACACAAAATATAACATAAAACAAGCTAGCCCATATGATCACTCTCCCTCGTTTAGCAAAGCCATCTTCAAGAGTTGGTTAAAATTTTGAGACTCAAGACAAGTATAAAAAAGTGCCTCTCAAATCACCTTTTTAATTACGTGACTTGACAACTTTACTAATACAACTACTACTAATAATAATAATAATAATAATAATAATAATAATAATAATAATAAAAGTTACTAAAATTGCCCATTTAGATAACACAAAAAGAAAGTTTTATAAAAATTAAATACCATCAAGGGGAATTGAACTCATTACTTTTGATTTTATAAACTATCACTATCTTCATTGCACAAAGAAGTCTTTTTGTATACATACATTTTAAAACAAAATTATATATAGAACACATATAATTTTTTTAACAAGGATAGGCTTTTGGGAGAATGGGCCTTGATCCGTTGACCTCCTTAACCCCCCCCCCCTTTTTGGACATGCTCATTTGTATCGTCTTCGTCCACTACATTTGTTGTTACACCCAACTTACGGCGGAATGTCGGGTGTGAATCGTTGGTTCACAGCTCACAAGGCACTGTCATGCAATTTAGTACGACAATATTTAAATTATTTATTAATTTCAAAATTCAACCACGTACACAATGTTCAAACAATTACATAACAAACCCAAAACAAACCAAATCTTTCAAAGTAATAAAATCAAACATAATAGTCTTTTTATTAATTTAACTTAGGGTATCTCTAAATGATTCTTTACCTTAGCTTCAACCCAAATGATAATCTGCATATGCGTACAAAATAATATAGTTTGTCAACACGAGGTTGAGTGAAAAAATCACCAGTTTTGATATAATAATATTATGAGGATAAAGGATCAAAACTGATATTGTGAGCATAAATCAATCAAACCATGAACAAATGGTGGGTGTGAGTTGACCATTGCCTAGCGAATCAGACTCCGGATACTATGACAGTCGTTTGATCATAGTATAATGTGATTATGATGGACCTCTCCAAATGCGATAAAGTAAAGCAACTAGACAAATAGCAATTAGTCATTTAAACGATCACACGATATTCACAGTCTGCAAGTTGTATAACAGATAATATATAAAATATGAGTAGGTACCTATAAGTCCCAAAAACAAATGTCAAAATTAGTAAGAAAATGTGTGGAATGATTTCTCACCTTAGTGAATAAGCGAGCGAGAGATAACAGATAAAATAAAGTAACACCACTGATCCAACTCAAGCTATAAATCCTATAAAATTTACAGGATATAAGATATAATATTAATAAAACCGAACCAATAGCCACTGGAATAAAGTAAAAACACCTCACGGTTCATGAGATATGACCAAAACAGTTTTAAACAGACTGAGTTGGGCCAGAACTAGAAAGTGGGGCTCGACTCTATCATATGTAAAATTTAAAAAAAAACACAAAACTCTTCTAGAGCAAACACAACTTTTGCCCCAAAGAGGGTGAAATTGAGAAAATACAGATTTTTGACCCTTAATAACCCTAAACGGGACGGCAAACAATTGACCATTAAAATCCGTTTAATTATTGAAATTGATGGAGGGCTTTTTATTATTCAAGATAAAATAGAGACTTTTTGTGTAGACAACTTACCCGGAATCAAAGAGGATACGGAAGAATTGGAACTAGCACGAAACTTGGACTTTGAAAGTCAAACATGAGTTTTCTTGAACAATTCTTCAATGGGCACCAAGGATGATGTTAAATTCAATGGAGGCAGAGGTTAAGCAAAAGAATTATGGGTTTTTGAAGTTTTTTTTAAAGAGTGTTGATGAGAAAAATATTTACTAATTTGGTGTTGACTAAAAACTATTTACTAAAGGGGAGTTCTTAAATAGTTTTTTGTTTCTCACTCCTAATTTTATTGGGCAACATGTATTAACCATTGAACCTATTTTTTTTAATTACTCTCAACCAAATGTGTATTGTACATGAATAATAAAAAATGATACGGGTAAAATGAATCAGATTTTTTTTTTTATATTTGGTCAATCAAAATTTATCCATAATAATATTTGGGGATCTGTAAATATAAAAACTTCATTTTCAGGCTGTATAACAATTTAAGCAAAATAATAAAGCAAAAATAATTAGGCAAATAGATTTCCTAACAAAACATAATTACATTTTTTTTGGGTAAGCGTTTTTAATTTACATTGTTTTATCAAGAAGCGATATTTATATCTTTTTCACACACAATATTGCGAAGTGAAGAAAAAGATGACGTGGTGTAATTTTCATAACTACGTGAATTAATGCGTAATTACGCTACAACATATTTTTCAAATAACATAATTGTATTACGCTAGTTCAATTTTTTGAATTCTATATTTTTATAAATATATAAAGTTGAATTATATATTTATTTATATATGTGTGAGAAAAAAAACTGACTAAAAGAAAATGTATAAAATTTTTTAATCATTTTTCGTTAAAACGATAGTGGAAGTTTTTGAAAAAAAAAGTTATCATATTTTTATGTTTTGCTAGGAAATCGATTTATAGTATGCTTAAATTGTTATACAACTTGAAAATGAACTTTTTATTTTTCCAGATCCCCAAATATTATTATGATAAATTTTGATTGAGCAAATATATATAAAAAATCTGATTCATTTTACCCGTATCGTTTTTTATTATTCATGTAAAATACACATTTGGTTGAGAGTAATTAAAAAATAGGTTTAATGGTATAAATTATAAAAATAAAGTTGTCCAATAAAATTAGAAGCGAGAAACAAAAAACTATCTAAGAACACCCTTTTAGTAAATAGTTTTGAGTCAACACCAAATTGGTAAATATTTTTCTTACCAACACTCTTTTTGGAAAAAAACTCGTTTTTTTATAGTTAAGTTTATATAATAAATGTCAGGATTTGTTTATTAAATAAACAAACTCGTCTAGGAAATAAAATAGCCAATTCAGGACGAAATCGGGCTTAGTAAATAGCAAATTTTGTTTTTAATAATAGGGTAAGGAACATGGACAGATATAACAAGACCAAATAACTTTTCTTGAAGCTTAATATTCGTAAGTTATACCTAAATTAGGCAGATTTAGCAAATAAAACAAAAAATAACCAATTAGGAAGGACTTGTGTCGCGCTATGCGATGGGTAGGGTTATCAAATTTTTCATTTTATTACAAGATTAGTCCGCGCACCTCTATATTACGCGTTTTAAGCCAAAATAAGCGATTTTACGGGTTAACAAGGGTTTTTGATGAGTTTAAATAACACGAAGATATAAAATGAATTAAACCAAGTTAAATACTAACAAATTTAAGATTTTATAAATATGAAAGATCCGAAATGTTTCATTAACGATATTTACTGGGTATGATTGTTGTTTAGAAGACTCTTACGAATAATTTTTGTATTAATGATCATTTGATTATCAGTTAGCGAGATTCATTTTTCTAGTAGTGCCTTCTTACTTCATATGATGACTCTTACTAATATAATAATTAATTTGAATTAGAAAATACTAGTAATGAGCTCATATATAAACTAAAATCCGACAAGTTTAGAATCAAAATTAATCATCATAGAAAAAGTTGCCAAACGATGAGACAAATCTTGAACTAGGTCGTTGACACATATATAAACTTAAATCGGACCAGTTTAGTCATTGAGGTTTAATAGCTTTACTAGTTCATACATACGGAAAAGTTACTAAGTTCGTAAGCATAATTTATGTTGTTTTCAGAGCCAAAAGTTTACTTAATTAAGCTATGCGTTCTTGCTCGCTTGTGCATCCTGAAAAATAACTACGCTAAAAGAGAAAAGAACAAACAATTAACTGTTTTAAAATATGATCAGATAGATACGTAGAAATACACAAATAGGAGTAAAAGGGAGGGGTTAGAATGAAAAATGAATGGGAACCGAATATTACAATTAAATGCAAAGATATCATATCTTTGTAGCCTAACACTTTACTATTATAAAAGCCTACTGATCTTTATCATTTTCTTCATCCGGTAATATATATTCAACAGGCCACTGCAGCAATCAGAATGTTTAATAAAAACAAGCCTCTTGATGATCATCTCGCAAAATTGGTATAATTTGATTTTAAATTCCATTAATCACTTTTATTCAATTAGAATTCGTATTGAAGAATGATCAGTATCATCTTGCAGTGTTTTGAAGAAGAATCGGTGACTGTTCATAGGATTTCAGAATGCATCCCTTTAGGTAACTGTTATTAAATTAAACCTTTTATTCATCTTAACAGCTTAGATCAATTTCATATAATGTTTTTTTTTTTATTTTATTTTTGAAGATAAATTTGAAACTTTGAGCAAGATATATATATATAACAGTTATTTGGATTGAGTCTAAAACTCGAAGTCGACTTTTGGAATTGATTTTTGGGATGTCAAAATAATTGCTTTGAAAGAAAACATATTTTATCCTATTTTAAAACCACAAGATGTAATGGTGTTTTCTTTTTCTGGACCCCTTTTGATCAAATGCAATTTGAAGAAACGTGGATCGACTCACTGGTAGACGATCTACTTTCCTCGGGTGTGATTATGCTATTCCACCGATGGATTCCTGGGATTTGGATTCTTCCACCTACAAAATGAACAGCACCGTAAACTTACCCCTCAGAAAGGGACAGAGGGGTCCTCTTTGGGGTAACCCTCCGGTGTGAGAATAAGAATTTGTAGGAGAAGATAATAATATGAGAGTAAGGAAATTGGAGAGTATTGCTTAATATAGCTGAATACTTGTGTGATTGGATGTGATTGTGTGTAAATTGGTTGTCCTTCTCCTTGTGGAGTTGATGTGGTATTTATAGTGCTAGGGTTTCCACTGATTGGGCTCAGCCTTGTTGGCCTCCTCCAATTGCTTTGCGCCACGTGTCCTCTGGGACACCTGGTGCTTTTTCATTGGTTATGATCACGTGGTAGCACATGGGTTTTGCTGAGTTGTCCACCTTTCATTGGCAGCTGTCAACATCAGCATATTCTTATTCCTTAAAAAGATACCTTCTGGAAGGTTGTCTGACGTGCACAATCAAGGTTGCCCTAATCCTGATTTGGATAAGGACGAGGTTGATTATGTGCATGTGTGATATGCGCCTATCCTGAGGATGCGCGAGGTCTTTTCTTTATTCTCACGCGCAGATTTTTCATGCGCAGATGTGATATGCACAAGCATGTGATATGCGCCACGCGCGGATGCGCCACGCGCAGATGTGATATGCGTGAGCATATGTGATGCGTGAGCATATGTGATGCCTGAGCATGTGATGCATGAGCATGTGATGCATGAGCATGTGATGCATGAGCATGTGTGATATGCGTGAGCATATGTGATATGCGCCATGCGCATAGGTTTTGGCTTTGTGCCTTCATAATGTCTATATTTTGTGGGTTGACCCGCCTCGCTCGGTGTTGAGGCGGGTACATACCTCTTCACAATTTAATTGAGAGAGTTAATATTTGCTTTTTGTGCAGGTGCGAGGTTGGATAATATTATGAGGACATGATGGTGATTATTTCCCCAACTGATCAGTTTATGTATCAAACTACGCAATTAGTGGTTATGATTATCTGACATTTTCATTTCTTTCATTTCAGAAATTTGAATCAACTGTACTTAGATTCTTGTATCCTCACCTAAACTTGGATCCAACCTCAACGCTGGAGTTCGACAGCGATGAAGTTGTTCCTAAGGTAACAATAAATGTTAAATATTTTTATCTATTTAGATCCATCTTCTTCCAAATGTTAAATTTTGTAGATTGATTTGGGAATTGACGGGGAATTAAGGAAAAGGAAAAGGAGGAGTGTGTTGACTAATGTCAATTCTGTCCTGGACAGATTTCTCAATATTGATACGGTGACTAGGAGGTGAGCCAAAATAAAAGCTTATCTATCCGAAATCGTACTATTGTTTGTTATGTGACTGTAAATGAGTTTATACGGAACTCTTTTTTTTCTCTCGATTTAGACATGCGGTTCCTCAAAGAAATCCTGTGGAGAGCGCTAGTTTTGTGGCATCCGGATACTCAACGAATCTGATAAGTACTCGATCGTCTCAGTGAAATGGAAACGAATAACTTATAAAGCTAGTTCTAGTGTTGATATATGGATTTCGAGACAATAGTTTGGGTTTAATCCCGATTAATTTAAAGTCCAATTAGTAAAGTTAGGTTTCAATTGTAATTAATATTAGTAGTAGGATTAATGTAATTGATCTAAATTGTATATATAACACGGTTGATTAGTTTGTATCAATCAAATCCAATAAGAAGAAATCTGTTGATGAATTACACATATTTTGATCCTGTTTTTTTTTGCAATTCATTATCCTATATTATATGTTATTATCCATTTGGTTCCTTTTTGTGTGTTTATGGAACTAGATTGCAGCCACATTAGTCACTGTTCTACAATTAATTAAGAAATTGCACGTACGATTCGCACCCACCACTTTTCGGTTTAATTTTTAACCCGGTCTTGTTTTCTTCTTTATTTTCTTTTGTGAACAGTCTCCGATTTCCAGACCTGCTAGCCCTTTGGTTATATACTTTTCTCCACTCATCAGACTATAACCCAACTCACAATAAATAGTGGTTTGTTCAGACCTAATTAGCCCTTCAATGTCAACGTATCTGTGCTTTCTTTCATGAACAGTCCCCTGATTTCTATACCATTTTCTGCACTAAATCATATATTAACTTTGATTTCAAATTTAGTGTGCTACAATTCAATATGTGATCAGTTGTTTTATAAACCAAACATCATTGACTTAGTCCATGAATTATGGTAGGAAAATTTTTAGAATGGAAATCTAAATATTATGCTATTTGCGTAAATGGGATTTACTTATAGATCAAATTAAAATTCACAATATATATTATTTCAAGTTAGGAGTTGTTAAATACACACCTGCCCAAGACTATTGTGATTTCGGTATTGAGAAACCTCCATATGTTATGAAGCAGTTGCAAGAGGTCGAGGCAGTACCTAACATGCTCAAATGGTACTAAATCAGAAAAGATCATTGAAATTTATTGTCGTTCGGTAGGAAATTTGAAATCAGGTAGTGACTCTAAAGATCGGTAGTGACTTTGACAGTCGGTAGGGGTTGAGGAAATTCGGTAACTGTTGAGATAGCTACCGAAGTACAATTGGTACCCAAGGTAACCAAGGCGATTATACGCTAACTCCTCTACCAAGTTGCGATGTTTCATCCCAACCTTTATGTCGGTTTGACACCTATACACGGATTCACTTAGTCTAGTTTCACCATCAAATTTCATACTTCGAATTTCACATTTCAGATGCTCTCATTCTTTGAAAACATTTGTCTTGTCCAGTTATAGATTTCACGGTATGCAAAATATATATTGTTTTTAGAAAACGGACATTATATGAATTTGAAAGTTATCCGGTTATAAACGAAATCTAAAACACTAAATGTAGATGTAAATTACCTATTCCGCTAGTAACGAGTGGATAGCTAGGGTCATAGAAAGTATTTTTGGTGTTAAATAATTAGCTTTCATTCACTAACAATTAGGAATGAATTATATGCATGACTACAAAACAATAAATAACAATGATGTTGTGGGCAGTGGCGCCATACACCAAAGGTAAAGGTGCAGGTGTCGGCGGACCTGTGAAATATATTTTTAAAGGTACATATATGTTAAATTCTCGATTAACCCTATGAAATTTTGACACCGACCCTCTTTCGACCCCTGAAAAAGTTTTATATGGGTTCGCCACTGGTTGTGGGTGCAACTTTTATTATAACTTGTGAGATATGGTTCCAATACCAACATGACATTTTTAACCATAACTATACCAATATGACTTATAATTTTAGAAGTTCCATGTTGTAGCTCCGAATCATGATTGATTATATATAATTTCTTTTAATTAGTCTTCTATACTTGCACAAAATGCAAGACGTCAAACAACTTTAATTACAAAGGTTTAAGGGGTCTTATGAGTAGACATGATTAAATAATATATGATATGTTATTATGGAAAATAAACTTATTATTAATGTTATAAAAAAAGTTTATAAAAAAATCTAAGAGTTAGGGACTTGAACCCGGATTACTGGATGGTTCGGCATCATGTTAATGGTATGCAACCAAAAATAGTTATATATCTATAGACTTTGATCCCAAATCCACAATAAACCCTAAACGGGTAATTATAAATCGATGCAAGTTTGCCTTCTTTCAATCAAAATTGATAAAGGGCTTTTGTTAACCATCTAAAATCGGTCATAAAGCATCCAACAATTGTCTATTAATGTTACGAATTGAATGGGAACGGTGAGTTAGGTTTTGTAGCTAGAACCCGGAATCAAACACGATGCTAGACTGATTCAGTGGTAAAATTGAGTTGGGGATTTGTTTTGAGATGATAAGAGAATGGTGTAGTTCTCGTCAATTGCAATTTGGATAGGTATTTATAGGATATTGAGGTTGAGGTCTGTCAAGTTCCAAATTAATCGTAGGTTGAACAAGTTTCTATTTCAAAAGTTTAGAGAAGATGAAAGAACAGTCCCTCAACAATAAACGAGTTTTTGGAAGTTAAATATTGTTTAAAAAAGACAGCATGTAGTTTGAGATAATAGCAAATATGTGAAATAAGTTTAATAAGGGGTAAAGTGCAAGTATCCAACACTTTTAGTATTCGCTTATGAATGCCATAAATGCGAGCGACGGGTAACAACATACATTTAATAAAATAAAACCGTTGCTTTATTAAATACAAGGATCCAAATTTAGAAAAAAGCAGCAAAAACAACAACAACAAACAACAACAATGTGTCGGGTTTTCGGGTTCAAAACACTACGTGAATATCGACCTTCCGCCACACATGTGGTCTGGGCGATTTGCCACACTTCGGCTTAAATGTGTGGCTAAAAGGTCTTTGACCATGTTTGAAAATCTTCCAGAATGTTTTGACCACACATATTATTCTTCGTGTGACCATTCTATACCTAGTCAGGTACTTTTCGCCACACTTTGAAAAAAACTGTGACAAAAACTAGCCACATTATAAAAACGTGTGGCGAAATGTGACCTACAGTCATAGTTTGTTTGATCTTTGATACATGTGATCAAAAACACATGCATTAGCCACAAACTGTGACATTTAACTAGCCACATGTTTGAATAGTGTGGCCAAATTTGACAAACGGCTACTATATTTGATAAGAGATGTGTCTAAAAGGTAAAAGATATAGCCACTTATATTACGTTGTATGACCTAATGTCACATTTTCTAGCCACATTTTTAATAAAGTGGCGAAATATGACGAACAACCATTGTATTTATTAGTTATGTGGCTAAAACGCTTAAAATATATGGCCACTTACACGACGTTGTGTGACCAAAGAGTAGTTTACTTTTATTTTTCATAAGTTTTTTATTGTCACGGATACACTTATTATGTGTGGCTATAAGTTATAAATGGTCACACTAAAATATTTTTAAGTGTGTCCAAATGTAATTGATGGCCACTTATACGAGGTTGTGTGACCAAAGAGTATCTTAGTTTTGCTTTTTATAAGTTTTTTATTGTCACGGATACACTTATTATGTGTGGCTATAAGTTATAAATTGTCACACTTAAAGGATGTTTTTGTGTGTCCAAATGTAATTAATGGCCACATATACGACGTTGTGTGACTAAAGAGTATCTTAGTTTTGTTTTTTATAAGCTTTTTATTGTCACGGATACACTTATTATGTGTGGCTATAAGTGAGAAATTGTCACACTTAAATATTTTTAAGTGTGTCAAAATGTAATTAATGACCACTTATATGAGGTTGTGTGACCAAAGAATATCTTAGTTTTATTTTTTCTAAGTTTTTTATTGACACGGATACACTTATTATGTGTGGCTATAAGTGATAAATGGTCACACTATAATATTTTTAAGCGTGTCCAATCATAACTAATGGCCACACGTTGATTTGACGAGTGGCGACGTCATCATTGCCTTTACAGTTTCTTTTGCCGCCAATTTCAAATTGTCAGGGAGATGTACCGGCGGTTTCCGATGGTGTTTAAATACCAATCACAATCACAATCACAATCACAATCCACCTTTCTTCCGATTATAATTTCCGATAATGGCTGCAGCATGGCTCGAACGTGCACCGGGTGCTCATGCCCCCATCTACTACGACCCCACATTTTTCACCATACGGTTCCACTTTTTTTCCGGTGCCGTCCGGAGGAATCAAAGGGTGAGGTTTGTGGACTATGTCCACCCTCAAACCTTCACTTACCAACAACTTAACCGAATGGTTAGGTGGCTTGGGTACACGACTGCTGATTATTTCAGCATTGAATGGTAGTGCCGGGAATCGAGGTGGCGTACATCGAGTTGAACGACTTGGAGTACTTCAAGGCGGTGTCCGTTTATGGGGCATTCCATTCTCAGGTTAACCTTCGCCTCCATAGGCTTAGGGACTCCACCTACACCTTCGATGGCATGTACGAGAGGATCATGCCCTCTCATACTCCAGAAGAGAATCCGGATGTAGATTCGGATACGGAATCTGATGACAGGACTCCAGAATCCGATGTAGATTCCGATATGGAATCGGATGCTAGGAGTTAGTTTTATGTAATTTGGTTTTCTATATTAATGTAAATGTTATTATTGTGAATGTTATTATATTTTGGCATTAATATGTTATGTGAATGTTATTATTGTAAATGTTATTATTAATTGTAAATGTTATTATTATATTTTGGTTGCGTTTTTGAAGCGTAGTTGATGTTGATTTTTTATAAATAACTTTAAAATAGATGTTAGTGTGAGTGAATAACAAAATAGACCTAAAATTTAATTTTTGGTAGTTGAGACAGTAATTTATTGTAGTTAAGTTGATTTGTAGCGTATATAGTAAGAAAAACTAGTTTTTTTTTATTTTTATTAACTTGAATTTAGGCTATTATTACTTAAATATATTTTCAAGATTTTCTGACAGGTATTAAAAGCGTACAAAGCGTGTGATATACTAGTTTTTTTTATTTTAATTAACTTGAATGTAGGCTATCATTACATAAATATATTTCTAAGATTTTGGACAGGTAGTAGGTATAAATGTAATTAATTTCCAAAATTAATTAGCTTCTGTGCGTTTCCAAAGCGTGTGGAAATCATTTTGACAGGTAGTATGCAGTTATACACTCAACAACCATCTATATAACAACAGAGACTTTTGTGACTGCAATAAAACTGGTGACTGAAATTTATTACACTTCTATATTTGTTATGTGAATTCCAAACTTGGCCAAGCAGAAAATATCTAAGGTTTCCACAGATCTTAAACTTCTCAAAGATGTTAGATTTTGATAAAATCCTTTCCAAAACTCAATGCCGTCACCAAATCTTAAATCTAAGGTTACTGGTGATGGCATTGAGTTTGGATGGTTTTTCAAAACTGAATTTTATTTGTTCAAATGCTTCTTCAAAGTCTGGAGGGTACAATTTTGGTATGCAGGTTAGTGAAAAGAAGGGCATAATGGTCTTTTTTATAAAATGAGTTGATAATGTTTTGCAGGAAACCAGCTGTTGAAAAGTATGTTGAAACATAACCAAATAGAGGTTGTGCAAGAAACAAAACCATCAGACGAGAAATGATGACTGTCACCGAACACCCTAGACAACATGATGCATTTTTGGGCTTTCTTTGTATTAATGTAATTTTGATATAGCACGAGTCAGTTATAAGTGTAATGACTTTATTGATCATACTATGGTACACTACAAGTCAATTGTGACTTTTATCGATGTAACATGATGTATGTTTGAACTTGACACCAATTGACCAAAATAGCCAGAAGATGAAATGAATTCAACAAACCGGCCTGTACGTATAAGTAGTAATAGTATTAAAAACAACCAATATTTCTTTAGTTTGAATTAATAAGTACAAAGTAAAGAATGGTGATATCATGTATCACAACTATATTTAAACATTATTTACTTCTAACTGGCCGAACGAACACAACTGCTGGGTCGACAACCCCGACATCGGTGCCAATCTCCAATACGAATAGTTGTAGGCTTTTTCCCGGGCCTCCAGTAATCATCCGGGGACTCATTACGAAGCAGTTGATTTGGTTGTACAAGTGGCAATGTATTACCCTCATGAGGGAAAGTTACCGTACTAAATTCCTCATTGACCTCGTCATACGAATGCCTATAATTCTTGGGTGGAGTCATGAGGACAACATGCTTTTTTCTATCCAGCTGATCTTGAACATAAAACACCTGGCGTGCTTGCGAGGCCAATATGAACGGATCATCCTTGTGGCCAAATTTGTTTAGGTCGACCGACGTGTAACCAAGAATATCATGTTTGACATGTTTATGGTCAACCCATTGGCACATTAAGACCGGAATTCTTTTAGTATGATAATCTATGACCCATATCTCTTGCAAAACCCCAAAATAAAAGTTTTGTCCATACGTCACCACGTCTTTTTTGATGTGCATGTCACCCACCTCTACACCAACCCGCTGTTCTGGTAAACTCTACCATTATGAGATTTTGTACGAAATTCAAAACCGTTGATATCGTACGATTCGTATTTGTAAACGTTGCGGTGTGCTCCGTGTGCAATCCACTTTACGGTTTCCGATACAGAACCTGGGAAGCCCGCTAGATCTCTTTCAACCTGAATTTCATTACAAGGATTAGATTCTTCACCTACATTGCAGAAACTATAAAAGAATTTTAAAAATTATAGAAGACTTAATAAATTGATCTACCTTGTCGCGTAACCAGTCACCAAACTTTAAAGTATGCTCCTTCTCCAGCAATGCTTGTTGTTTACCAGGAATTTGGTTTTTCAAAGAGGTCTTGTGTTGTCTGCAAGTAAGAGTAGAATATATTGCGAATTAATATATATATATACATATATATATGTATATATTAATTTTGGGTGCGTTTGCTTAGCGTTTTAGGTTTTTAGCTTTGTTTCTTGCCTTTGAACGTCTCGCGTAACTACCATACGTTAAGGCATTAGCGTACAGTAACTGCACCCTATATATATTTATGTATATATAATTTAGAGTATATATGTTAGTAATACTTACTCGATATACGACGCTATTTCAGGCGTATTCTGCAGCACATAGAAATGTGCTCTCTTGAAAAGATCAGGAGAAACTTCAACTGATTTAACGCCTGTGACAGGGATTGTCTCCCCATTATCATCATGCTTATCATGTGGAATACCAACAGTACTCTTGATGTTTTTTTGGTATTCGCTCAGAAACTCGATTGTTTCTTCCGTAATGTTCTCCTCAGCAATGCACTCTTCTGGATAAGTTTTGTTTCGCACATGCCCTTTGATAACCTTCATACACCTTTCAAAGGGATACATCCAACGAAAGCGTGGTGTCCCACATAATTTTATCTCTCTAACAAGGTGCACGGTTAAGTGAACCATGACATCAAAAAATGATGGCGGAAAGTACTTCTCCAGCAGGCACAGTGTAACTATTTGCTCTTCCTGCATCTTATCAAGCTCTTCTACAATGATTTCTTTGCTACAAATTGACTTGAGAAAAAACAAAGCCTGATTATAGCATTTCTCATTGGTTCTGGCATGATGGACCGTATTGCAAGGGGCAGAAACTGTTGCATAAGCATGTGATTATCATGTGATTTAAGGCCTTGTAGCTTCCTTTCTTTAAGATTCACCAAACTAGAGAAGTTAGAACAATGCCCTAGTGGAGCCTTCAGTTTATACATTGTTTCAAGAAACATGTCTTTTTCTTGCACTGATAATGTGAAGCATGCTGCAGGCAGTTCTGTATTGTTGCCTTTTGCTTTCGGTTGCAACTCCTTTTTAATCCCTAAAAACTCCAAATCCTTTCTAGCTGCCAATCCGTCTTTTGTCCTACCGGGAATGTTCAGCAACGTCCCGACAATACTTTCTGCCACATTCTTTTCAACATGCATCAAATCAATACAATGTTGGACAGGTAAATACTTCCAATAGCTGAGCCGTTGGTACCATATGTTGAACTTCTTCCAATATTGGTGCGGCGTTGTGTTATCCCTTTTCCTCTTACTTCCACTTAGGGATTCAGATCCCTTTCCCCATTCATTGTTAATGTTTTTGACCTCGTCGTATATCTCTTCCCCTGTCATAGGCTCTTTAGCGGTTCTCATCTCCTCTTTTTCCGTTGAACGTCTTTGTTTGATTTCTGAAAGGGTGGTCATGTGATAAATACCTTCTATGGGCAGCATAACTCTGCTTCTTTGTGTGATAAAGTCGAACACACTGAGTGTCGCCCCGACACACCACACAACCTTTGAATCCACTGTAAGGGCAACCACATAGTGTACCAAGAGCAGGGTAATCATTAATCGTCCATAACACAACTGCACGTAGTGTAAACATTTCTTGTTTATATGCATCATATGTTGGCTCCCCGACCTCAAATAAAGATGCTAGATCGTCAATTAAAGGCTGTAAAAACACATCAATATTGTTTCCTGGCACTCCGGATATTAATAAGGAAATCATGATGAATTTTCTTTTCATACACATCCAAGGTGGAAGGTTGTAAATGACTACTAAAACAGGCCAGACACTGTGGTTTCTGTTGCCTCTATGTACGTCGACCCCATCAGTGCAAATCCCTAGACGAAGATTTCTTGGATCGCTTCTGATGGTATCGAAGTACCTGTCATCTATGGCTTTCCATGCTGGTGAATCTGATGGGTGGCGTAAAACACCAGGTTTATTGGTACTCGTGGCGTGCCATGTTAAATTCGCTGCTGTGGTCTTTGATTGAAAGAGGCGCTTGAATCGTGGAATAATGGGAAAGTACCACAGTACCTTAGCGGGCGTGTTTATGTAAGTTTTGTTAGTTTTCTCATCCACCTTCCACCTTGACTTGTTACAAACTGGACATGCTTCCAAATCCTTGTAATCCTTATAGTAAATAATGTAGTCACAGATACACACATGTATCTTTTCGTATCCTGAGCCAATTGCCTTCATCATCCTTTTGCCCTCATACATATTATTTACCATTTCGTTATCTGCAGGTAGCATCTTTTTCAACAATTTTAGAAGTTCATCAACAAACTTATGAGATACCCCGTGCGTGCTCTTCAAGTTGAGTAGTTATACTAATGCAGACAACTTGGTGAAGTCAAGACATCCTTTATATAGGGGCTTCTCAGCGTCAACAAGTAGTTGTAGAAACTGTTGATACTTCTTGTCGCCTTTGA
The DNA here is from genome assembly GCF_021521415.1 of Bidens hawaiensis. Classification (NCBI taxonomy): domain Eukaryota; kingdom Viridiplantae; phylum Streptophyta; class Magnoliopsida; order Asterales; family Asteraceae; genus Bidens; species Bidens hawaiensis. The sequence goes on along the minus strand of NW_027491371.1, from coordinate 1,408,182 downwards.
AATTGTCTTTTGTAGCATTTACCATTTCTACAGTTTCACAGGCATCTGTTGGAATGTTGGTGTCAACAAACCCATTATTATTATTATTATTATTATTATTATTATTATTATCATAATTAGTTGGAATGCAGGTGCAGGCAAACCCAGTATTATCAACATAATTAGTTGGAATGTTGGTGTCGGCTTCTCCATGTTTTATCTAAGTAGTATAATTCTTATAAATTCCAAACCTGTACAAGTGATGTTCTACCTCGTCTACACTAAGAGATACATGGTTCAAACACCGAACACATGGACATGAAACATAAATTGGTGGTGATGTCTCCTTGCAATTACGAACTGCAAAATGTAGAAATGCCTTAATAACATCTCTATATGCTTTACTGCACCTGTCGCCTACTGACATCCAAAACTTATCCATCTTCTAAGAATTTTTTTATTAACTGTGTCATCAACGATATATATATATATATATATATATATATATATATATATATATATACTAATTAACGCCAATAAATGTAACTGACTAAAAGCAAAAATATTTAGTGCTCACCTGAGATTAATGAAGCTGTTTGGTAGGATTGAGATTGATGAGAGTTCAATAAATACACTAGCAGATCATTTATTAGGGTTTGGTGAGATTGTGAGATTTTATTTGGTCAATACTAATTGATTTGTGAGTCTTCCAGAAGATAACTCGATTAATTGGCGGGTAAAAATGAAAATTTTAATTTTCTAAATTTCGTTATATAAATATTAGAAGAGGTTCTATTACGTTATCAGGGTGTAGCTCAAACGGTTGAGGCGCTTGTGATTAAACATAGATTGCAAATATCGCGGGTTCGAGACTCAGGAGGAACATATTTTTATTGATTTTTGATAATAACCTCTTTTTAATGAAATATTATAATAACCTCTTTTTAATAAAGTAAACACTGTGAATTTGGAAACACTCAAACTAAACTACGGAAACACTCAAACTAAACTACTCATTAAGCCTTTAAATGCGTTCAGAAACATAAAAATACATCATAATAGCTGGTCTAAAATCATAACAAAGTTTCTTAGCTTTTAATTACAAAACTAATTAAAAGCCCTAAAAACAACAAGAAGCAAATAAAATACAATATCTTCACTTTTTTTTCGGATTCAATCCTTGAAGCTACACTCCTTGCAAGTTGATCCTCTAATGACTTATTTGCCCTTATCAAGATAGGAATTATGTCTGTACATCTTGTGTACACATCAGATCTTGTGGACGAAACACAATCAGACCATATAAAGAAATCACATTTTGCCCTAAGTTGAAAAAAATATAGGGTTTATGGTCAACAATTGTAGATGAATTCCAACTTTATTTGCAATTTCACTAACCTGAGATGCACAATTGTAGAACCTCCGACCTGGATTTTTGGTGGTGCTTGATGTTCTTTGAATGGCTTCTTGACCATAAAAACAATAAACCTGAGATCGATTTCTTCTGTTACTGGATGTGGTGGTCCTCGATGAGATTTCTTCCATGGTGAAAAAGGAGTTTTTATTGAAAACAAAACTAGATATATAAGTATATATATATATAGGAGAGTTTAGAAATGAGTTGTTGTACACATTCTTTTTATTAGCGTTTTAGGATATTTATATATGTCTTTGTACAGTAGCGGGTTGCAAGCATAAAAGACTCTTTTGAACAATTATATTACATATTTTAACCTAATTGATTACACACATTTTTAACAAAGAAAGATGAGAACCATTAATCCATATTTACCATTCATCAAAAGATGCATCACAAAAAGTACCCTTAATTACAATACATAAAACATGTTAAGAAAGCATTTTAAGATAATATATATTTACCATTCATCAAAAGATGCCATAAAAAAGTACCATTAATTACAATACATCACAAAAAAACCAAGACCAGCAAAGCTAACATCACCATCACTCCGCCTTGTCCACAGTCACCGCCCCCATCTCCTTAAAACTCATGTTGGTTGACACCGTAGTTATGGTGTCAACCAGGGTCTCACACACTGAGTCGTAGCATTCAGACTGTTGTTGCTGATAATCAGCAACCATTGCTCGAAACTCAATGTCGTCTTCCCACAACATGAGGTTATAGGATTGGAAGGTGTTTGTTTTTTCGGCTGCGAGTGTAGCCCTAATCGCTTCGACTTTCTTCAATAAAGAGTCGTCTTTCTCTTTCTGAAAATCCATCGTTTTTTTCACTATGCAGAAGAATTCATTTTGAGTATATCTTTCTGAAACTGTTAGTGTGATTGAATAACCAAACTTAATGTAGTTAAGTTTGATTTGTAGTAAGATATTGTAAGATCTAGTAAGATATAGCTTAACTTTAATGTAGGCTATCATTACCATAATATTTTTCCCGGCATTTTGACAGGTGACGTATAATTGTGATCAATTAATTCTGACAGGTGATATAAATGCAAGTAATCTCTAGATTAAACAAAAACACATGAGACGAGTTGGTGCGTTTCCCAAGCGTGGAACACCCTTTTGTTTTTTTAATACAGTTACTATTCGTTCGGTGCGTTTCCCAAGCTTGGGACACCCTTTTGTTTTTTTATTACAGAGTTACTATTCGTCCGTGTGCGTTTCCCATGCGTGGGACACCATTTTGTTTTGTCTGTGAGCATTTTGGTTATATATACCTACACCACATTTGTGAAACTCATATACCTACATAATTTTAAATTATTTTTTTAGTTAATAATGGATTGCTTGTCGTCGTCGTCATCATCATCATCATCATCATCATCATCATCATCATCATCATCATCATCATCATCATCATCATCATCATCATCCAGATCCTACAAGGCTGCCCTCAGAAGGCGAATTGAGGCTCAAATCGAGGTAGATAAGCTTGTCGGGAAACTCTTACTGAAGAATTTGTAAAGACTAGCAACAGCTTGGATGCCAGGGATCTCATTACAAAAGTTCTTACTCGGATGCCCGTTAGTTGTATCCGAGATCTTGCTGTTTTGTTTATGGTTGATGTAGGACAGAGAGAGCTTGACGAGTTAAAACCTTCGGGCAAGACAATTCTTGAACTTAATTGCTCAATGGAATTGAAGTTGAAGTTTCTTATGTCACTCAGAGATTAGTAGTAATAAAATTTGTATGTTTGTGATGGTGTGTTTATATGTGTGTTTTGGTAATAATAAAATTTTTATGTTTGTGTTAAAACATTGATTCAACATGTAACTATTATCTTAAAGTGCATTACAAACTGATAACAGAAGACTAGAGATCTCCATAAGTCCATATCATAACAAGTATCTTAAAGTACATAACAGTCAGTTTTGAAATCATTCAATTTTTTTGTTGCCTTTTCATAAGTTCAGCAATCAACTCTTCTCCGGTTAAACGAGTGTCGTCATTTTCATGGAATAGCAGTGCTTTCTTGATAAGAGTATTTATATGTTGGTTTATATCCGAGAGGAGGATTTTGCACAAATACTTGAACCTCAAACCTTTTAGCTGTGTTTGTTGTATAGGGCCTTCCTTTTTGAGATTACACCCCCACGGTCTCTTCCCATTATATTTCTCCATGTGTCTCATAGCAAAAATACCACAATCTATTCCATTACTTGTTGTTCTCCATGTCATCTTCAATCTATTGATTGTTGCTACTTGGATTTGCTGAGTAATGGGGTGTTTGATTGTTTTAAGATACATGCAAAAGACGTTTCTCTACACAAAATAGAAAGCAATTTAAGTATTTTGACAATTTTTATAACAAGTATGTATGTTTTTTGGGTTAAAGGTATATAGGTTTACCAGTATATCAGGAGTCTTTCCGTATCTTTCTTCAAACTTCTCTCTAATTGCTTTTGATTTGTCTTCTAAGCTTTTAAACTTTACATCAGTTGGTATTTCTTGATTTGCACTGTTGTCAAGTAATTCTATCACTCCTGTTTGAAGATTGAAGGTAACCACAAAGAAATGATCGCGTTGTAGAATTGGCATGAGCACTATAGCAACCTCCTTGAGTGATAGAATTCCACTCCTTGCCATTTCTCTTTCGATGTTCTCTGAAAACATATCCAGTCTTTCTTTGTCTGTGTAACCCCTTGACTCAGCATAATGGTCACTTGTCTATATAATAATTAAAATACAGATGATTAAAGCGTTTATTGTGCGTTTTCTAATAGTACAAACAAAATAGATTAATTTGTACCAGCACAGTGCTTGAAGCAAAGAATCTGAACGGTGATGCTGCAGATTTTTTCTTTTCTTCATAGTTCATTACTTCAACGAATGCATCCATTGCATTGGTGGCTATATAAGTGCCAGGACAGAAGCTTTCAAAGACCACCTTGAATGATTCTGTGTGAGCGAACTTGTAGACCTCCTCCCAAATGTCTCCAAGACAAAAAAATATATACTCTGAAATTTTTTGTTCATCTCCTGTGACACTAGCGGATACGTCAACCTCTCTCAGAAGATATGGAGAGTTCAGTGTAATGAGTCTATCACTTGTTGACAATCCGGTGTCATCTATTAAACATAAAACAACTCACTTTAAATTTGGCTGAAAATAATTGTAACTATAATTAAATACCTTCAAACCCTTTTTGTTTTTATTTATAATTAAATACCCTCTTTTGCACACGCAACCACTGTATTAACAACTTTATCAATATCTGCGCATGAGACATTGTTTTCTTGACCAACATCACCTGCATCATTTTTTACGACAGCCAAAGATGTAATATGTTCAACTGTGATTACACTACTACAAAAACAGGTAGTTGTTACGGCCAAATCCGTAGCAAACAGGGTGTTAGCTACGGATTTGGTCCGTAAGTACAAGTCTCGTAGCTAACCTATTTGTCACGGATTTTTACTACGGAATCAGAATTTTGCTACGACTTTAGCTACCAAAAGAGACGTCGTCATTTTAGCTGTATTAGCTACAGATTTTGCTACATAATTGTTTGCTACGAATTATTAGTTACGGAATTTTGCTACGCTTTTTTAGCTACGAATTGTTAGCTATGGAATTTTGCTATGGATTTTTAGTTACGAATGTTGCTACGGACTTTTAACCAAGGAATTTTCTACAAAATTACGTGTTTTAGGTACAGATCGATTTTGCTACGACTTTTATGTTGATTTTTAGAATATACTAATAATCCTGTTTAATATTATTTTTTTATTTATATTTTCTTGTTTATAAAAATACATCATATCACATTAAAATACAATCACAAATCAACCAGTAATTTATATTAACTGATAACGATACAAATTATCCATAATATGCCTCTATTTATATAGTTTATCAAACTACAAATAAATATAGAATATCCATAAATATTATTAAGTGATGAAGCGATCACCAGTACAAAACAACATAACATAGTTATGCTTAAATGCCAAACATGCTATCATCTTTAATTCTTCATCATCAACTACATCAGAGGAGGGAGGCTTTTTATCATCATTTGCATTGCACATCTTCTCACATAAATTTGAATATAATCTCAAGTTGAGGGCTAAGGTCAACTACAAACATGTATTTGGCCTGCAAAAACAAAATGAAGATATCACAATGAAATGAAAGAACTCAAGAAGTGACTTATGTATTAATACTACAATAACAACCCTGTTGTATCTTCTTTTGGCTACTGGTTTATGCAGAATTAACTTTAATTGACTGCCAACACCTACAAATATATTTTTAGATATCAGTTAGTAATGACTAACAAGAAGAATGTAAAGTAGATATTGATAAATGATTTCTTTCACTTACATATTCCTTCCATTGAAGACCACAATAGCTAGAGTAGCGAAACGGTGATCAAAGTAATTGAGAATTAATCTGTATAATGACGTAAATTCATATAAAGAAGAATAAAGGCATTAGTGGTTGTATTTGTAGGTAACTTATATATGAGTGACGCACCAGAAAAATAACAAATAGCTAAAATATGATAATAGAGTTGTTTAAACAATATGGTACAAGATTGATGATAAGGCCAAACGTACTGGGCGAGAATTTGGGCAAATTTGGTGCGATAAAGGGGATGAACACCGCCCCCCCGACGAAAAGGGGCGGGGGCGGGAATAATTTGTCGCCTGCTATTCCTTTCTTTTTATTATTATTATATTATAATGTGTGTGGGTGATATATATACATACATATATATATATATGTATATTTTATTATTATATTACTATTGTAGCCTCTACACCATTAAACCCCAAAAACAAATTCTCACCCCTTGCTGACTGGGCGCCACACGGTGCAAAACGCCCCAATTTGTAGTCCCTCCACTATACATAGCCTAAGGGAAAAAATATCAGTACAAAATTATTCAGAGAAGAACATGACAAAAATCACAATATGGTAAACAGTAAGCTAATTGCATCCTAAACATAATTAAACAACTTAAGTACTTATCATTTCAATGAACCATTACCTGTTTATCAAATAAATAAATTAAGGGGGTGTTTGGGTTTCCTTATTTTTACCTCCTTATTACTTATTCACTTTTATAGATGAAAATAGTGTTTGGGTAATTTAACTTATTAAACATTTTAAAGAAGAAAAAAGGAGTTTTCATAAGTTAGGATTTTGTAACTTATGGAAAACTCCTTAAATAATGAATAAGGAGGTGTAAATAAGGAATCACAAACATGCCCTAAATATCCCCGCTTTCTTATACAACATAGCCAAACAAACAAAAAATGAAGCAGCCGATGGATGATAGTCGTCCTTTGTAACCTCAACAACAACCTCTACTTGGGGGAAATTCATCAAACAGTTGGTATGCATCTTATTTGTAAACAAAACACAGATTCATGATGTTTATGCACTATATTAACTCAAATTAGTTGGATACATACAATTAAATAACAATGATATTAATATAATATAAACATTCATCAGATTGCATATACCAAATTATACAATTGCACGTCCATAACCAGTTACTGCTTCACTGCTAAGCACTATTGATAAATCAACATTCATGAGAGGGCGGATAAAAGGAAAGAATCGCGAATCGAGAGACACGAATTGAATATAACCTGCTATTATTGATAGACATGGGTGAAAGTGGAGCACCAGAATAAAAAAGATGATTGGGGTTGGGGAACGAATTTTAAGGAAGTGAAGGAGGTGATGCCGATTTAAGGGGGAAGATGGGCGTAAATAAATTGGATTTGGATTCAAATTGAGGGGAAATTAATTTGTGAGGAAAAACAAATGTAACACACTAATTTTTGGGGAAATTAACAGAGGAAAACTCCTTTTTAGTGACGTAAATAAAGTTTTTTATATTAATATTTTAACACACTAAAATAATATATATTTAGAGATAAATATAGCATTATAAAAATAATACAAATTAAAGATAAAACATTTTCGACGTAAAAATTATATAAAATTATAAACAAATATAAAGTATAATGTTTTACATATTATAAAATTAAATAAAAGTTATAAATATTATATAAAAGTAATATGATGTACAAAAAGATGAATAATGGAAGAGAGATGGTTGCTAGAGTCGGGATATTGTCGAAAAATAGAGTTGGAGATAAAGAAGTTTGAGCGTGATGGGCATTAGTATATCATGTCAAGTGCTTAATGTGTTAGATTTGATGAGTGGACATTGATAACGAATGAACAAACTTGACTTTATTTCACTAACTTAACATCGTTTTGACTTTGATTAACTAAGAATGATATCATACATGTCTTATTGAATCATATTGAATTGTAATAGTCATAACAACATTTAATGGGGGCACAATAGCCACTATTATTGACTTTGATTAACCACTACCACCCACCACCACCATTATTGCTCACCGCCCACCACCGCCACCACCAACCATCGCTCCCGGCCATCACCACCACCGCCCACCACCCGCCACCACTCACCACCACTATTACTGCTTGGCGTCGCCCACCACGCCACCACCCCATCGCTCCCGTCCATCCACTTACCACCACCACCATTACTACTTACCGCCCACCACCGCCACCACCAACCATCGCTCCCGGCCATCACCACCACTGCCACCACCAACCATCGCTCCCGGCCATCACCACCACCGCCCACCACCCGCCATTTACTACCGCCACCACCAACAATCGCTCCCACCCATCGCCATCACCTCCCACCATCGCCACCACTCACCACCACTATTACTGCTCGCCGCCCACCACGCCACCACCAACCATCGCTCCTGTCCATCCACTTATCACCACCATTACTGCTCACCGCCACCACCAACAATCGCTCCCGACCATCACCACCACCACCCACCATCCGTCATTTACCACCGCCACCACCAACAATCGCTCCCACCCATCGCCATCACCGCCCACCACTGCCACCACTCACCACCACTATTACTGCTCTCCGCCCACCACGCCACCACCAACCATCGCTCCCGTCCATCCACTTACCACCACCGCCACCACCAACCATCGCTCCCGTCCATCACCACCCACCAACATCCACTCTTTTGTGAATTTGTTGTTAGGAGATAAGCCAAAGCTTGGGATAATAAATTAATCATTTTGATTCATCCATAATGAAACAAATGGGTCAGCTTCAATTGAGTAATGTTTCTACTAGAAGAAATATTTGTTGAGATTTTGCCATGTCTATTTACTTGGTTTTCTTGAATTTGCTACGTAATTCGCTACAGATTTCACAAACTACTCTTAAGGTTTCTTATTCTGATATTGCTACGGATTTTGCCACGAATTTTATTTTGATATTTTTTAATATTTATTTTTTCTCAAATTGCTACGAATTTTGCTACAGAATTTACCAAAAGTTTTTTTCATTAACATTTTAATATTCATTTTTTCGATTTTGCTACGGATTTGTTACGGATTTTATAAATATATTTTTATTATACTATTTTTCTCAAGTTTGCTACGAATATTGCTACGAAATTTTTTTTGCAACTTATTATCCGTAGCTAAATCGTAGCAAATTGTGTCCCTAGCTAATCCGTAGCTAATCCATAGCAAAATTTGCAACCAAATTTTTCCGTAGCAAAAATCCGTAGCATATGCTTGTTTGTGTAGTGGTGTTATAATTAAGCTGGTATATAATTAAGCTGATACATATATGATATACCTTTCTGAGAAGCCACTGGACCACCAACACCAACATCTGAATCAACTGCATCACACAGATGTAATAAGTTTAAAATAACAGCATAAGTGTTTTAAGAGCATTTTAATTATACTAATAATTAATTTAGCCCAAATACCTTTTAGAGCAGCCATTGGACCACCAACACCAACATCTGAATCTTGTGTTTTAGGGACCACATTATTTGTGAATCTGTTTTCCCATTCACAACATCTAGCAAAGATATTCTCATTTGATGGATGTTTATCCTTTCCTTGACGGACCAACTCGTTGATCTCGGAGAAAATTTTATCAAATTTCTTCAACTTGTTATCCATTGCCTTATTCCAAGACTGTAAAAAGAAATTATAGTTATTGTTAATTCAAAAGCATTTTCAATTTATCCCAGCCAGTTGTAATAGAGTTAAATAATAGTCAACAAGCACGATAGGCATTTGCTAACTTAAAGGTGAATAATCGCTTACATAATCATCCAAATCTTGTTCAGCTGTTTGATCGGCATTATCTGTTTCAGATGCACTTTGATCATCTGTTTTTTAATTACATATAATGTTGTATTACATAAAATGCATGTGGAGATAAGAGATATGAGAGTTTTTGAGAAGAAAATAACAAGTTTAATACCATGTTCTTGTTTCTCCTCAGCTGCAGTGTTTTCTTCAACTCCAGGCTTACTGGCAGCACTAACCGTCATAGCAGCAGTAGCAGCAGCAGTCTCATCAAGTCTCTTCCCGGCATCACTAACTGTCACAGCAGCAGTATCAGCAATAGCAGCATCAGCAGTCTCATCAAGTCCCTTCCCGATAGCACTAACAGTCACAGCAGCAGGAGCAGCAGCAGCCGCATCAATCCCTTTCCCGTCAATACTAAACGTCACAACAGTAGCATCAGCAGCAACCTCAGTAGCATCTTCTTCTAAGGGAGGACCATTATTCTCCAAGTATTTTTCCATCTTATTAAGAGTAGTTGTTGTTATGTAGTTGACTGCAGACGTTGTGACGGGAGTCTCAAATGGACCATATTTTTTCTGGTATTCATGCGTGTAAAGCATCACAAGGAAGGTGATCGGACCGTTGTATTGAACGTTGATACCTCTCCATTCTTCCTTTTTTGTTTTCAAATTTTCAATAACATAGCTGCACCGGTCCATATTTGGAATATCCGAGGTTTTATCAATTGCGGCGATGAATCGTTGATTGACTGTTGTTGATTTTGTCACAAATCCTATACAGGTGTTGACCAACACAAGGAAATTAATTTTAAACAGTTCACCAACTCCTTGATCCCGACCGGTTTGTCTTTCACATGCTTTATACTTATTCTTGCATTTGTCGGGAATTGAGATTTGAACAAATCTGTAGTAACATCTTCCCCCAATCTTGGTCTACTCTTGCCTAAAACAGGAATCTTACCCATTGGTATCCTCAACACTTCATGTACATTTTGTGGTGTTATCTTAATAACACCGCTCCCAATGTTCAATTCATTTAAACGGTTATTATAGTTCATGAGCAACCAATATCCCAAAGTTGTTGGAGTTTGGGTTACTTGAATTCTTAACATTAACCCGAAACCCATTTCTTCTACACAAGTTTTTTGGGCAATGGTCATTGCCTTCACTGCATCAACAATATTAATAGGCGCACACCTATTCATCAACCTTTTGTCTACAAATTCAACAAAAGGTTGTCCCCTCTCGACTGGCTTCTTTTCTTTAACGGCTCTCTTTTTCGGACGCTGAAAGTCCGGGCCAGAGGTGCTGGGTTCCACCTGTTTCCGCTTTGACAACAACCTGTCGATTTTTGTGTCAAGGTCTGAATCAGAGTCTGCTTCCGCAACATGTTTTGGTTTCCCCACCGGAGCAACTTTTTTAGTCTTCCTTTTATCAGTCTTGGTTTTTTCAACAACTGAATCACATACATACAATAAAACACGGGGGTAGGGGATAATGTAAGGCCCCGTTACCGGTAACCCTACTTTCGTGTTGGATTTACTCATAAACACAGTTCTAAATATCAGAGTTAATTAAAAACTTTACGCGGAATATAAAACTTTCATAAAACATTACATATCAATTCATAATCATGTCTTAAAACATTCCTCTTGTCTTTCAAAATCAAAACATAACTTAAAAAACATATCAGATCTTCAGATGCCAGGCTTTAGTCTTCTGCCATGTGTCCTCCACTCAAGCCAGCTGTCTCAACCTACTCACCTGCGTGCATACTAAAAGTCAGCTACGCTGAGTGAGTTCTAGTTAATCATACAATACCATACAATACCTTATTACATACATACGTACTTAACCTCATAACTTTCTTTCATACACACATAAGTACTCATGCCTTCATTCTTACTTACATACTTTCTTTCTTACTTACATACTTTCTTTACATTCATAATCATACGTTTTAAAGAGCCTTTCGCCCTATAACCTCACAGATATTATAAGGGTCTGGTCCCTAACATCACAGATATTATAAGGGTCTGGTCCCTAACATCACAGATATTATAAGGGTCTGGTCCCTAACATCACAGATATTATAAGGGTATGGTCCCTAACATCACAGATATTATTAGGGTCTGGTCCCTAACATCACAGATATTATTAGGGTCTGGTCCCTAACATCACAGATATTATTAGGGTCTGGTCCCTTGTTTTCGAATATTAGTAGGGTTCGATTCCCTCTTCGTTACCGTACAACCATACATCATACCTCGAGTATTATTAGGGCTCGGTACCCTTTTCGTAACCATACAACCATACAACCGTCATTTCCTTCCTTTATTAACTTTATTACGTTCATACACATAAACATACATATCATACTTGCCATATTTATAACGTTACAACCTGACAGTACGTGCAATATCCGAAGATCGTTCACGTACCATCAAGCAATCATTCATACATATCATACTTACCATATTTATAACGTTACAACCTGACAGTACGTGCAATATCCGAAGATCGTTCACGTACCATCAAGCAATCATTCATACATAACATACTTACCATATTTATAACGTTACAACCTGACAGTACGTGCAATATCCGAAGATCGTTCACGTACCATCAAGCAATCATTCATACATATCACATATATCACATATGGCATACACTTATCACTTAGGATAAATGTATTAACAACACATCAAGTATGCACACAGCCCCGAAAACATAACAAGGAATGGGGCTAGAAACTCACCTGGATCCTGTTACGCTCGCCGTTGATCGTAATTCCTTTCTTTAACTGGGCTCGGCTAACTGTATAATATTTACACATATCAATTAACTACTACTACTCGTTTTGTATTTCTATCTTTATATGACCCACAACGAACGGGGGTCCGGGGGCAGCGCCCCTGGCAGCGGGGTTCTAGGGGCGGCAGCCCCTAGCGGGGTCCAAGGGGCAGAGCCCCTGGCTGGGGTTAAGCTGCCAGGTCAGCTTGGAAAAATTTTATTTTCGATAACTGCCTTAACACATTTTCCATTAGGTTTTTAATTTATTTTCTAAGCGAACTTCACTTTAGGCGAAGTTAAACCTTAGGCGAACTTGGCTTCAGGCGAAGTTAAACCTTAGGCGAACTTGGCTTTTAGGCGAAGTTAAACCTCAGGCGAACTTGGCTTTTAGGCGAAGTTAAACCTCAGGCGAACTTGGCTTTTAGGCGAAGTTAAACCTTAGGCGAACTTGGCTTTTAGGCGAAGTTAAACCTCAGGCGAACTTGGCTTTTAGGCGAAGTTACCATTTAGGCGAACTTAGCTTTTCAGCGAAGTTGCCATCAGGCGAACTTGGCTTCAGGCGAACTTGTCATCAGGCGAACTTGGCTTGCAGGCGAAGTTCATCAGGCGAACTTAGCTTGCAGGCGAAGTTCATCGCTTGAAGGCGAAGTTGCCCAGATGAAGGCGAAGTTGTCGCGCTGCAGATCTGTTTGCCCATAACTCCTTCGTTTCTTAGCCAAATAACTCGATTTTGGTACCCACGGAATCGTATGATCGGCGCCTACAAATCCCAACCATCAAATCGGCCTAAAATCGACGTTTTAGGGGTCCGATTTGGGCAGTTGGGTTTCGGGTCCGATTAACCCGTCAAATCCTAACCATTTTCAGTAATATTAGCTTTGCGGGATTAGTTCCTACCTTTCCAACTCAGATCTACCAGCAAAATCTCTGGTCTCGACTTCGGATCTCGGTCGGTTATGTGTGTGTTTTTGAGTGTGTAAAAGAGAAAGATGGAAATAAAATGATATCTTGGGCTTGGGATGGGTATTTATATCTCTCAAGCCCACGGACCCAAGGCCCATTCTCATTTAACCCATCTTACGTAATCTAAGCCCATGACCTGTTCCTTACTCGACATTAAATAACTAAAACGTGAAATCACTAAACATAACTTTCTTTATTCAACATTATAAATTTTAGGATGTTACAAGTCTTCCCCCCTTAAGGAGGTTTCGTCCCCGAAACCTAACTATTATATAAACAAACTAGGGTAAAACTTGCGCATCTCATCCTCGGCTTCCCAAGTAGCATCTGATCCCTTGCGGTGTTTCCATATTACTTTTACCAAAGGTATAGTTTTGTGACGAAGCTGCTTCTCCTTGCGATCAACGATCTTTATCGGTTGCTCGATGTAGTTCAATTGTTCATCAACCTCAATGTCCATTAATGGCACGTGAGACGTGTCATCAGCTAGACACTTCCTCAGATGAGAAACATGGAAGGTTGAATGAATTCCTTCTAACTCATCGGGTAAATCCAGCTTATAAGCTACTTCCCCCACACGATACAAAATTTTAAATGGTCCAATGTACCTCGGACTTAGCTTCCCTCTCTTTCTAAAACGGATAATTCCTTTCCAAGGCGAGACCTTAAGCATCACATAGTCGCCAACGTTAAACACAATTGGTCGTCGCCGCTTATCCGCATAAGACTTTTGTCTGTCTTGAGCGGCTTTCATTCTTGCTTTGATCTGATCGAACTTTGAAGACGTTTCTTGAACCACTTCTATACTTCCCATTTCCTTCTGACCAATCTCACCCCAACACACCGGGGTTCTACATCGCCTACCGTACAGCATCTCAAACGGTGGCATACCAATACTCGAATGGTAACTGTTGTTATAGGAGAACTCTGCCAGATGCAGATGATCATCCCAACTTCCACCAAAATCTAAAACGCAAGCACGTAGCATATCCTCAAGGGTTTGGATCGTCCTTTCAGACTGTCCATCGGTTTGAGGATGATACGCCGTACTGATGTTCAACCTCGTCCCCATAGCTTCATGAAATTTCTTCCAGAACCTCGAAGTAAACCGTGTATCCCTATCAGACACGATCGATAACGGTACTCCATGCTTGGTTACCACTTCCTTGATGAACAAGCTTGCTAACGTTTCTGACGAGATGGCCTCTCGTATGGGCAGAAAGTGAGCACTCTTGGTCAAACGGTCCACAATCACCCAGATGGTATCATGATGCTTAGCTGTACGAGGTAGCTTAGTTATGAAATCCATGGTGATGTGTTCCCATTTCCACTCAGGTATCTCTAGCGGTTGCATCTTCCCATAAGGCTTTTGGTGCTCGGCCTTGACTTGTAAGCAAGTTAAGCACTTACTAACATAATCCACTACATCATTCTTCATTCCTGGCCACCAGTAATCTCTTTTCAAGTCTTGGTACATCTTTGTAGCTCCAGGATGGATTGAGTACCTTGACTTATGAGCTTCATCTAAGATTCGACTTCTAAGATCACCATGGCGTGGAATCCACATACGGTCAAATCTAGTTTTAACTCCATGAGTGTTTTCCATCAACTCATCTTGCTGGCCATAAATCCTTTCTTTCTTTATTAACCCTTCATCTACTAACACTTCTGACAGCACTTTGATGATTTCTTCAAAAAGACTTGAGTTCATGATCAACTTGTATGATTTCACGGTTGCAAGGACTTCCTCATTCTTACGACTTAGCGCATCAGCGACCACGTTAGCTTTACCGGGGTAATACTTAATCTCACAGTCGTAATCCTTTATCAATTCTAACCATCTTCTCTGCCTCATGTTCAATTCTTTCTGCTCGAAGAAGTACTTTAAACTCTTATGATCTGTATAGATAGTGCACTTAGTACCGTATAGGTAATGCCTCCATATCTTAAGAGCATGCACTACAGCTGCTAACTCCAAATCATGCGTCGGATACGTACTCTCATGGACTTTCAACTGTCTAGACGCGTAAGCTATCACCTTCCCTCGTTGCATCAACACGCAACCTAACCCTTGATGCGAGGCATCAGCACAAACAACGAAATCCTCATCACCATCGGGTAAAGTAAGGATTGGAGCTTGCGTGAGTCTCTTCTTCAATTCTTCAAAGGCTTCCTCCTGAAACTTTCCCCAATTGAATACTATCGTCTTTCGGGTCATACCGGTCAGCGGTGCGGCTATCTTGGAGAAACCTTCGATGAATCTCCTATAGTAGCCAGCTAACCCTAGGAAGCTTCGTATATCATTCGGATTCTGCGGAGTCTTCCAGTTCGTTATCGCTTCAATCTTAGCTGGGTCCACGGTAATCCCTTCCGAATTAATCACGTGACCTAAAAATTGCACTGCTCTTAACCAGAACGCGCATTTCGAAAACTTGGCATACAACTTCTCTTTCTTCAGAACTTCCAATACTTCTCTCAAATGCTCCGCATGGTCAGACTCGCTCCTTGAATAAATTAATATGTCATCAATGAAAACGATAACTGACTTATCCAACATTGGTCGACACACCCTGTTCATCATGTCCATAAATGCTGCAGGAGCATTTGTTAGACCGAATGACATTACGAGGAACTCGTAGTGTCCATATCGCGTTCGGAACGCTGTCTTAGGGATGTCTACCTCTTTCACCTTCAGCTGATGGTAGCCTGATCTGAGATCTATTCATGAGAACCAACTTGCACCTTGCAGTTGGTCGAACAGATCATCAATCCTTGGCAAAGGATATCTATTCTTTACCGTAAGCTTATTCAACTCACGATAGTCTATGCACATTCTCATACTTCCATCCTTCTTTTTCACAAACAAAACCGGTGCGCCCCACGGAGAAACACTCGGTCTGATAAAACCCTTGTCGAGGAGTTCTTGCAGTTGGGACATCAATTCCTTCATCTCGGACGGTGCTAGACGGTAAGGCGCTTTCGCGACGGGCTGGGCTCCTGGTACTAGATCTATCTGAAATTCTATCTCTCGCTCAGGTGGCAACCCCGGAAGATCCTCAGGGAATACTTCTGGGTAGTCGCGCACAATAGGAACATTCTTCATTTCTTTCGTCTCGGCCGTAGCGTTGACAACATACGCCAGGTAGGCACCGCACCCTCGCCTTAACAAACCCTCGGCTTTTATCATCGAAATGACATTAAGCCCATAACTCTCCTTATCACCATAAACCGTCACCGCACTACCATCCAATGACTTCAACCTTATCATCTTACTTTTACATACTATCTGAGCCTCAAACTCCGACAACCAATCCATACCCAAGACTACATCGAACCCTCCTAAGGCCATAACATACAAAGTAACAGGGAACTCATGTCCCTCTAACTCTATCTTACAATTCTTAACCATTTTTGTTATTTTCACCGAAGTGTCACTTGCGGTTTCTACTACAAAAGTTTCAGACACTCGGCAGCCTTTCATTTTAGCTAGTTTACTAAACGTCGTAGCTACAAAACTTCTATTCGCACCAGAATCAAATAATACAGAAGCGGAAACATCGTTCACTAGAAACGTACCTGTGACGACATCCGGAATCTGCCTGGCTTGTTCCTGGGTCAGCATGTAGGCTCTAGTTCTGGGCCTAGCTTGATCGGCATCTTTCTTTCCACTACCTCCAGCTACACCTTCAGTGCACTCCCTTGACATATGGCCCGTCTTGCCACATTTGTAACATGCTGGCTTCGCACTGCACTCATTGGCATAATGCCCTACCTTCCCGCACTTATAACAGGCATTCGACCCCATTCTGCATTCTCCACCATGGGCCTTTCCACATTTGAGACAAACATTAGAACTTTTACCCCACTTGCACTCACCACCATGCCTCTTCCCGCAGGTCTTACACGATCTCTTCTCCCACACTTTCTGTTTCTTATCCTTGGAGTTCCATAACTGAGTACCGGGTCGTTTAGCAGGAGTGACCCCTTTCTTCTCTTTCTCTTCGTCCCTTTCCACCCTATCATCCGCGGCCACGTCAGCATAGACCATTTCCGCGAGTCCAACAGCCGAATCAAAAGTAGCAGGTTGAATCGCCCTGACTAACATGCGGACCTTTTGTGGCAACCCCCTCACATAACATTTGATTCTCTTGACCTCGGTGTCAACCATGTCAGGCACCAACCTAGATAGTCGGTTGAACTCCGTGGTATACTCACGATGCGTCATCATACCGGCTTTTAAATTCTGGAACTTCATCTCCGTTCTTTCAACCTCGGCATCTGCGCAGAACTTCTTCATTACCAACTCTTTCAAATCTTCCCACTTCATCTCTCTGATCTCATCCTTAGTCTTTCTCTGCTCCACACTTTCCCACCAATACATAGCCTCATCTACGAATGACTGAGTAGCATAACCCACAGCTTGGTCGGGACGGCATTCGCTAATGCGGATAACCTTGTCCATAGCGGTTATCCACTGGAGAGTAGCGATTGCGTCTCCTAAACCAGTCAGCTTAGGCGGGTCACAACCTTTGAAGGACTTATAGCTGCACCCACCTTGTCCTCCTCTCCTATCATCGACTTTCACAGACTTATCCCCACTCGAGGCCCCTCTTTCACCTTCCCCATCCTTTCTACCATCACCACCCGCCCCTTCAGCAGTTCGCTCACGGCTTCCAGCAGATCCTTCGGGATTCAGGTTCTTCACAGCAGCAACTACAGCCTGAACGATGGCTGCTTGAACTGCGGGGCTAAGTTGAACTTCTTCGTTGTTGTTCTGGTCTCCTCCAGCTGCGCTTCCTTCATCTTCGGTGTGGGAAGCTTCTTCTACCGAAGGTTGCCGGACAAGACGAGGCCTGCCACGACGTCCAGTGCGACCCCCAGTTTCAACAAATTCTCCAGCTCCAGCCATTAGTATTCTAAAGGGGAAAACACAAACATCGTCACTCAAGGAACTATTTAGTACAAGGATAGCAAGGCTAACAGGTAATAACAGTGGCCAGCTGTGACTAGCTGATCACGTTGCTTTCCGTGTCCTATACACTTCCCTTTATGAGTCTATTTGTGCTGGTTCTACTTAAGCAGTTAGTCAATTCAAACAATCAATTATTCCTATCCGTACCATTCTCATATCTTTTCTTTCTCATTAACATATATCATTTAATCATACCTTTCACCTTTACTGATCTTGCTTGAGCGACACATGGCATTCTTGAACTGGCATCTTCTTTCTTTTCTTACTTAAATCCCATTCTCTGTTCAAGTCTAAGCATGTAGGATGCTTAAATCTCTTGAACTTGGCTCTGATACCAACTTGTAAGGCCCCGTTACCGGTAACCCTACTTTCGTGTTGGATTTACTCATAAACACAGTTCTAAATATCAGAGTTAATTAAAAACTTTACGCGGAATATAAAACTTTCATAAAACATTACATATCAATTCATAATCATGTCTTAAAACATTCCTCTTGTCTTTCAAAATCAAAACATAACTTAAAAAACATATCAGATCTTCAGATGCCAGGCTTTAGTCTTCTGCCATGTGTCCTCCACTCAAGCCAGCTGTCTCAACCTACTCACCTGCGTGCATACTAAAAGTCAGCTACGCTGAGTGAGTTCTAGTTAATCATACAATACCATACAATACCTTATTACATACATACGTACTTAACCTCATAACTTTCTTTCATACACACATAAGTACTCATGCCTTCATTCTTACTTACATACTTTCTTTCTTACTTACATACTTTCTTTACATTCATAATCATACGTTTTAAAGAGCCTTTCGCCCTATAACCTCACAGATATTATAAGGGTCTGGTCCCTAACATCACAGATATTATAAGGGTCTGGTCCCTAACATCACAGATATTATAAGGGTCTGGTCCCTAACATCACAGATATTATAAGGGTATGGTCCCTAACATCACAGATATTATTAGGGTCTGGTCCCTAACATCACAGATATTATTAGGGTCTGGTCCCTAACATCACAGATATTATTAGGGTCTGGTCCCTTGTTTTCGAATATTAGTAGGGTTCGATTCCCTCTTCGTTACCGTACAACCATACATCATACCTCGAGTATTATTAGGGCTCGGTACCCTTTTCGTAACCATACAACCATACAACCGTCATTTCCTTCCTTTATTAACTTTATTACGTTCATACACATAAACATACATATCATACTTGCCATATTTATAACGTTACAACCTGACAGTACGTGCAATATCCGAAGATCGTTCACGTACCATCAAGCAATCATTCATACATATCATACTTACCATATTTATAACGTTACAACCTGACAGTACGTGCAATATCCGAAGATCGTTCACGTACCATCAAGCAATCATTCATACATAACATACTTACCATATTTATAACGTTACAACCTGACAGTACGTGCAATATCCGAAGATCGTTCACGTACCATCAAGCAATCATTCATACATATCACATATATCACATATGGCATACACTTATCACTTAGGATAAATGTATTAACAACACATCAAGTATGCACACAGCCCCGAAAACATAACAAGGAATGGGGCTAGAAACTCACCTGGATCCTGTTACGCTCGCCGTTGATCGTAATTCCTTTCTTTAACTGGGCTCGGCTAACTGTATAATATTTACACATATCAATTAACTACTACTACTCGTTTTGTATTTCTATCTTTATATGACCCACAACGAACGGGGGTCCGGGGGCAGCGCCCCTGGCAGCGGGGTTCTAGGGGCGGCAGCCCCTAGCGGGGTCCAAGGGGCAGAGCCCCTGGCTGGGGTTAAGCTGCCAGGTCAGCTTGGAAAAATTTTATTTTCGATAACTGCCTTAACACATTTTCCATTAGGTTTTTAATTTATTTTCTAAGCGAACTTCACTTTAGGCGAAGTTAAACCTTAGGCGAACTTGGCTTCAGGCGAAGTTAAACCTTAGGCGAACTTGGCTTTTAGGCGAAGTTAAACCTCAGGCGAACTTGGCTTTTAGGCGAAGTTAAACCTCAGGCGAACTTGGCTTTTAGGCGAAGTTAAACCTTAGGCGAACTTGGCTTTTAGGCGAAGTTAAACCTCAGGCGAACTTGGCTTTTAGGCGAAGTTACCATTTAGGCGAACTTAGCTTTTCAGCGAAGTTGCCATCAGGCGAACTTGGCTTCAGGCGAACTTGTCATCAGGCGAACTTGGCTTGCAGGCGAAGTTCATCAGGCGAACTTAGCTTGCAGGCGAAGTTCATCGCTTGAAGGCGAAGTTGCCCAGATGAAGGCGAAGTTGTCGCGCTGCAGATCTGTTTGCCCATAACTCCTTCGTTTCTTAGCCAAATAACTCGATTTTGGTACCCACGGAATCGTATGATCGGCGCCTACAAATCCCAACCATCAAATCGGCCTAAAATCGACGTTTTAGGGGTCCGATTTGGGCAGTTGGGTTTCGGGTCCGATTAACCCGTCAAATCCTAACCATTTTCAGTAATATTAGCTTTGCGGGATTAGTTCCTACCTTTCCAACTCAGATCTACCAGCAAAATCTCTGGTCTCGACTTCGGATCTCGGTCGGTTATGTGTGTGTTTTTGAGTGTGTAAAAGAGAAAGATGGAAATAAAATGATATCTTGGGCTTGGGATGGGTATTTATATCTCTCAAGCCCACGGACCCAAGGCCCATTCTCATTTAACCCATCTTACGTAATCTAAGCCCATGACCTGTTCCTTACTCGACATTAAATAACTAAAACGTGAAATCACTAAACATAACTTTCTTTATTCAACATTATAAATTTTAGGATGTTACAGATAACAACACGAATCACAAGGAAATAGAAACTCTTATAAAACATCACACTGATAAATTCTCATACCAAAGCCATAACACGCTAATCATACGCATATAACATGCTTTAATATTATACATAGATTTAAAAAACAAGGATATGTATTACAACAACAATAACACGCTTATCAAATGCATTAATACATAAGAAGATTCAAACAAATGCTTACATTTTAAGATTAAGTAAACCTAAAACGCTAAAAAAATCATAAAGTAACACCTGTTCCATCTTCATTCTGAGACCTATCGTGATTTTGCTTCGTCCTTGGTTCCATTCCAGAAGTAGATGAGTTAGGGTTCTTCATTTTTGTTCCGTTCCAGAAGTAGATGAGTTAGGGTTCTGAGACCTATCGTGCTTGTACTTGTGCTTGTGCTTCACAGTAGAAACGAATCCTCGACGGTTTTAAGAATTTTGACTTACTTATCCACGTTCCAGAAGTAGATGAGTGACTTACGAGGGTAGTTATTTGACCCTTTTAAAATAAGGCGTGTGATTTTAAATTTTAATCGTACGGTTAGTATTGTATAGTAATATATAATATTAGTGGGTGGTGGTGGGTTTAGGTGGTCATGATGGTGGTGGACGGTGGCGGAGGTGCAGTGGTTCATGATGGCGGATGTGTGGTGGTGGGTGGTGGCGGTGGGCAGTGGGTGGTGGTGGCGGAGGTCGATGGTGGTGGTGGTGGTGGTGGTGGTGGGTAGTGGGTGGTGGTGGTGGATGGGTATAAATAAATGTATATATATTTATATATAATATTAGTGGGTAGTGGGTGTGGTGGGTGGTGGTGGAGTGTGGTTAGTGGTTGGTGCTGGGGGTCGTTGTGGCGAATGTGGGGGTGGTGTGTAGTTTGATTGTGGATATTTAATACATGAGACAATGACGGTGCTATCCCGTATGATGACCATGATGATTGGCCCAATTATGACGAGACGATGCTAATATAATTACCTGGGTTGGTGGTGGTTATCATATTGATACTGCTAACCTATATATACGGTTTGCTTACGCCAACCCATACGATGGCGACTGTAGCTCGTACGACGAGCATGACGTCTATGATGATGATCAGATATATATATGATGAGGACCAATTATATGTACCTATATGACAATACTCCACACAGGCGCGCGCACGCACACACACACACACATATATGTTGATGATAATGGTGACACCAATGTTTAATGACATGTAACCCGTATGATCGACGATGACCATGATAACGTATACGATGGTCATACTGATGGTAGCATGTGCGACTGATGATGTCGTTTGATGACGACAACAATTCATAAGATGGTCCCGACAGTGATCGCTAATATTGGGCGTTTTGTTTACGATAACCAATACGATGCTGACTACATCCCGTACATGGAAATCGGATGATGATGGAGATGTGTGACGATGATGACGACACTGATATCGAGATATATATTACCCGTATGATCAACGCCGACTATGATAGCCTATACAATGACCACGTTGATTACCCGCACATCTGATGATGATGCCGTTTCATGGTGATGGTGATCGATGATTATGATGATGATAACCACTATAATACATGATAACGATGATAACTTTATGATGTTGATTATCATCATAACACATATGGTGATGCTGATAACCTAGAAGATGATAATGATACAAAACTACATATGATAATGATAACACTAGAATGTTATGAGCCTCTTTAATACGAAGTTGTAAATCTTATCCAGAAAATCTTACTAACGGTTAAGATAATACTTCAATAATGGATAAAATTTTAAATTTATTTAAAAAATACGATTTATTAAACGAACTCCTCTTTTAACGAAATTTAATACCGGAATGTTAGTAAATAAAAAAACTAAAAGTAAATGTTTTTATACTATTTTTAAAAAGTTATAAAACAAAAAACCAAAATATATAAATAATTAAATGTGTAGAAATAAATAAAACCAAAATTCAAAACCCTTTTAACTTCAAAATCCTTTTAACTTCAAAACCCTAAATCGACTTCTACTTCGCTTTACTGTAATACATAGACATCGTTTATCCTGGTATGAACATAAAAATGCCACGTCTCAATTATGGAGTTAAGTTCCTGGTAGATATCGACAGTGATTCCATGAGTAGGATGGTATGTTAATATTGTTATCTGGTTAATTTTTTTTATGAAACATTTTACAGTTTTGCAACATATACATTCTAAGAACATTTTTTGTGTTACTTATAGCTCATTCCTAAAGCTGTTCAACCAATGTTTGCTGACATGAAATCGAATACCGACTGTTGTTTGATTTACGATCAAAGTTGTAGAACGTTTTCTGTTGTTATAATCAAAGTACTTGATGACTTTTATTTTGGAACCGGTTGGACTGAATTAATAAGAGAATGTTGTATAGAAGCTGGAACATATGTTTTTTTTATAGATTAAACCAAGATCTATGTTGAATATGTTTACTTTCAAAAGAAACGTAAATGATCAATCCGGTACTATGATATGTATTGCAGTCAGAAACCGACACGTCCATTACTTGATAAGTTTTAATTTCTGTTTTTAATGATTGTTTCCAAATTCAAATGTCCTTTAATTAACATGTTTAATAGGATTTCCTTGAGTGGTACGTGATTCAAGAATTTGGTGACAATTACATGAATTCGCTTTTCGAGCTTATTGCTCCAGATAGATATATGTTTAAAGTTTCATGTCTTAGGGATGGAATGGGTTATAGGCTAGAGGATGGATGGAATGAGGTTTTTAAACAAACCAACTTGAAAGGTGGCTCGTTTGTTGTGTTTGAAATCATATCAGATAAGACATTTCATATTAATGTCTTTCATGAAGATGTCATAGAATTTATCCTTCCTGGTCCAAATCAGCTGTTTCTCAACTATCAATCAAGCAATCATGGTAGTTCCTCCTAAAACCCAATTCATCTTGATGAGCAAAATGATGACTCTAAAATCGTCTTCCACATGAACGTCACCAAGAAATTGGTAAATTGAATTTTTAAATTTCTTTTTTATTTACAAGTATATTTGAAATTTGCTTTTCACAGCGTCTTCCAGGTCACATTGCCACTAAGATTGATGCCTATGATGGAATGCCAATCACTTTGGTCAATCCCGAAGGTCGTAAAAAAATGAGACTTCATGGTGAACTGTCGGACCTAAAATTCAAATATCGGTTACCAAAATGGAAAAATTTCAAGGTGGAAAATGAAATACAGATTGGTGATAAGTGCACATTTGAATATGACTTCAATGAAGCTACTTTGTTAGTTTCAAAAGTTGATTAGTGATTTGGTGATGTTTGGAACATTTGGGAAATATTTGGTGACGTGTTTGGTGAATTTTGGAACATTTATGATTTGGTTGGTTATTTGTATATGTATGGTTGTAATGATACACTTTTTAGTTTATTGTGTTGAATGTTGGTTGGTTAGCTTTTAAATGCTTTACTTTTATAGTTTCTTGTATCATCTATTTTGTTATTTACTCTTATTTTGTTTCATGGAATGTATTGTAATGGTGCCTTTTGTATGAAAACTTTTAATGAATGGTAATTATGGTTAAATCTAAAAATAAAACAAAAAACGCTTTGTTAAAAAACACTATTACGCTTGTAACACGCTAATGTACATAAACATATATAAATATCCTAATACGCAATACACGCTTATCCAACCATCTTCTGTCAAAGTGCCTATTTTCAGCCACAGGTTCTCTGCCGTAAAAACTATGCCAATAATCTATTGGTTCTTAATTAAAAGGGAGGCGAAAGTCAAAAAGCTCCAAAATATTGGCTCAAAATATTCAAAAACTCCAAATTACATTTAACACTCCAAAAATCAAATTACACTCCAAATTATTAAAAATTTTCCACTCCACAAATCAGCCGACAATGATTTATACTCCAAATTACACTCCAAATTATTAAAAAACAATCGAAGATGAAGCTTATAGATGAAAGAATCGAAGAAGAACATGTTTTATACTCCGATGAGGAAGCCAACTACGACGACGACGCTCAATCAGACGACACTGAAGGCTACTCCAGCGAGGAAGCCAACGATGACGACGGTCAAGCAGAAGATGTTATAGGGACGATGGTTATCGAACCCCTCAACAGTTTGGAGGCTATCGAACCCTTCAACAGTTTTGCTACTACGAAAAAACCTACAAGGGGGTTGACGAGGTTACCTAAGCTGCGTACCCAATATGCAAACTCTGGTGGTGTCAAACTGGCAGTGGAGTTTGATAATATGGGTAGGTTCACTGGCCAAAACAGATCAAAGTTTGCAAGTTTTTTAGGGGATGTTGTAAGGGAAATAGTTGGCTTGAGACATTTAAGTTGGAGGGAGGTCACAAAGGAGCTTAGAGATAAACTGTGGGAACAAATAACGGTTTTTCTTTATTTCTATTTGTGCATTTTATATTTTGAGATGTAATTTACCTTTACTGTATTATATTATACAGAAATATTTTGAGATTGAGGCTTGTCGCAGGCCTTCTGTGATGAATCGGCTCGGACACCTTCTTCGGGATTTCAGAAGAAAAATGTATGCCAAATACATTATGTCGAACATCGATAAACCTTTGAAGCTGAAGGCGATACCCAAGGGACACAGGACGATGATCAGGCAAGAAGACTGAGATCGCTTCGTTGAGTACACACAATCAGAGCAGTTTCAGGTATAAATCCTCTACTATGCAAACGTAGATTGATCGACTATATATGGTTTATGTTTTTTGTTTAAATATAGTGAAATGATTATAATGTGTGGTTGAAGAAAAAATCGGCTTCATCAAAGGGAGCTCGAGCAAAGAATGTTTTTGATCATCACATGGGACGAGGGGGTTATACCTACCTTCGAGAGAAACTGGTAATCACCGTCAGCTGCTTTCTCTCTAGTTCAATGATTTGTTGGTTATGTGTCTAACGGATGACCGTCAGCTGCTTTCTCTTGAATATTTTACAAGGTCAAAAAGAAGGAAATTGGACCGGATGAGATCCCCGGCCGTGCATTAATGTGGATGAAAGGAAGGGAGGACAAAGATGGTGCATACAAGAATGCTGTTTCGAAGGCGTGTCAACCAAATTAGTATGTTTTAGTATTAAACTTTTTAAATCATGTTAAAGTCAATTCATTGCCTTATATTGGTGTAAAAAAAAACTTGAGTCTGTATAACTTGTCTCAACACTTCATGTGGATACATAAGCGTGTTACAAGTGTATTAGAATATTTTTTTTTCTTGCAGGTTCAACATGAGGAGCAGATCGCCTCCGGAGCCCTGGCATTTGAACCGTGCACAGATGCCGTCACCTTAGTGTTTGGAAAAGAGAAAGGTGGGTTTTTAAAAGGGATTGGGTACGGATTGACAACATGTAAATATTGGGGTGTGAGTCGGGTAAAAGGCTCGTTTATGCAACGGATTGCCCAACTTGAGTATGAGGCGGTGCAGAGAGATGTAGTGGTGAACAGGTTGACGTCTCTACTTGAATCCACGAATGCTATGCTAGCAAGCCGTGAGAAGGAACGGTTAGCATTTCAGCCACATTGGCAACACCCTCCAGTGTCTATATGATATTTTTAGCCACACAGTACCTCACTATGTGTGACGAAAAGTTTGACAATAGCCACATTTAAAATTAGGAAAAACATTATGTGTGACAAACGGTAAGACAATGTCCACACCACAAACTACAAAAGAGTTTTTGACTAGAAAGTTTACATTTTTAGCCACATTGACAACAGCCTCCAGTGTCTATATGATGTTTTTAGCCACACAATAGCTCACTATGTGTGACAAAAAGTTTGACAATAGCCACTCTTTAAATTAGGAAAAGCAATATGTGTGACAAACGGTAAGACAATGGCCACACCACAAACTACAAAAGAGTTTTTGACTAGCAAGTTCACATTTTTAGCCACATTTACAATAACCTCTAGTGTCTATAAGATATTATTAGCCACACAGTAGTTCACTATGTGTGACAAAAAGTTTTACAATAGCCACACTTTATGTTAGGAAAAACATTTTTGTGTGACAAACGGTAAGACAATGGCCACACTATAATCTACAAAGGAGTTTTTGAGTGGCAAGTAAACATATTTAGTCACTTTTAATGTAATAGCTAGTGTCTATATCATATAATTAGCCACCCTATTATTAAATTTAAGTGGCCATTTCTTTGCTATATTCACACGGTATAGGTCACAATGTAAGCTTAACACAACCCTATTGGCCACATTAATATAAAATTCATGTGGCTGAAACATAAATTCATGTGGCTATATAGATGTAATGGTCACTTTTAGTAAATTGACATGTGGCCATTTTCTACCATTTAGCCACACTTATTGGAGAGTCTTTTTGATGGACAGCAACTAATGTCTGTACCCTTTAGTCACACTTATTACCACATAAGGCCACTAAAAACTCTGTGTGGCCATATCATACCCACGGTGTCGCGACCTTTGGCCACATATGTCCTGAACCAAATGTGTGTGGCTAAAGGCCTACGGCCACACTTTTTCCGTGTGGCCAAAGGTCAATTTTCACGTAGTGAAAATTGATGAATGTTTCGCAAATATGTCGGATTGTTTACGAATCTCAAAACAGAGACAATTGTCGAATGAGAAGAGTGGGAATGATGATGTTTAACTTTATGAATTCACATGTGAAGAATGGAAAGCCGAGGAGGCTGGTACTTGGTGGTATAAATGTTTGACGAGGGCTATTTTTGGAAAATACTCAAGTCGTGCTCGAAATGGCTCGAGTTAATTGCATAAGAGGCGGCATCAGGCCAAAGCGTACAGAAACTAGTTTGTCTGACGCATACGTCTCCACTATCTTGGATGGTCATATAGGGATCCTAAACTTGTTCAAACATGAAGTGACATAAGAGGCACCACAAGGCTCACATCGACCAGACGGGAGGGACTGAGGAAAAAGAATAACTCATGAAGCTAATGCTGAATTTAGCACTGCGATCCCTAAAATAACTAGTATCAAGGCGGCGACTCCAGAGAAAATGGCTAAAAAAAGGATGAAGAACTTGAAATTTCATTACTAGGATTTCAAGACTTCAGGCTCCTACTAGCTAGGGACATAGTGCTATTTGAAAAAGAAAATGAGCTTATTCTAAAGGAATTGGGTAAAGATCATTTCTAGGAAATTATTTAGTATTTTGTTATGTATTTTTTGTTGCTATCTTTATGATGTTCAATGTTTTAAATTCAACTTTTATTATCGATCTTTTATTAGAAAATTTATCTTTCAATTTATATTTTTATTTTATAATTTCAGAAAAAATTCACTGACGCCCTCGCTTACCTGAACCATAATCGGGCTCATGTGGCTTTAAAATGGAGAACCATACCCATAATCCCTAAATTGGTTGTTGGTTAATCGATTCATGAACCCTGAATCGATAATCGATTCGTCACACTCTAAGACACAAATTAGGTAGTGAATGATTCGAATTGAAGAGTGTTGGAGAAATCTATGCAATAGATTAATTTGAGATTATCTGCTATTTTTATTTTAGGGTTAATAGGATTGTTGATTATCTGCTATTTTTATTTAGGGTTAGGGTTAGGGTTTGGCGTGCAACATATGTGGAATCGATAGAAAAAGGAGGGTTAATATTTTAATTTATTTTTGAATTATTATATTACCAAGAAATTCTAGGAATGTTTTGTATTTATGAAAATGATTCAAATGTCCCAACAGAAAGAGCTCATGTGTACAAAAAAAATATTATTTTAATAGTATAAGTAGATAAGTAGATGATCCTCAAAAAGCATTTATCAAACTTCGTGAATCAACCCCTCACATATTTTTTATTCGACATAACATATTTTGGTAAAAATAAGTTGTCAAGAAAAGCAACCACACATGGTTAGGATCTACTTAGTGTGTGTACTTGTTTCTTCTTCTTGGAAAGAATTAACTTCATGATCATAATAGCATCAGAAATATAATTTAATCTTATTTCTTTCTAATTCATGGATCGTTTGATCATCCAAGGATTTATATTTCAATAGAATCATCATGATCTTCTATAGTTTCTTAGAAACGGCAAAAACAAAACTACAACCTATTTCTTCTTTAAAATTCCGGGTTTTATCATAAAACGTACCTTTAATAAAACACAAACTCAAGATATTGAGACAAACTCAAGATAATTCTTTTCAAGTTAGGTATGTACATGACACTAGGGATTCCCCTTTCTTTTCTTTTTTTTTTTAAAATTTAACTTCACCAATGGCACATGAAAATAGGTTTTCATGTTCACGGGTTCATGTTTCAATAGTGACCCCACTTTTGAAAATTTGGAATAAATCTGTATTTTCCGTTACGTCTTTATCAATCAATTACCCATATTTTGTCCCACGTACTATAATTAGTTCCCATTCAATGGACACAGTGATATATAATATGCTAAATATCAACATATCCACAAAGGGATTTTTTGCACTTATAATCTCGGACGTACTATGTCCATGAAGACGACATTTGAAGCATTGGATTTTTTTGAGTTTTCTTATTCTTGATGGTTCAAAACCCACGTTTATTGCAATCTTCTGTGAAATCTCATCATTAAAGCATGCCATACCCGAGATCGAGATCTCGATTGCCATCAATTTCTTTAGCTTTGAATCCAAATTTTGCTTGTTTCACCGATATTTTTCATGTTTAGATCCAAACAGAGCCCTACAAATCTTCATCCAACCCTCTGCTATTCATGATTAGAGCACCATGTCGTCATCGAGGTTTCATGTGCCCGAGACAACTATTAATAAATGACCCTTCTATAATTTTCTTTTTTCCAAAAACTGGTTGTCCATTACTGATTTACTTAATTATTAGGCGTAGTCCCAATAACATTTTATAAGATTGTTTAATATTTAATGAACTTGTTCAGTGTATTTTTGGCACTTTTTCCTTCTCAATTAGCTAATAACGGTTAAAAAAATTGTCTATATAAGTTTTTCATGCCCTTTTCGAGACCGTGCCCTAGACAGCGACCGAGCCATGTATGGCTTCGATGACGACCCAAATTAGACCATTAGGCCAGTTCTTCTCTACTGTGGAGAATTTGAACACCGGGCATCCGACGCATTACTGAGTTTGATTTGGCAATGGGTTCCGAACCTTAGGTTCAACCTGACTTAGATTAAATGTGAAATTATTCTTCACCCTAACCTTGGGTTTAATACCATTTTTAGAAACATGATCGATTTTTTCTTGTGTGGCGACATAATCTATTAGACACAAACGCAATCGAATGAATGCATACAGAATCAAACTGGGTGAACTAGAAACAAAATTCAACAGAAATTGTATCTTGCTTACAAATAAACTATATTTTTTTACAATCCAACTAATAGCAAGTTTTATAGGAGTTATGCCAACCAAGGTTACCGTTGTATAACAATACCATCAAAAGTCGTGATGTTACACAAATAGATATGTAGAAATAAAATTAACATGTACTTTTAATGTAACCCATTTGTGTAGTAGACTAGTTTTTTTTTCTTTTTAGGAAGGCCAATAATATAAAAAAAAACAAAAGAGGGACAACTCACAAGGACGAAGAATTCCAAGATTACATGAAATAAAGGAACCAACCAACTGACAACTAACAACCAAACCATCAGCTCATAAAGAAAAATTAACGAAATTAAAACAGCTCCGCTTTTCCCATTCTAGTCCCAATCTCTTGTTCTGTTGGTTCACCCAAAGAAAATACATAGACTTGATATCGGTTATAACTTTAGCAATTGAGAAGACTTTGTTGTTAAAAATAATATTGTTCCTAATTATCCAAATCATCCAACATATTATCTCCGCTTCCTGATTATCTTTATTGTATTTTCAAGAATGAACAGTTTCAAATATACATTAATAGATAGATATGTAGAAATCAACAAATGAGAGTAAAGGGAGGGGCTAGAAGGAAAAACGAATGGGAATATTTTACAATTAAATACAAAGATATCATATATTTTTTACAGTTAAATGCAACTTTTTTATTAAATGCACATATATCATATCATTTTTACAATTAAATGCATATATATATATATATATCATATCTTTATAGCGTAACTCCATTATAAAACCCTACTGTGTTATTCTCATCGCCAAGCAATATTTCTAACAGACAGCCGTCAGACAACCTATATCAATTTTCTTTGTCATCCTACTCTACTCTATTATCTTTATCCATGTTTGATGAAAACAAGCCTCCCGATGATCTCCCAAAGTCAACGACTCATGTGGTATTTGATTTTACATTATTTTTTATTCAATTTTCTTTTTATCTTGTTTACAGCTAGTGTCGTTGTGATTAGCTAACTTAATTAGAATCGGTATAATTTTGCAGAGCATTGAAGAACGATCGGTGGTTGTTAATGGGATTTCAGAAGACATGTGGTCAGGTAACTATTAATAATTAAACTCTTTACTCTTCACTTAGATCAACTTCAAATAAGGTTTTCTTAATTTAAAATTTGAAGATAAAAATGAAATTAAGGATATAGAAATCATTAATATTGAGTCTAAAATTTGAAGGTGATGTTTGGGATTGATATGATTTTTATCTGCATGTATAATTTTTAGGTAAAATTGATCATGACTCTTATCTGCGTTTTTAGTTTTAATTGTCTAAAATTCAAAGGCGATGTTATTGGTCGCAGAAGGTAACACAGTTAAAGGATAGCCGATTGAGTGTATGATTTGCGATGTGTTATAGAGGAACCTTCTTTCACATGACTCTTGATCTTAATCTTCGTATATTCAGATATCAGGCGTATATTACTCTCATTATAACTGTAATTCCAACCAAGTCCTAAATCTTTTGCCACAATTATCCAAAGATTCTTCTCAGTAACTTTTCTTCAAACCCCCCCCCCCCACCCCACCAAAAAAAAAATCTCTTTGCACAACCAAATAAAGATCCAGTACTTCTATCTTTGCATTCTCGTCGTGTGTGGTGGTATAGGTCTATGTGATTGAGCCATTAGATAATCATACAGAACCTTAAAAGGTCTATGTACTTGTGCCCAAACTCGGAAGCATCAATCAGATTTAATAGGGTTATGCAGCTATGCAGACCTTAAAAGAGTTAAGTTCGATGGCATGAGTTATGGCTTCATTCAAATCAAATTCTTTATGTTCAAGACTTAAGTTTTAAATTAGTGATCCAGTTGTGCTTTCCCTTTTATTAAGTCTATATAGCCAACACACTGCAAGCAATAGATATATATATAGGCATGTTCTGTGAAGCCCGTTTGATCAAGTGCATAAAGAGTTAACATTTGCTTTTTGTGCAGGCTGGGAGTTGATAATCCCCTTGAAAATGGGGTTGGATCCAGCCCCAACGCTGGAACAACGGGAATATATTCTCGTACCAGAAGTGGCGCCAATGACTTGGGCCCTGCGATCAGCTTCTCTGGCAAAAGCTTCTGCCATTTGATGCAATCCTGGCTTCGTGCATATGTGCAGCCATGTAAAAATGCAGCATGCATCATCTGCTAAGGCCAAATCACATGCTTTATTCAAATCAACACTTAAACAGCTGCGATCAGCTTCTCTGGCAAAAGCTTCTGCCATTTGATGCAATCCTGGCTTCGTGCATATGTGCGGCCATGTAAAAATGCAGCATGCATCATCTGCTAAGGCCAAATCACATGCTTTATTCAAATCAACACTTAAACAGCTGGAAGGTGATGTAACATTTTTTGTTGTTAAAATTTTATCAGGAGCACTTTGTGTTTAATATTTCATCTACCCTGCAGAACTTGGACCTTCATTCTTATTGAATTTGTTCAACGATGGTTTCACAATTGGAGATACCGAGGAGGTAAGCAATGCAATCAAAATGCAGCCTCTTGTTTGGAGATTAATATATTACAGTTTAGCTTTTAAGCTCACACAGAGTACACACACATTCCTCAACAAAGTTTTGTGAACATTTGTTACATTTTTGCAGATCTTTCATGATGTTCCAGAGAACTTAATTCCATACTGCATTGATACGGACTTAATTTTGACGGTTAGTACTTCAATAATTACAAGTTTAATCAATCAATATCCATAGTAATATTTCTATATCGCGATTGGATTTTACATTAACGGGGTTAAATTTTATGTACCTTTGTACAGGATGTCGAGTGTGGGCGTTTACCCACTGGCATTTTACAACACATGCAATTAAAGTAGGTAAATGGAACGGGTCTTTTTGAGGTGAGTGAAATGAACTTATCTGAAAAGGTACTATTGTTTGTTATGTGACTGTAAATGAGCTGATCTGAAACCTTTTTTGTTTATTGGTTTAGACATGCGGTTACTCAAAGAAATCCTGTGGATAGCGCTAGTTTTGTGACATCCGGATATACAACGAATCTGATAAGTACCCATCTCAATGAAGTGCAAACGATGCCGATCAAGTTAAAGTTCAGCTAGTAAAGTTAGGTTTCAAATGTAATTATTATCAGTAGTAAGGTTACCATATATGTAATTTATTTAAATTGTATTGATCTAGTTTAATAAGAAATCTATTGATCAATTCCACATCTTCCAATCCTGTTTTTATGGTTTTGCAATTATCATTTTATACCAATTCTTGGTCATGAGTTCCAGCCCTTTTGAAACCAACACTTTTCGGTTCAACCTGTGACCCAGCCTTGTTTTCTTAGTTTTCTTTCGTGAACAATCCCTTCTTATATACTTCTATTTGCTCATAGGCCTATAACCCAACTTGCAATCATCTGCGGCCTATTCAGATCTAATCTGCCCTTTAATGTCAACGTACCAATTGCTTCTTTTGTCTTTGTGGAAAGTGGAAGATGTTGAATATTGAACTGATTGCCAAAAATTTACTTAACAAGCAATTTAATGAACAAGATTCGTATTCAAAGATTTAATACAAATCATAAACACATAACAGTTTTTCTGTTGTTCTTCTAATTAACCGTAACAACATTTAAATAGGAATTGGCTTGATGATCAAATATAACCAACAGAATCATCATCTTAAATTCCTTTCGCCATCACACCATACCTTAACCGACTAAAACTAAACACACTTGGGATTTGGTTTACAACTAGCCCATAACATTGTTTGACCCATTACATGTATAAAGTTTGACCCATTTATAATTAAAACATAAAACACTATAATTCTGATCAAGCCCAAAACAATGGATTAAAAAAAGCTGGACTGAAACTCTATAATTTGTCAACCCCTTAAGTAAACCTCTTAACCAAAGAGTTTGCCATGCCCTTTTCATTTGTTGTTAATTGAAGCTTTGATTCCATAGGATATTTAGCATAATTATGTTCTTCTAGCCTTCCTAAGGATCTTACGAGCATAGCCGGCATGTTTAATTGCTGGTTGTCGATAGTAGGTTGTTAAATTAATGGTCCATAATTAATGAATGGATTTTTGCTGAGCATGGTATGAAACCTTAATTGATGCAATAAAGCCTGGTGCTAGTTTATAATAGCCCATAATTGGGTCCTAAATAAAGTAGGAATAGAGAATTGAAAATTATATAAACAACATTGTAGAATGATGTATTACACCAGTTAAACAATGATCATTTGGTTGTTAATTAAATCCGTTAATGATAATTGCTTTATGTCATAGGGCCACCACCGTTGTCGCCACCGTCGCCAGCGCCACCATCGCCATTGCAACTTTTTTTTAATTTTGAGATATGAGTGTTTTTATCATTTCTAATTCATTCATACGTTTGTTTTTTTTCCTATCAAACATGTAACATTTCGGATTTTCCGTAATTGTATTTGTTTACGCTTACCCGATTCGGGAATGTAATTTGAATCTTCCGTATTTATAAAAACTTGTATTTATTAGTATTTAACTTGGTTTAACTTAATATATATTCTCTTAACTTCCAAACTTGTCAAACAACTCTTGGGAACCCTTAAAATCGTTTAAAATGGCGCAAAAATCGCATTTATAGAAGTACAAGGACTAAAAATGACATTTTTGAAAATATAGTAAAACTATACCTGCCGCGCATCGCGACAGATTTCCCTAAGTTGGCCACGTAGCTCAACCAACATGCATATAAGCAAACGTTCGTTTTTTTGTTCGTGTATTTGTTTTCGATCCTCTACATCTCTCCTAACTGATTTAAACGACATGTAAACTTCAAGTAAATGTACATGGACTTAGTTTAACTATCTAACTCATTTTCTTGTTCAATAAGGTTGAATCTTTCAGGTTTGTTGATTGATTTACTTCCTAAACAAGCCCGTTTATAACCCTAAAACACTTTTGTAAACTCAACCTCCATCTCTAATTTTCGTTCGTATGGTGATTCATGGTGTTTTCTTCAAAAATCTTCATTATACGATTTGATTTTCAAGCTTCAATACCCTTTACTCGTATTTTCTCATCGTTCCTTAATTTTTTTTGGGTAAGTTGTCTTTTGCTAAAACGTTTTTTTTTCATACAACTAATAAAATCCCTCATCAATTTTAAAGATTAATGGGGTTTTGTTGGTCAACTGTTCTATGACTCGCTTTATGGTTATAAAAGTCAATATTGGTACTTTTTCAATAACTATACCTTCTGGTCAAAACTAGCTTTCGGGCAAGAAGATTTTTATGTTTGGTTTGATATGACTTTTATGTTTGGTTTGATATTTTGAGTGAACCAGTCAGAAGCCGACTCCCGACTCAAAGTTCGGATTCTGAACAGTACTAGCTCGCTTATCTCATATCTTGAGTTTTGTTCATCCTCTAGACTTGATTCCATCGCCTATGTTTTTGCTTTTAGTTCTACTTTACTGTATAAATGTTTTAGGTTCATTCATGTTGGATCAGTCAGCACGTTTAAGACTCAAGCTTCGTTTAATTCTTTATTATTAACTATATCTATCTCACCTAATTAATAAGATGTGTAATCACTCCCCTATTTTACTATTTTTAAAATCTTTTTGGGGAATTTACGCATATATATATATATATATATATATATTTTCATCTTGCAAACTATCCATACTAGCAAATCATAATTATTGTGTGTTGAATAACTGAATGCTTATTTGCTACATGCTTACTTGCTTATTTGTTTGTTTTATCATACTTGGAGATGTCGGTCATTAAATTCTTTCATTAAGGTCTGTCATACGCCGTCTCAGTAGCCAAAGGTGATTCGTAAAGCAATAGTTAAACGACACCAAATATATGCTCATTGTTTAATTGTTGTTGTTCACAATAATGGTTTACTTATTTGTTACATATTATATTATTACAACAAAATCTAGTGATAAATACTTACTCAACATGTGTTGTTAAAATTCCTAGTTTTACTCATATTACAGAATGTTTATCTTGGATGGTTGAAGTGATCGAAGAACTTAGTTTATTTGGCTTTTAGGATATTATATTAAAAAAGATTATTTGATTGATTTGGATTCTATTTGTATTTTTCTCCCGAATTTCGTACTTGATTGATTGATTAAATAAAATAATATTGTCCTTATTATTGTTATGTTTATCAGTTCGCGCCCCGACATTTTCGCGTTAGGTTGGGGGTGTGACAAAGCAACATAAAATAATAATTCACTCCATTCATATTTGTTAACCAAACATGAAAAGGAGTGTTAATGAGTCATTTCATTCCATTGGCTGTCCATTCCTTCTTCCATTTCATTCCTCCTCCCTTCCCTTACCCAAACCAAACATACCCTTAGGGGGTGTTTGGTACAGAGAATGGAAAAGGAGAGAAAATAGAAATGGAAATGGAATTGTAGAGAAAGAGAATTGGTATGGAGAATGAGAATCATTTCTCTTGTTTGGTACACGAGAAAATAAACAGAGAACTCTACCATACCCAACCCCACCTCCACCCAACCTGACACCACTCACCACCGCAGCCCCACCACCACAGCCCCACCACCACCAGCACCACCACCACAGCCCCACCACCACCACCAGCCCCACCACCACAGCCCCACACCACCAGCACCACCACTACAGCCCTTTCTTCAACCACAGCCCACCACCACCAAATCCCTTTCTTCAACCACAGTACACAAGAAATTAAAAAGATTCAAATTTTTGGAACATAAGATATAGAAAAAGGAGGCTCAGATCTGTCATCACTGCCTCTTTGGAGATTTTGTGGTGGTGGTTGTGGTGGCGATGATGATGATGATAATCAGAAGCCACCTGCGACCACCGCCGATTTCCACCACCACTGTCACCCACCTGCGACCACAATCACCCGACCATCTGAAAAACCCTAACCTACCACGAACCACCACTTGAAACCCTAATCTCCGTTCACCCGTACCACCTGCAACCTACAACCGGTTACCATCTCTGTGTTCACCACTGCGAACGGCGGAGACGGGGTGGTGGTTGCAGACTTGGAGACGAGGTGGCGGTTGCAGACTTGGAGACGAGGTGGCGGCCGGAGACGAGGTGGTGGCCGGAGACTGGGTGGTGGCCGGAGACGGGGTGGTGGTCGGAGACGAGGTGGTGGCCGGAGACGAGGTGGTGACATGCTATGAGGAGGCTGCTGAGAAATGGATTTCTCTTTGTTTTAAAGAGAAATGGAATTCTCTAGTTTTAGAGAAATAGAAAGAGAAATAGAAATGAAAAGTGGAAAACAAACAAAAGAAATATTTCTAATTCCATTTCTCCCCAATCAAATCCCTCTACCAAACACCCCCTTAGGGTATGTATGATAAGTTTGGTTGGGAAAATGGAATCAAAGAGAGAATAAAATGGATCATTATCATTTCTTTGTCTTATTTGTTTAACCTATGGGTATAGAATGAAATATTACCTTTTGTTATTTGGTAAAAAAAGATGCATGAATGAAATACAAATGACAAAGATACATATCTCAAAATAATGAAAAATAGTAATTAAAAAGAAAAATAACAACGATGAGTGTGCTGGTGGCAATGGTGGTTTTGTTAACAATGATGAAGACAATGATGATGGTGGTGGTGGTTAGGTGGTCATAGTGAAGCAACATTGATAGAGTCAGTGGTGGCGCCGACGACCAGGTTGTGAAAACTGCCAAAAGTTAGACTAATCTGGTAATTATTTTAACCGTAATTGCGTATTAATTAGTAAAATAAATATATATGAATAATATTTTTTCCAAAGTATTTGATTTTAGTTGAGTATTAAATTATGGAACCCGAAAAAGTTCAATTTTGTCGTGTAGCGGACACTGCACAGATTGTCCTCGGGTAACGACTTAGAAACAAATAAATTCGTAAACGTGTCTAGATGACTCCGAAAAATAAAATTTTATATTAGGATATTAGAGATAGTATATAAACTTAATTTTAGAAGGTTCGAATCGCGAAAATTAGAACATAAGTAACCGAAAGCCAGTAGAGGACACCGTAAGAACCCGACATCAAGTTTTTCAGAAAATTAAGTTTTTAAGCAGACATTGACTGTAATCTAGTTTCGCTTAAAGCCTGACGAAATTTATCGAAAACAGACTTCGTTTGGCTAGAAAAACTACGCGTTACGTTAAAACTTATCACCTAAACTATACCATATACATTATTATTTACCCAACCCTTCCACTCCCCCCTATCTCGGCCGCCACACACACACAAACCCAACCCACCTCCCAAACCCACCAATGATAAATTGATATGCAAACACTGCCATGTTACTAGTAAACTCACAATCATCCACATACACACCTATGCTACATACCAACTCACCAACCTATCCCTCTCTTTCCCTCCATATAGCCGGCCACACCCACCCTTCCATATTATCACCAATTCAAAATTATTACATACACAATATTGAAGATTAAGAGTATTTGGTGGGAGATTAAGCAAGAACAAGGGTTAGGAAGTTAAGGAAGGAATTACAAGCTAGCACAAGATCACATTATCATTCCCTTAGTCACCAAAACCGAATCCAAGGTAACCACCTTAACCATGGGTGTATCAGTTATTATATATTGTTTAAGGCTTGATTTTGGAATATTTGGTGTTGTGTATGCAAGTTTGATATGATTGTGTGCATGCATGTGTGTGCCGTGAGTTTGTGTATAAATGTAGGAAATGGGCTTAGATGATTATAAGACTTGTTATCGTTATATATTAGCTTGTTTAAATTGTCCATATTAAGTTTACTAGAGATTGTTGAATAAATGGGTTTGAGTATGGATTTAAAGGTGAAAGTAAGTGTGTAAATGGTTAAGAGATTGAAAATGGATTATGCGCAAACATATCCACTTGAGCCGTGGGTTATGGTTTGGGTTATGGATGACATTTGTTAACTAGTTACTTGTTAAAATGGTCAAGAATGATTATTAGGTTTGAAAACCACTTAGTTGATTTATTAAAAGATTACTTGAAAAGTTGTAAGTAATGTAATAATAAATTTAAAAGTGAAAGAAGACAATAATGGAATCTTGTAAAGGGTTGAAAAAGTGGTGTAGAGATTTGTCATTTGACTACTTTAAAAGTTAACTTACATGTGCACATAATCCAAATATTTGATTATAAAGTGAATACTTGTCTTGTAATGATCTAGTGTTTATTGAATATGACATATAGAATGGAATAAAATCAACTAGAAATACTAGAATGTCATGGAGCTTAGTATAATAAACAAACTAGAATTTGGTGTTAAGACTTATTATTAAAAGAAACTTTTTGAAATTGTAAAAGATGTTTGATAAATTGGTTTGACAAGTTAACATAATCTTATGTAAATAATTAGAGAGTTGTGATTAGGATTACATTAGTAAACTCTATTATAAAAATTGTTGAGTTGATATTTGAATTGTTAAAGTGCTACTTGCTAATAATAGTAACTTTGTTATTTGATAAATGGAAAATCTAAGACTAAGGGGCTGTTTGTTTAGCTCTTAATAAGGCTCTTAATGGTTCAGACCTCTTACTGGTTCAACACTTAATCGTTCAGACTGTTTGTTTCGCGAACAAATTTCTGAATCATTCAGACATTTGCCTCTGAATGGGTAAGCATTATACTAAGTCTGAATGGTTAAGACCTCTTATCTGAATTGGTCAGACATTTGTCTTTGAATGTTTAAACATTATATTGGCTCTTAATGATTTAGACCTCTTATTGGTTCAGCACTTAACGATTCAGACCTCTTACTGGTTCAGTACTTACCCATTCAGAAGTTGCCAAACAGCCCCTAAGTGTAAAATAAGTTGTTAGGGTTTTCTATCAAATTAGTTTAATGCGATAGATATAAGTTATACTTGATTTCAATTGAAAGCTTGAAGTGAATAATAGTTGTTGAAATAACCGAATTACTAATTATGGAAACTTTGTTGTTAAAATTAAGAATGTCATTGTTTAAAGGATAATGATGGGATGAATTAAGACCATATTATGGGTGGTTAAGATCTGGAAAGTTTGATACATAAACACATAGTAGAAATTATAGAAACAACATGCTCATTGTGTTGTTGAAAGCTTAAGCTAAGGCTTGAGAATGTGTAGTGAAAGTGTGTTTTGTGTGCATACTTGGTGCTTT
Organism: Bidens hawaiensis; assembly: GCF_021521415.1. NCBI lineage: Eukaryota > Viridiplantae > Streptophyta > Magnoliopsida > Asterales > Asteraceae > Bidens > Bidens hawaiensis. The sequence goes on along the minus strand of NW_027491371.1, from coordinate 1,367,439 downwards.
CAACAAAACATGAATGTGATTAAGGTTATACACACACACACACGTACACACACACACACACACATATATATAGTTAACCAATTTTGGTTAAACCCGAACTTAGAATTACCGAACGTGTACTAATATAGGACACGAGCATTTGGACGCTTACCGAAATCAAATGTGAGTTTTTCCTCCGAAAAACATATTGTATATCTATATTCTTATGTATACATATGTTTGAAAATGCATTATACTTTACAAATTGTCGTTATTGTGGGATGAATCAATTTGGTTAAATAATTGTTAACCGAATTAGTAAGAGCACAAAAATGTTGGTAGATCTATCGGGGTGACGCCCCCACTTCCATTCGCGTTGGGTTAAAAGTGGGAATATTTCGAATATGGTACGTTTCGAGTTATCAAATTGGTAGTCATACACGCGTTGTACTCTTAGCTAGTTTACAATTAACGCTTTTTTGCTCAAAAGTAAAATGCAGGTTTCGTTACTGTGTTGTACCGGGTAAAGATCGGTACTGTTGGGAGTATAATAGTTGTACACTATTATATTCATTTGTTATTTATATATAAATTGTCTATATATATGTAATTGTTTTTCTCGGGAATAACTCACCAACATTCGTGTTGACCCAAATATTATTTAATCATGCTTTACATGTAAATGACGGTTTCACGAGGAGGAGCGGAAAGAGGCATGGGTGTTTGAATAAGTTATGTATGGGACCGTATTGTAGTTTTTAATAATAATAACTATGTAAGACTCTGATATTTGAATAAATATGTTTAATATTATATATTAAACATTGTGTTATTGTGATTGGCTAACGGCCATTTGTCACCGCCCCGAAAATGTTTAGTTGTAAAGACTTCCGCTGGATTATCTTTATGGGTTTTCGGGGTGTGACAGAGGTTGGTATCAGAGCCAATCGTTATACTGAATTAGAAAAGTTAAAATTTCTAAACTATAACCGAATATTTAAACACACGCTCGATCCCTCCTTGCGAAGCAAAGGTAAAGGTGTAAGTAAATATATATGTGTATATTTATTTAGTTGTTTATATATTTATATATTATGATTAATAAGGATTGAATTTATATTACTGATGTCGTCGCCACATGCTATTGATATTCCCAACTCTGGGAGCAGCACTCATCTAGCACCACTTGCCCCGATCGATCTGTTATCCGTCTATGATCTGCCTCATCTCGTGCCCGCTTTCCAAGGCACTCACATAGGTGAGAGCTCACGAAAGAGGACCCGAGATGACTATGAGGCGAACCCTGCCATTTTTTTCCACTCACCCTCGAAGCACCACCACCGCCCCCGCATGGAAAGGGAAAGGTGTTGGGAGATATCTCGACTATAGATGACCAGTTTGCCTCCGAGACGAGAAAATGGTCATGCATGAGGCAAACTTGATTGACCATGAGGCACGCCTGGGCGGCGTGGAACGAAAAGGTGGGAACGATGATTGGGCATTTGACATGTCGTCAAGATTTGTGTGCACAATGGATGTTCGCATGAGGAACCTGGAGCATAAGATGATTCGGTTGGAGGCTAGGTTTGGGGCTTTGGAGCCTCAAGTGCGTTATCTTATAAGTCTCCATTAGGAGTTGTTATGGTTGTCGTTTGTTGTTGGTTATGAATGCTGTAAAGACTTTTTAGACTTTTATATGGTAGAAATAACGTGGGAAACCGAAACATTTAGGTATAATAGGTATTATACCAAATTTTGTTAATTTGTAATGTTTATAGGTACCCCACCTAAACACATTTGGACATTATGGTTGTTTAGTATTTTGTTCTTATTTATGTATTATGGTTGCAAACTAAATTATTTTCTTTATGTGAAAGACTTATGGCACCTCAAACAAGGAGAACCGCCACTAGTCAAGAACCCGGAATGCCATCGTCTCAAGAGGAATTGGCGCAGCTAATTGCGCAACATGTCAATTCGCACTTGAACAACAAAATGTGGACCGAACAGCGGACCGAATTATCCGAAGCGATGTCGGAATCGGAATGCAAAGCGGTATATATAATTGTTTTAGTAAAAGGACGAAAATTTTTATAAAGAATTCCATAAGATTTTAACTAGTATTGTTAGCAAACTATGTTAAAAATTAAAACAGGGAATCTCGTGCCCGGGTGCACTTATAAAAATTTTCAAGGGTGTAAACCCAAAGCTTTTACCGGGCCGAAGGACCTCTTGTAATTGTAAGATGGATAGAAAAGATGGAGTCGGTTATGAAAATTAGTGATTGTACCGCCGCACAACGAATCATGTATGGGGTATGCTCATTCGAGGACTAAACCTTAGAATGGTGGAACTCACTAATTCAAAACATGGGAGACAATGCGGCTTATAAATTAACTTGGGGTGAGTTGAGAGAGCTATTATTAAAAGAATATTGTCCTAGAAACGAACTTCAAAAGACTGAATATGAGTACGTCCGAATCGAGAGATACCTTTGAGGTTTAATTCCTGAAATTCGAGGTATGTTTACTTCCTCGAAGCCAACCACAATCCAAGCTTCCAAAGAATTGGCAAAGACTCTAACCGATGATGTTGTATGAATGGGAACATTGAAAGTGACGGGTAAGAAAAACACAGATTCCATCCTGGACAAGAAGGATTCTGGAACGATTCCAAAGTCAGCCAACCAGAAAAGGAAATGGATCGATAACTCCGAAGGATAATTCCGAAAGAAACCGTATTCCGGGAGGATGTTTACGGCCAACACGAGCAGATAAGAAAGGAGCACGACTCAAGCCTCTCAGTGCAACAGGTGTGGAAAGATTCACGTTGGAGATTGTGGGAAATGACACAAGTGTAACCGGTTTGGATACCAGAGACAATACTATTTCAGTAAGGACTCTCCGTCCGGTTTAGGAAAATCAATTTCCGGGTGCTTTGAATACGGAAACATGGGACATTATCTGAAGGACTGCCCGAAACTCAGAAACCAGAACGCGAAAGGTAGAGCCTTCGAGATAAATGCGAAGAAAGCCAGGAAAGACTCCTCTGTGACAACGAGTCTTTCCTCCGGAGACGATTTAAGTTTTGTTTCTAAACAATTTGAACCCCTCCTTGGCATAGAGTCCAGTAAACTAGATACCAAATATTCAATAGAATTAGCCAACGGAAAGACGATTGAAACCGATAAAGTCATGCGAAACTGTAGTATTCTCTTAGCAAACCACACGTTCAGTATCGATTTGTTACCTGTTGAGTTAGGTAGTTTTGATATAGTTGTGGGAATGGAATGGTTATCCAAGAATCAGGCCGAAATCGTTTGCTCAGAAGTGAAACATTGACTAATCAAGTAGAGCAAGGTAACTCAAATCTAAAGCTTACTGTAACGTCCCAAAATTTCAATAATAATATTTTAGTATATTATTTGTTTTAACGGAAGAGGATTTACCCGAGTTAGCAAATAATAAAATAATGCTAAAGAGGGAAAGATAAATAGGCTAATTAGATGGATTAAATCATGGACTAAAAAGGAAAGATGGGCCTTAGGTCCATGGCCTTAAGGGAGTATAAATACCCCTTAAACCCTAAATCTTTCCATTTCCATCCATCTTATTCTCTATACACCTTAAAACACACACTTAAGCCATAAAATACCTTCCTTAGCCACCACCCATTGTCCAAACCATAAACCGATCATAGTAATCAAAGATCTTCGATCATACAAGTGAGCTAACGAGTCCTAGGTCGTGTATCAAGCTAGCCGTGACCATACTAACGTCTAAAGGTACGTTTTAAGCTTAAAGGTTACATTTTTATGAACGTTTTGCCATGAAACTTGACCCTAGAGTAGATCGGGTCTAGATGTTCCATAAAAAATACAAACTTGATGATTAAAATGGATGAAATGGACTCATAGATATAAACGGTTCATAAAGGAAACCCTAGATCTAGCCAAGAACATTTTAAACTTATAAAGGTCCAAACTTTATGCCTAAAATGAGTTAGATCTAGATATTGGCATAGCGGCGGGTGCAAAACAGTTAAAGGGTAGTTGGAATTCTGGTTATAAACCATAAAATAGTAACAGTAATGAATAAAAATGATTGGGATGGTGAAATGAAATGAAAACATTGGACCTGGGGGTTCTCGGCTAATTTTGAGAATTCGTAGTCAACCATGTGGTTTTCGGTCAACCAGAGATTTCGGCCAAAACAGGTTCTCGGCCAAGGAGTTCTCGGCCACGGGGTTTTCGGCCAGATACGGGTTCTCGGCCAAAACATGTGTTTTTGGTCAAACCATAGTTCTCGGTCAAATGGGTTCTCTGTTTGAGTTCTCGGCCACAGTTCCGTTGGGCCTGAACCCAAATTGGGCCAGATGATGGATATTTGGACCTGATTTAAATAAGCCCAGTTTAGAAAATAATTTAGAATCCTAATGAAAAATGTGTTAACCCCGGCCAGCGGCTCTGCCCCTTGGACCCCGCTAGAGGCTGTCACCCCTAGAACCCCGCTGCAAGGGGCGCTGCCCTCGGACCCCCGTTCATTGTGGGTTATATAAAGATAGAAATACGATATGAGTAGCAATAGTTAATTGATACATGTAAATATTATACAGTTAGCCGTGCACAACTCAAGAAAGGGATTACGATTAACGGTGAACGTAACCGCATTCAGGTGAGTTTCTAGCCCCATTTCCTTGTTATGTTTTCGGGGCTGTATGCATACTCGATGTGATAGTTAATACACTTACCTTAACTGGTAAGTGTATGCCTTATATGGTTTATATGTTATGTATGTATATCTTAAATGTATTTAGTGAAAGCTTGTCGGTACGTGAACGATCTTCGGATATTGCACGTGCTAACAAGGGAGGTATGTTTATGATAGATATATGTACAATATATGAATATGTATGAATGATTAAAGAAAGTATGTATGTTATGGGTATGTAAAGGCAGTATGTACGAAGATGAAGAAAGAGGAACCAGACCCTAATAATATCTGACATAGAAGGGACCAGACCCTAATAATATCTGAGATAGAGAAGTAAAAAGGGACCAGACCCTAATAATATCTGAGATAGACAAGAAAGGGACCAGACCCTAATAATATCTGAGATAGACAAAGGAAAGAGAGACCAGACCCTAATAATATATGAGATAGAATGGACAATAATTATATAGTATGAAAGTAATAAAGTATGAATGTACGTATGAAATTATGTAATGAAAGTAAGTTAGTAAAGTAACTATTATGTATCTTCGGATTCATGATTGAAGGTAAGTGTATGTATTATACGATACGTGATTAACTAGAACTCACTCAGCGTAGCTGACTTTTAGTATGCACGCAGGTGAGTAGAATGAGGCAGCTCACTTGAGGGGACACGTGGCATTGAATAAGAGGCCAGCATCGGAAGACTCAAGACATTTAAGTTTAATGTTTTGTTTATTTTGAAAGACAAGATGTTGTTTTAAGACAAGATATGGTTTGATTATGTAATGTTTTATGAAAGTTTTATATTTCGCGTAAAGTTTTAATTAACTCTGATATTTAGAACTATGTTTATGAGTAAATCCAACACCAAAGTAGGGCTACAGGTAACGGGGCCTTACACTTACCAGTATTATGAAGACACGCAAGATGCTATGCAAGGGTTATCCAACATTTCTGGTAAACGTTGTGGATATTAAAGCCGAAGGGCAGAAGATTGAAGACATCACTATAGTAAGAGATTACCCTAAAGTTTTTCCTAAAGATTTACCTGGTTTACGTCCACCGAGGCAAGTTTAATTCAGAATCGATTTAGTTCAAGATGCTGCACCGAGAGCCCGATCTCCGTATAGATTGGCACCATCAGAAATGCAGGAACTGTCGAACCAACTTCAAGAGATGTTAGATAAAGGAGTCGTTAGACCTAGTTTTTCCCCGTGGGGAGCGCCAGTTCTTTTCGTGAAATAGAAAAACAGCTCGTTTAGAATGTGTATCGATTATCGCGAATTAAACAAACTGACCATTAAGAATCGGTATCCCTTACCAAGAATTGATGATTTGTTTGACCATTTACAAGGATCTAGTTACTATTCAAAGATAGATCTGCGATCTGGATATCACCAGCTACAAGTTGCTGAAGAGGAAGTTCACAAAACTGCTTTTCGAACCAGATATGGCTATTATGAATTCTTAGTCATGCCTCTTGGTCTAACAAATGCACCTGCTGTATGTAATGACCTCATGAATAGAGTTTGTAAGCCATACTTGGATAAATTTGTGATAGTGTTCATCGATGATATACTTATCTATTCACGAACCAAAAAGGAACACGAGCAACATCTGAAGCAAATCCTAGAATTACTACGAGATGAGAAGCTATATGTAAAATTCTCAAAATGTGAATTCTGGTTGAGAGAAGTACGCTTCCTTGGACACGTGATAATGAAAAAGGTATACACGTAGATCCCTCAAAAATTGAAGCAATAAAAAACCGGGAGACACCAAAGTCACCGCCCGAAGTGCGTCAATTTTTAGGTCTTGCTGGGTATTACCGGAGATTCATCGATAATTTCTCTAAAATAGCTCAACCTTTGATGCTATTAACCTAGAAATAAAGGATGTATAATTGGACCGAAGATCAAGAAGAAGCTCTTCAGATTTTAAAGAAGAAGTTGTGTAGCGTGCCTATCTTGTCCTTACTAGAAGGAACCGATGGATTTATAGTATACTGTGATGCGTCTCGCTTAGGTTTTGGTTGTGTGCTTATGCAACGAGACAAGGTAATAGCATACACGTCGAGATAGCTCAAGGTACATGAAAAGAATTACACAACTCACGACTTGTAATTGGGAGCTGTTGTGTTTGCTCTCAGGATTTGGAGGCATTATCTGTATGGAACGAAATGTACAATATTCACTGATCATAAGAGTCTCCAGCATATCTTTGATCAGAAAGAGTTAAATATGAGGCAACTTCGATGGGTAGAACTACTCAATGATTACGACTGTGATATTCATTACCACCCAAGTAAAGCGAATGTCGTGGCTGATGCATTAAGGCGAAAAGAAACCGAAAAGTCTCTACATGTCTGTGCATTAGAACTAACAATTCAAACGAGTCTCACTACTCGAATTCTTGATGCACAGTGTGAAGCATTGAAACCGCGAAACATAAGGTTTGAGAAATTGTGAGGACTCGAATGTGAATTCTTCACAAAGTCCGATGGAACGTTATATCTAATTGATCGAGTTGGGTACCCTTCTATGGAAATTTGCGTAGTCTTGTACTAGACGAAGCGAATAAGACTGGATACTCGATCCACCCTGGATCAACTAGAATGTACAAAGATCTCCAAGAACATTATTGGTGACCTAACTTGAAAAGAGACACAGCTTTGTATGTCAGCAAGTGTCTAACATGTTCCAAAGTGAAAGCTGAACATAGAAAACCGCCTAGATTACTGCAGCAACCAGAGATCCCACAGTGGAAATGGGATAATATTACCATTGACTTTATAATCAAATTGCCACTTACACCGCGATGTCATGATGCTGTGTGTGTAATTGTGGATAGATTAACCAAATCCGCTCATTTTATACCCATTAGATAAAGAGACAGAATGGAAAAGTTAACTCAGCTTTATTTGAAGGAGATTGTAGCCAAACATGGTATACCATTTCTGATAGAGATGGTTGTTTCGTTTCTCGTTTTTGGAAATCTCTTCACGAATCCCTAGGAACTCTCTTAGACATGAGTACCGCCTATCATCCTCAGGCAGACGGTCAAAGCGAGAGAACTATCCAAACATTAGAAGACATACTGCGAGCCTGTATCATTGATTTCGGAAATAGTTGGGATACCCCAAACAAGGAGAAACACCACTAGTCAAGAACCCAGAATGCCATCGTCTCAAGAGGAATTGGCGCAACTAATAGCGCAACATGTCAACTCGGTACTCGAACAATAAAATTTGGGCCGAACCGCGGACCGAACTATCCGAAGCGATGTCTGAACCGGACGAAGCCTTAGAATGGTGGAACTCACTAATTCAAAACATGGGAGACGATGCGGCTTATAAATTAACTTGGGATGAGTTGAGAGAGTTACTAATAAAAGAATATTGTCCTAGAAACGAACTTCAATAGATTGAATATGAGTTTTGGACAATAAAATTGGAAGGTGCAGACATCGGCATATATACTTCTCGGTTCAATACACTGGAAAGATTGGTACCACGACTGGATACGCCGGAGTATATCCGAATCGAGAGATACCTTTGAGGTTTAGTGCCTGAAATTCGAGGCATGTTTACTTCCTCAAAGCCAACCACAATCCAAGCTGCCAGAGAATTGGCAAAGACCCTAACCGATGATGCTGTACGAATGGGAACATTGAAAGTGACGGGTAAGAAAATAGTAGATTCCAACCTGGACAAGAGGGATTCTGGAACGATTCTGGAACGATTCTAAAGTCAGCCGACTAGAAAAGAAAATGGATCGATAACTCCGGAGGACAATTCTGAAAGAAATCGTATTCCGGGAGGATGTTTACGGCTAACACGAGCAGACCAGAAATGAGCATGACTCAAGCCTCTCAGTGCAACAGGTGTGGAATGATTCACGTTGGAGATTGTTGGAAATGTCACAAATGTAACCGGTTTGAATAACAGACACAATACTATTTAAGCAAGGACTCTCCGTCCGGTTCAGAAAAACCAATTTCCGGGTGGTTTGAATGCGGAAACATGGGACATTATCTGAAGGACTGCCCGAAACTCAGAAACCAGAACACAAAAGGTAGAGCCTTCGAGATAAATGCGAAGAAAGCTAGGAAAGACTCCTCTGTTGTCACCGGTATGTTCCTTATTAATAGACACTATGCTTATGTACGTATTATTCGACACCGGAGCTGATTTAAGTTTCGTTTCTAAACAATTTGAACCCCTCCTTGGCATAGAGTCCAGTAAAGTAGATACCAAATATTCAATAGAATTAGCCAACGGAAAGACGATTGAAACCGGTAAAGTCGTGCGAAATTGTAGTATTCTCTTAGCAAACCACACGTTCAGTATCGATTTGTTACCTGTTGAGTTAGGTAGTTTTGATATTGTTGTGGGAATGGAATGGTTATCCAAGAATCAGGCCGAAATCGTTTACTTAGAAGTGAAACATTAACTAATCAAGGAGAGCAAGGTAACTCAGATCTAAAGCTTACCAGTATTATGAAGACACGCAAGATGCTATACATGGGTTATCTAAACGTTGTGGATATTAAAGCCGAAGGGCAGAATATTGAAGACATCCCTATAGTAAGAGATTACCCTGAAGTTTTTCCTAAAGATTTACCTGGTTTACCTCCACCGAGGCAAGTTTAATTCAGAATCGATTTAGTTCAAGATGCTGCACCGATAGCCCGATCTCCGTATAGATTGGCACCGTCGGAAATGCAGAAATTTTCGAACCAACTTCAAGAGCTGTTAGATAAAGGATTCATTAGACCTAGTTTTCTTCTATGGGGAGCGCCAGTTCTTTTTGTGAAAAAGAAAGACGGCTCGTTTAGAATGTGTATCGATTATCGCGAATTAAACAAACTGACCATTAAGAATCGGTATCCCTTACCAAGAATTGATGATTTGTTTGACCATTTACAAGGATCTAGTTACTATTCAAAGATAGATCTGCGATCTGGATATCACCAGCTACAAGTTGCTGAAGAGGAAGTTCACAAAACTGCTTTTCGAACCAGATATGGCCATTATGAATTCTTAGTCATGCCTCTTGGTCTAACAAATGCACCTGCTGTATGTAATGACCTCATGAATAGAGTTTGTAAGCCATACTTGGATAAATTTGTGATAGTGTTCATCGATGATATACTTATCTATTCACGAACCAAAAAGGAACACGAGCAACATCTGAAGCAAATCCTAGAATTACTACGAGATGAGAAGCTATATGTAAAATTCTCAAAATGTGAATTCTGGTTGAGAGAAGTACGCTTCCTTGGACACGTGATAATGAAAAAGGTATACACGTAGATCCCTCAAAAATTGAAGCAATAAAAAACCGGGAGACACCAAAGTCACCGCCCGAAGTGCGTCAATTTTTAGGTCTTGCTGGGTATTACCGGAGATTCATCGATAATTTCTCTAAAATAGCTCAACCTTTGATGCTATTAACCTAGAAATAAAGGATGTATAATTGGACCGAAGATCAAGAAGAAGCTCTTCAGATTTTAAAGAAGAAGTTGTGTAGCGTGCCTATCTTGTCCTTACTAGAAGGAACCGATGGATTTATAGTATACTGTGATGCGTCTCGCTTAGGTTTTGGTTGTGTGCTTATGCAACGAGACAAGGTAATAGCATACACGTCGAGATAGCTCAAGGTACATGAAAAGAATTACACAACTCACGACTTGTAATTGGGAGCTGTTGTGTTTGCTCTCAGGATTTGAAGGCATTATCTGTATGGAACGAAATGTACAATATTCACTGATCATAAAAGTCTCCAACATATCTTTGATCAGAAAGAGTTAAATATGAGGCAACTTCGATGGGTAGAACTACTCAATGATTACGACTGTGATATTCATTACCACCCAGGTAAAGCGAATGTCGTGGCTGATGCATTAAGGCGAAAAGAAACAGAAAAGCCTCTACATGTCCGTGCATTAGAACTAACGATTCAAACGAGTCTCACTACTCGAATTCGTGATGCACAGCGTGAAGCTTTGAAACCGCGAAACATAAGGTTTGAGAAATTGTGAGGACTCGAATGTGAATTCTTCACAAAGTCCGATGGAACGTTATATCTAATTGATCGAGTTGGGTACCGTTCTATGGAAATCTGCGTAATCTTGTACTAGACGAAGCGAATAAGACTGGATACTCGATCAACCCTGGATCAACCAGAATGTACAAAGATCTCCAAGAACATTATTGGTGGCCTAACTTGAAAAGAGACACAGCTTTGTATGTCAGCAAGTGTCTAACATGTTCCAATGTGAAAGCTGAACATAGAAAACCGCCTGGATGACTGCAGCAACCAGAGATACCACATTAGAAATTGGATAATATTACCATTGACTTCATAACCAAATTGCCACTTACACCGCGATGTCATGATGCTATGTGTGTAATTGCGGATAGATTAACCAAATCCGCTCATTTTATACCCATTAGAGAAAGAGACATGATGTGTAGTAAAACACACTTACTTTCCTTATGATTTTATCATGGTTTTTATGCTTAATTGTTTATTTTATGAAAGTTTTGGGGGTTAAGTGCAATATTTTACAAAGTTTAAATGTTAATTGTAGGTTTATGAAAGATTGTGAAAAAAGAGTTAATTTGGAAGATTCTAGAGGCCTTGTTGGTCAAGTTTTAAAGCTACAACTCAAGGCCCAACCCAAGCCCACAAGTTAGAAGCCTTGTATAATATTATATTAAGATAATTATTTGAGTTTTCAGCCATTATCCAGCCAAGAAACCCGAAATAATAAAACCCTAGCCTCTTCAACAGTTCCGATCGGAACTACTGTAGCAGCAAAGAAAAAAAGATGAAGAAGGCGGCTGTGGAGGCTGTGGCGGCTGGAGAGGAAGAAGAACATCAAGGGGCATCTTGGCACAGCGGCTAGGCATCTTATATATCGTTTATTTCAGCCATAAACCCTAAGTAATTATCCTTAAACTTTGTTTATTGTTCAAGAACCCTAACTTTGTTAAATTAATCTTTTGCTTTGGATTGTTTTGCAAGTGATTGATAGTTTGACTTGTGATTGATTGTGTTTGAATCTTGAATGAATTTAATCATGTTTAAGTTGATGTTTGTGATGTTTTTCTTAAGTATACATGGCTGTCCAAAATCTATGAGTAGCTAAACTTGCTTGTTCTGCCTAGGATAGATGATTGTTGAGTAGTTTAGACTTGTATAATGGATTGTTAATGTTCAAGACTTGAATTATTGATGTAAAGTTTAACTAAACCATAAATTAGATTGTGTGTGATGGCTGTGTTTTATGTGTTATTACTTATAATCCTCTTGCATTAGTTAATTGAATTAGTTTTGATTAATTGATTGCTTGTTAGACTCTTGACTTGGTGTTTAGGGTTTATTTGCGGGGTGTACAACCGTAGGGATAAGTGGGTAATATAAATTATCTAAAATCAGTTAAAATACACCTTCTTTGAGACCGAGAGGTGATAAGAAGTAATATTGTCTCGTTGCTTTTACTTGTTAGAATTAAGACCGCGCGACAGCGAGTTTTTGTCTTGTCGAGTTTGAGTGTTTATGTGCAATTAGTTGGTTTAATTTGGGTTAAGTTAAATTGTTCCTCTATCCTTGGTGATATATTATTTGTCTCCATTAGGATAGTGTGTCGATGAGACCGAGAGGAGAGTCGACATTTGAACACGTTAATAATTGTTTTTCCGGTTTATTCTTTAAAATCAACTAAGATAAGTTAGAGATTGTTAGAGAGACTGAGAGGTAATTTGACTTTCTTAAACAAGTTTTAGTTGTGTCATCTTTTATAACCGGCGTCGTGAATATTTTCAATCCGTTGTCTTGTTATTTCTCTCAACATGATTCATTCCTAGGTAGACGTCTTTATACATTGAATTTAAACCAAAGTTTTCTAAAAGTGTTTTGTCAAAAGTTTTCAATTAGTTAAGTTAAGTAGTTAATTAAATTCTAAAATAAATCAATTAAATGTTTTGGTGAGTCTTGGTTAGAGTTTAGTAATTATAAACGTTTTCACGTGTCTTCGAGTTCTGTATCCGGACTTTCCTCATCTTTGCTATACGCGACCGGTACACTTGTCGTTTGTGTGAACTAGGATAGATTGTTTGGTTTTTAAAAGCTTAGTTGCGACTTGTGTTTTATTTTTATATATATATTTTCGCACATCAAGACAGAATGGAAAAGTTAACTCAACTTTATCTGAAGGAGATTATAGCCAAACATGGTATACCATTTCTGATAGAGATGGTCGTTTCGTTTCTCGTTTTTGGCAATCTCTTCACGAATCCCTAGGATCTCGCTTAGACATGAGTACCGCTTATCATCCTTAGATAGACGGTCAAAGCGAGAGAACTATCCAAACATTAGAAGACATACTGTGAGCCTATATCATCGATTTTGGAAATAGTTGGGATACTTATCTGCCTTTAGCTGAATTCTCTTATAATAACAATTATCACTCCAGTATAAAAGCTGCACTGTTTGAAGCTTTACATGGAAGAAAATGTCGATCCCCTCTTTGTTGGGCAGAAGTCATAGAAAAGCAAATTATAGGACTTGAAATCGTTCAAGAGACCACCGACAGGGTCATTCAGATCAAGGACAGGTTAAAAGTTGCAGCCGACAGACAGAAAAGCTACACGGACAATCGTAGGAGACCATTGGAATTTCAAGTAGGAAACCAAGTGTTACTAAAGGTATCACCTTGGAAAGGAATAGTCAGATTCGGTAAAAGAGGCAAGCTAAGCCCTAGATATGTCGGACCATTCTGAATAACCGAACGAGTAGGGATAGTAGCGTACCGACTCGACCTACCTTCATAACTCAAGGGAATACACGACGAGTTTCATGTATCCAACCTTAAGAAGTGTTTATCTGACGAATCGCTGATTGTTCCTATTGAATACATTAGGGTTAATGATAAGCTTCGATTTGTAGAAGAACCTGTTGAAGTTATGGATTGGAAAATTTAGAAGCTAAGACGTAACATGATAAAGCTAGTCAAAGTCCGCTGGAATTCAAGACTTGGTCTCGAGTTCACGTGGGAACGCCAGGATCAATTGAAGTTGAAATACCCTCACCTCTTCCCAGTAGAAACCGAAACCAGTACTAAATCCTAAATTTCGGAACGAAATTTCTAAAAGGATGGGAGAATGTGACAACTGCCAAAAATTAGACTAATCTAGTAATTATGTTAACCGTAATCGCGTATTAATTAGTAAAATAAATATAGGAATAATAATTTTGTCCAAAGTCTTTAATTTTTGTTGAGTTTTAAATTATGGAACCCGAAAATGTTCAATTTTGTCGTGTAGCGGACACTGCACAGATTGACCTCCTCAGGTAACGACTTAGAAACGAATAAATTCATAAACATGTCTAGATGACTTCGAAAAATAAAATTTTATATTAGGATATTAGTGATAGTATATAAACTTAATTTTAGAATGTTCGAATCGCGAAAATTAGAAAATAGGTAACCGAAGGCCCGTAAAGGACACCGTAAGAACCCGACATCAAGTTTTTCAGAAAATTAAGTTTTTAAGTAGACAATGACTGTAATCTAGTTTCGCTCAAAGTCTGACGAAAGTTATCGAAAACATACTTCGTTATCTAGGTAAACTACGCGTTACGTTAAAACTTATCACCTAAACTATACCATTTACATTATTATTTACCCAAACCTTCCACTCCCTCCCCCCTATCTCTGCCGCCACACACAAACAAACCAACCCACATCCCAAACCCACCAATGATAAATTGATATGCAACCATACAATGATTGCCATGTTACTTGTAAATCTCACAATCATCTGCAACCATACAATGATTGCCATGTTACTTGTAAATCTCACAATCATCCACATACACCTATGCTACATACCAACTCACCAACCTATCCCTCTCTTTCTCTCCATATAGCCGGCCACTACCACCCCTCCATAATATCACCAATTAAAAATTATTACATACATATTATTGAAGATTGAGAGTCTTTGGTGGGAGATTAAGCAAGAACAAGGGTTAGGAAGTTAAGGAAGGAATTACAAGCTAACGTAAGATCACATTATCATTACCTTAGTCACCAAAACCGAAAATCCAAGGTAGCCCACCTTAATATTGGGTATATTAGTTATTATATATTGTTTAAGGCTTGATTTTGGTATATTTGGTGTTGTGCATGCAAGTTTGATATGATTGTGTGCATGCATGTTTGTGCCGTGAGTTTGTGTATAGATGTAGGAAATGGGTTTAGATGATTATAAGACTTGTTCTGGTTATATATTAGCTTGTTTAAATTGTCCATATTAAGTTTACTAGAGATTGTTGAATAAATGGGTTTGAGTATGGATTTAAATGTTAAAGTAAGTGTGTAAATGGTTAAGAGATTGAAAATGGATTATGCGCAAACATACCCACTTGAGCCGTGGGTTATGGTTTGGGTTATGGATGGCATTTGTTAACTAGTTACTTGTTAAAATGGTCAAGAATGATTATTAGTTTTGAAACCCACTTAGTTGATTTATTAAAGGATTACCTGAAAAGTTGTAATTAATGTAATAATGAATTGAAAAGTGAAAGAAAACAATAATGGAATCTTGTAAAAGGGTTGATAAAGTGGTGTAGAGATTTGTCATTGACTACTTTAAAAGTTAACTTACATGTGCACATAATCCAAATATTTGATTATAAAGTGAATACTTGTCTTGTAATGATCTAGTTTTTATTGAATATGACATATTTAATGGAATAAAATCAACTAGATATACTAGGATGTCATGGAACTTAGTACAATAAACAAACTAGAATTTGGTGTTAAGACTTACTAATAAAAGAAAGTTTTTGAAATTGTACAAGATGTTTGATAATTTGGTTTGATAAGTAAACATAATCTTATGTAAATAATTAAAGACTTGTGATTAGGATTACATTAGTAAACTCTATTATAAAAATTGTTGAGTTGATATTTGAATTGTTAAAGTGCTACTTGCTAATAATAGTAACTTTGTTAGTTGACAAATGGAAAATCTAAGACTGAGTGTATAATAAGTTTTTAGGTTTTCTATAAAATTAAATGAATGAGATAGATATAAGTTATACTTGATTTCAATTGAAAGCTTGAAATGAATAATAGTTGTTGAAATAACCGAATTACTAATTATGGAAACTTTGTTGTTAAATAATTAAGAATGTCAGTGTTTAAAGGATAATGATGGGATGAATTAAGACCATATTATGGGTGGTTAAGATCTGGAGAGTTTGATACATAAAAACCTAGTAGAAATTATAGAAAAAACATGCTCATTATGTTGTTGAAAGCTTAAGCTAAGGCTTGAGCATGTATAGTGAAGGTTTGTTTTGTGTGCATACTTGGTGCTAGATGATCAAACATGAATGTGATGATATATTACTTTTTAAGATGTATATTTGATGTACCAAATGGTTTAGTTTTGGCATTATGACTTAAATAGCTTGTCAGTAACATTAATGGTCAGAAAGTTCGACTTTTAACGTGAACCGACATGAGTTTTTGGAACTGTTTTTAAACAGCTCCTAAATTCATAAAATTATTATATTTAACATAAGTTAAAGTTAAAATTCTTATATTTAATATAAGTTAATGTATAAGAAAAGTTATGGATAGCAAAACTTGAAGCAACACGGTTCGTGTCGCGAATACCGACATGAAAACGTTAAAATTGACGTTTTTAAGAAATCGGTAACTAAAATGAAAACCGTATCATTTTTATTAAAAAAACTAATAAAACTTGATTAAAAACTATATAAAAAAAGTGTTTTGATAAATTAAAACTAAAAGTTTTAACGAAACGATAAACGGTTCGTTTTTAAGGTCAAAACCGACGAAACCTGCAAATCCGACTAGAATAAAGTCAAAATTTTAAAAACTTAAAATTTCCAAAACACTATAGTAACTAAAAGAATTAATTTTTATAAATTATAATATTTAATTTAAATTATTAAATAAATCAATTATCGGTTAATTATTACTTGTTTATATTTTAAGTGTTTATTTGTAGAACTATAAGTTAGTAATTTTGTGTGTTGTGTGCTTATGTGAATTCTTAGATTAAGTTTATATACATATATATATATATATATATGTATATGTATATATATATATAGTTAACCAATTTTGGTCAATCCCGAACTTATAATTGACGAACGTGTACTAATATAGGACACGGGCATTTGGACGCTTATCGAAATCGAATGTGAGTTTTTCCTCGGAAAAGCATATTGTATATCTATATTCTTATTTATATATGTTTGAAAACGCATTATACTTTACAAATTGTCGTTATTGTGGGATGAATCAATTGGTTAAATAACTGTTAACCGAATTAGTAAGGGCACAGAAATGTTGGAAGGTCTATCAGGGTGACGCCCCCACTTCCATTCGCGTTGGGTTAAAAGTGTGAATATTTCGAGTTATCAAATTGGTAGTCATACACGCGTTGTACTCTTAGCTAGTTTACAATTAACGCTTTTTTGCTTAAAAGTAAAATGCGGGTTTCGTTATTGTGTTGTACCATGTAAAGATCGGTACTGTTGGGAGTATAATAGTTGTACACTATTATATTCATTTGTTATTTATATATAAATTGTCTATATATATGTAATTGTTTTTTTCGGGAATCACTCACCAACATTCGTGTTGACCCAAATATTATTTAATCATGCTTTACAGGTAAATGAAGGTTTCACGAGGAGGAGCGGAAAGAGGCATGGGTGTTTGAATAAGTATGTATGGGACCGTATTGTAGTTTTTAATAATAATAACTATGTAAGACTCTGATATTTGAATAAATATGTTAATATTATATATTAAACACTATGTTATTGTGATTGGCTAACGGCCATCTGTCACCGCCCCGAAAATGTTTAGTTGTAAAGACTTCCGCTGAATTATCTTTATGGGTTTTCGGGGTGTGACAGAGGTTATCAGAGCCAATCGTTATACCGAATTAAAAAAGTTAAAATGTCTAAACTATAACTAAATATTCAAACACACGCTCGATCCCGCCTTGCGAAGCAAAGGTAAAGGTGTAAGTAAATATATATGTGTATATTTATTTAATTGTTTATATATTTATATTTTATGATTACTAAGGATTTAATTTATATTACAGATGTCGTTGCCACATGCTATTGATATTCCCAACTCTGGGAGCAGCATTCATCTAGCACCACTTGACCCGATCGATCCGTTATCCGCCTCTGATCTGCCTCATCTCGTGCCCGCTTTCCAAGGCACTCACATAGGTGAGAGCTCATGAAAGAGGAGCCGAGATGACTATGAGATGAACCCTTCCATTTTTGTTCCACTTGCCCTCGAGGCACCACCACCGCCCCCGCATGGAAAGGGGAAGGTGTTGGGAGACATCCCGATTATAGATGACCAGTTTGCCTCCGAGACGAGAAAATGGTCATGCATGAGGTAACCTTGAGTGACCATGAGGCACGCCTGGCCCCGTGGAATGAAAAGGTGGGAACGATGATTGGGCATTTGCATTTCGTCAATATTTGTGTGCACCATGGATGTTCGCATAAGGAACATGGAGCATAAGATGATTGGGTTGGAGGCTAGGTTTGGGGCTTTGGAGCCTCAAGTGCGTTACCTTATGAGTCTCCATTAGGAGTGGTTATGGTTGTCGTTTGTTGGTTATGAATGTTGTTAATACTTTTTAGACTTTTATGTGGTAGAACAAGCGTGGGAAACCGAAACATTTAGGTATAATAGGTATTATACCAAATTTTGTTAATTTGTAATGTACCCCACCTAAACTCTTTTGGACATTATGGTTGTTTAGTATTTAGTTCTTATTTAAGTATTATGGTTGCAAACTAAATTATTTTCTTTATGCAAAAGACTTATGGCACCTCAAACAAGGAGAACCGCCACTAGTAAAGAAACCGGAATGCTATCGTCTCAAGAGGAATTGGCGCAACAAATAGCGCAACATGTCAACTCGGCACTCGAACAACAAAATGTGGACCGAACAGCGGACCGAACTATCTGAAGTGATGTAGGAACCGGAATGCAAAGCGGTACATATAATTGTTTTAGTAAAAGAACGAAAATTTTTATAAAGAATTCTATAAGATTTTAACAAGTAAAATGCAATAATTAGTAATAATAATTGTTAGCAAACTATGTTAAAACTTAAAACAGGGAATCCCGTGCCCAGGTGCACTTATAAAACTTTTCAAGGGTGTAAACCTAAAGCTTTTACCGGGCCGAAGGACCTCTTGAAATTGTATGATGGATAGAAAAGATGGAGTTGGTTATGAAAATTAGTGATTGTACCCCCGAACAACGAATCATGTACGGGGTATGCTCATTCGAGGACGAAGCCTTAGAATGGTGGAACTCACTAATACAAAACATGGGAGATGATGAGGTTTACAAATTAACTTGGGATGACTTGAGAGAGTTATTATTAAAAGAATATTATCCTAGAAACGAACTTCAAAAGATTGAATATGAGTTTTGGACTCTAAAAATGGAAGGTGCAGACATCGGCACATATACTTCTCGGTTCAATGCACTGGCAAGATTGGTACCACGACTGGTTACGCTAGAGTACGCCCGAATCGAGAGATACCTTTGAGGTTTAGTGCCTGAAATTCGAGGCATCTTTACTTCCTCGAAGCCAACCACAATCCAAGCTGCCAGAGAATTGGCAAAGACCCTAATCGATGATGTGTACGAATGGGAACATTAAAAGTAACAGGGAAGAAAATAGCAGATTCCATCCTGGAAAAGAAGGATTCTGGAACGATTTCAAAGTCAGCCTACCAGAGAAGGAAATGGATCGATAACTCCGGAGGAAAATTCCGAAAGAAACCGTATTCTGGGAGGATGGTTACGGCTAACACGAGCAGACTAGAAAGGAGTACGACTCAAGCCTCTCAGTGCAACAGGTGTGGAATGATTCACGTTGGATATGGTTGGAAATGTCACAAGTGTAACCGGTTTGGACACCAGACACAATACTATTTAAACAAGGACTCTTCGTCCGGTTCAGGAAAACCAATTTCCGGGTGCTTTGAATGCGGAAACATGGGACATTATCTGAAGGATTGCCCGAAACTCAGAAACAAGAACGCGAAAGGTAGAGCCTTCGAGTTAAATGCGAAGAAAGCCTGGAAAGACTCTTCTGTTGTCACCGGTATGTTCCTTATTAATAGACACTATGCTTACGTACGTATTATTCGACACTGGAGCCGATTTAAGTTTTGTTTCTTAAAAATTCGAACCCCTCCTTGGCATAGAGTCCAATAAACTAGATACAAATATTCAATAGAATTAGCCAACGGAAAGACGATTGAAACCGGTAAAGTCATGCGAAACTGTAGTATTCTCTTAGCAAACCACATGTTCATTATCGATTTGTTACCAGTTGAGTTGAGTTGAGTTAGATAGTTTTGATATAGTTGTGGGAATGGACTGGTTATCCAAGAATCAGGCCAAAATCGTTTGCTCAGAAGTGAAACATTGACTAATCAAGGAGAGCAAGGTAACTCAGATCTAAAGCTTACCAGTATTATGAAGACACGCAAGATGCTATGCAAGGGTAATCCAACATTTCTAGTAAACGTTGTGGATATTAAAGCCGAAGGGCAGAAGATCGAAGACATCACTATAGTAAGAGATTACCCTAAAGTTTTTCCTAAAGATTTACATGGTTTACCTCCACCGAGGCAAGTTTAGTTCAGAATCGATTTAGTTCAAGATGCTGCACCGATAGCCCGATCTCCGTATAGATTGGCACCGTCAGAAATGCAGGAACTGTCGAACCAACTTCAAGAGCTGTTAGATAAAGGAGTCGTTAGACCTAGTTTTTCCCCGTGGGGAGCGCCAGTTCTTTTCGTGAAATAGAAAAACAGCTCGTTTAGAATGTGTATCGATTATCGCAAATTGAACAAACTGACCATTAAGAATCGGTATCCCTTACCGAGAATTGATGATTTGTTTGACCATTTACAAGGATCTAGTTACCATTCAAAGATAGATCTACGATCTGGATATCACCAGCTACGAGTTGCTGAAGAGGACGTTCACAAAACTGCTTTTCGAACCTGATATGGCCATTATGAATTCTTAGTCATGCCTTTTGGTCTAACAAATGCACCTGTTGTATTTATGGACCTCATGAATAGAGTTTGTAAGCCATACTTGGATAAATTCGTGACAGTTTTCATCGATGATATACTTATATATTCATGAACCAAAAAGGAACACGAGCAATATCCGGAGCAAATCCTAGAATTACTACGAGATGAGAAGCTATATGCAAAATTCTCAAAATGTAAATTCTGGTTGAGAGAAGTACGCTTCCTTGGACACGTGATTAATGAACAAGGTATACACGTAGATCCCTCAAAAATTGAGCAATCAAAAATAGGAGACACCAAAGTCATAACCTGAAGTACGTCAATTTTTAGGTCTTGCTGGGTATTACCGAAGATTCATTGAGAATTTCTCTAAAATAGCTCAACCTTTGATGCTATTAACCCAGAAAGAAAGGAAGTATAATTGGAACAAAGATTAAGAAGAAGCTTTTCAGATTTTAAAGAAGAAGTTGTGTAGCGCGCCTATCTTGTCCTTACAAGAAGGAACCAATGGATTTATAGTATACTATGATGCGTCTCGCTCAGGTCTTGGTTGTGTGCCAATGCAACGAGACAAGGTAATAGCATACGCATCGATACAGCTCAAGGTACATGAAAAGAATTACACCACTCACGACTTGGAATTGGGAGCCGTTGTGTTTGTTCTCAAGATTTGAAGGCATTATCTGTATGGAACGAAATTCACAATATTCACTCATCATAAGAGTCTCCAGCATATCTTTGATCAGAAAGAGTTAAATATGAGGCAAAGTTGACGGGTAGAACTACTCAATGATTACGACTGTGATATTCATTACCACCTAGGTAAAGCGAATGTCGTGGCTGCTGCATTGAGTCGAAAAGAAATAGAAAAGCCTCTACGTGTTCGCGCATTAGGACTAACGATTCAAACGAGTCTCACTACTCGAATTCGTGATTAACAACGTGAAGCTTTGGAACCGTGAAACATAAGGTTTGAGAAATTGTGAGGACTCGAATGTGAATTCTTCAAAAATTCCGATGGAACGTTATATCTAATTGATTGAGTTTGGGTACCGTTCTATGGTAATCTGCGTAATCTTGTACTAGACGAAGCGCATAAGTCTGGATACTCGATACACCCAGTATCAATGTACAAAGATCTCCAAGAAAATTATTGGTGGCCTAACTCTAAAAGAGCATAGCTGTGTATGTCAGCAAGTATCTAACATGTTCCAAAGTGAAAGCTGAACATAGAAAACCGCCTGGATTACTGCAGCAACCAGAGATCCCACAGTGGAAATGGGATAATATTACCGTTGACTTCATAACCAAATTGCCAGTTACACCGCGAAGTCATGATGCTATTTGTGTAATTGTGGATAGATTAACCAAATACGCTCATTTTATACCCATTAGAGAAAGAGACAGAATGGAAAAGTTAACTTAGCTTTATCTGAAGGAGATTGTAGCCAAACATGGTAACCAGTCTCAGTCAGTTCTGATAGAGATGTCATTTCGTTTCTCATTTTTGGCAATCTCTTCATGAATCCCTAGGAACTTGCTTAGACATGAGTACCGCCGTTCATCCTCAGACAGACGGTCAAAGCGAGAGAACTATCCAAACATTGGAAGACATGCTGCGAGCCTGTGTCATCGATTTTGGAAATAGTTGGGATACTTATTTGCCTTTAGCTGAATTCTCTTATGATAACAGTTATCACTCCGGTATAAAAGCTGCACCGTTTGAAGCTTTACATGGAAGAAAACGTCGATCCCCTCTGTGTTGGGCAGAAGTCATAGAAAAGCATATTACAGGACCTGAAATCGTTCAAGAGACCACCGACAGGTTAAAAGCTGCAGCCAACAGACAGGAAAGCTACACGGACAATCGCATGAGACCATTGGAAATTCAAGTAGGAAACCAAGTGTTACTAAAGGTATCACCTTGGAAATGAATAGTCAGATTCGGTAAAAGAGGCAAGCTAAGCCCTCGATATGTCGGACCATTCTCAATAACCGAACGAGTAGGGCTAGTAGCCTATCGACTCGACCTACCTTCAGAACTCAGTGGAATACACGATGTGTTTCGCGTATCTAGCCTGAAGAAGTGTGTATCTGGCGAATCGTTGATTGTTCCTATTGAAGACATTAGGGTTGACGATAAGCTTCGATTTTTAGAAGAACCTGTTGAAGTTATGGATTGGAAAATTCAAAAGCTAAGACGTAGCAGGATAAAGCTAGTCAAGTCCGCTGGAATTCCAGACTTAGTCCCAAGTTCACGCGGGAACGTCAGGATCAAATGAAGTTGAAATACCCTCACCTCTTCCCAGTAAAAACCGAAACCAGTACTACATCCTAAATTTCGGAACGAAATTTCTAAAAGGATGGGAGAATGTGACAACTGCCTAAAATTAAACTAATATGGTAATTTTCTTAACCGTAATCGCGTATTGTCACACCCCGACCAAAGGCGGCGGAACATGCCGGGGTGCAAGGTGATTGGACAAATACACAAGACACTATTTAAAGTGACAATATTTAAACAACTCATTTATTTCATAAATCAATAAACAAACACATCTCGTTCATATAAACAAATTTGGAAACAAGTAGTAATCATATTGTTCGTTTAACTAATACCCTAATAGTCTTGGTAACGTTTTTCATCAAGTCCTCGAGTCAACAAAAGTCAAACCTGTAACATGCATAAAATAATATTATGTCAACACGTATGTTGGTGAGCAATTACACAGTTTGAGTATATATATAATATGAGCGAAATCCACAAACGTATATGAGACTATAAATAAAAGCATCAATCGTGGCATATAAAACATATGTAAATGAGGATCCTTTCTACTCGGTAACAACCGACATACTCGGATAATGAGGCCCTATTCTACTAGCACAAGGCTAAGTAGTTAGGGGAGCGTGTGATCATACTTAATGAGGCTCAACAACAACATAAAAATAAACACTCGTGCACGTAAAGCATATGAGGCATATAACACACAAAAGAGCAAGTATTCCAAGTATCATATACCCTAAAGTTTGTGGTTTGAGAAAAGGGTATAATAAATCATTCTTGTTTTGAATAAGTATGCATGTTACCCCCAAAACATAAAAGGGAAAACGGGGGTTGAAATGTACTCACCTCGATTGACGAATTGAGAAATAAATAGATAAATAAATGAAGCTCGAACGGTAAACGAACAGATCCGACTTGAAACGATAAACACCTTAGCTAAAATAAATAATGTAATATATATTAATGAACTTGAAACCATAATGAAACTATATTGGAAACATTGAATGAGAAGGTTCGGTTGTTAGTCGGGTTACCGGTTAATTTGTTAACGACTAGAGACTCGTACTTAATTGATAATTTAAAATAAAATAATATTATTTTATTTGGGCTTTAAATAACTACACCAATATTAAATAGAAACAAGACGAGTTTTAAATCAAGGGTTCGGTTTTTATAAAAATGAATTGATAATAAAGTTTATAATAATATTATTAATAATAAAGAAAGAAATGATAATAATGACTTTAAATATATATATATATATATATATATATATATATAAGATAATAATAATAACAATAACTATTTCTAATAATACTAATATAGTATAATAATTATAACAATGATTATTATTAATAATACAAATAATAATAGTTAAAGATAGAAATGATATTAATGATTTTAAAATATGTTATATATATATATATATAGATAGATATATAAGATAATGTTGATGAGGTATAAACATACTACAACTCAAGGATTGTTGTTAAAAATAATAATAGTAATAATAATAACAAATACCCTAGTAATTACTTTTGTTGTTGATTACATTATTAATATATTTGAATTTTACTACTAATAATAATAATTATTATTATTGTAATTATATATGCCATATTAATGATAATAACTTACTTATAACCTTTAATAATAATAGTATTAGTGATAAGAATATAACTCGAGTAACGACGACGTTAAATGGTAACTAGGCCCGACATGGGTTTTGGTTTAACAAAAACAAGTAGATAATGTTAACAACACTAGATTTTAATAATAGTCTTTAATAATCGTAATAATAAAAATAATAATATTCATAATAATAAATATTATCTTGTTAATAATAATAATAATAATAAATATTATCTTGTTAACAATAATAATAATAATCTTTATGTATTTATGTTAATTCAAATAGTTATAATAAATTTATTAAGTATAAAAAAAGAAACAATACCAAAAACTATATAGGATGAGACCCAAACCCGAGACCTCTAGTGTAATAACTAATGTTCCAACCAACCGAACCAAGATAACAATTTGTTAAACAAACTCGAAACTAGACCCACAATTGTTAATTTACCAATTAGTCATTCACGGGTCTTCGGAGAAAGGTTGCCGGAGACGTGCCGGAAAGAAAGAGAGTGAGAGAGAGAGAGAGATATACGAAGAGAGAGAGAGCCGAGAGGGAGAGAGAGATACGAAGAGAGAGAGATTTCGGTACTATGTAGGTGGACACCGGCGGTCGGCTCTCCGGTCGCCGAAAAATCGACCCGGAGAGGAAAAGGATTGCCGGAGCAGGGAGGGAAGGAGGAGAGTGCGGCTGGAGGTGGGTGGTGGTCGGAGGAAAGGGAAAGGGAAGCCGGAATCGCCTCGTCGGAATTCACCGTCGCCGGAAAACGGCCAAAGGGGTGGTGTCGGGTGTGTTGTGTGTATGTGTGTTGGAGGTGGTGGCCGGAACCGGTGGTCGGAGGTGGTGGCGGCGGCGGCGGCCGGAATTCGAGAGGAAGAAGATGGAGGCTTGGTGAGATAATATGAAGATAGGGTTAGGGTTTGGTGATATATGTGTGTATTACAAATTTACAGAACAGCCCCCTCAAGTTACAATGAATGTTTAAAACAAGTTAAATGTTTCTAATGCTTATAACAACTTTACAAAACTTAGTTTGAACCCTTTATGTTTTTCTTAACGACATTAAAATATGAAAAACATCGATATTTATGGTCGAGGTATATAATAATATTATTTAAATAAATAAAGAAATAAAAAGATGTTGAGTCGGGTTTATATAATACAGGTTTACAACACGAATATAAATCGGGATCCGAATTTTGACGAATGTCACACGTATTAATTAGCAAAATAAATATATAGGAATAATAATTTTGTTAAAAGTCTTTGATTTTAGTTGCGTTTTAAATTATGGAACCCGAAAAAGTTCAATTTTGTCGTGTAGCGGACAATACACAGATTGACCTCCTCAGGTAACGACTTAGAAACGAATAAATTCGTAAACGTGTCTAGATGACTCCGAAAAATATAAAATTTTATATTAGGATATTAGAGATAGTATATAAACTTAATTTTAGAAGGTTCGAATCGCGAAAATTAGAAAATAAGTAACCAAAAGCCAGTAGAGGACACCATAAGAACCCGATATCAAGTTTTTCAAAAAATTAAGTTTTTAGGCGGACATTGACTGTAATCTAGTTTCGCTCAAAGTCTGACGAAAATTATCGAAAACGGACTTCATTTGGCTAGGTAAACTACGCGTTACGTTAAAACTTATCACCTAAACTATACCATAAACATTATTATTTACCCAACCCTTCCACTCCCTCCCCCCTATCTCGGCCGCCACACACACAAACCCAACCCACCTCCCAAACCCACCAATGATAGATTGATATGCAAAGATACAATGATTGCCGTGTTACTTGTAAATCTCACAATCATCCACGTACACCTATGCTACATACCAACTCACCAACCTATCCCTCTCTTTCTCTTCATATTGCCGGCCACCCCCACCCTTCCATATTATCACCAATTCAAAATTATTGCATACACACTATTGAAGATTAAGAGTCTTTGGTGGGAGATTAAGCAAGAACAAGGGTTAGGAAGTTAAGGAAGGAATTACAAGCTAGCACAAGATCACATTATCATTCCCTTAGTCACCAAAACCGAAAATCCAAGGTAACCCACCTTAATCTTGGGTGTATTAGTTATTATATATTGTTTAAGGCTTGATTTTGGTATATTTGGTGTTGTGCATGTTTGATATGATTGTGTGCATGCGTGTGTGTGCCATGAGTTTGTATATAGATATAGGAAATGGGTTTAGATGATTCTAGGACTTGTTATGGTTATATATTAGCTTGTTTAAATTGTCCATATTAACTTTACTAGAGATTGTTGAATAAATGGGTTTGAGTATGGATTTAAAGGTGAAAGTAAGTTGTAAATGGTTAAGAGATAGAAAATGGATTATAGGTAAACATACCCACTTGAGCCATGGGTTATGTTTGGGTTATGGATGGCATTTGTTAACTAGTTACTTGTTAAAATGGTCAAGAATGATTATTAGTTTTGAAAACCACTTAGTTGATTTATTAAAAGATTACTTGAAAATTTGTAAGTAGTGTAATAATGAATTGAAAAGTGAAAGAAAACAATAATGGAATCTTGTAAAATGGTTGACAAAGTGGTGTAGAGATTTGTCATTTGACTACTTTAAAGTTAACTTACATGTACACATAATCCAAATATTTGATTATAAAGTGAATACTTGTCTTTTAATGATCTAGTGTTTATTGAATATTACATATAAAATGGAATAAAATCAACTAGAAATACTAGGATGTCATGGAGCTTAGTACAATAAACAAACTAGAATTTGGTGTTAAGACTTATTAATAAAAGAAACTTTTTGAAATTGTACAAGATGTTTGATAATTTGGTTTGACAAGTAAACATAATCTTATGTAAATAAATAAAGACTTGTGATTAGGATTACATTAGTAAAATCTATTATAAAAACTGTTGAGTTGATATTTGAATTGTTAAAGTGCTACTTGCTAATAATAGTAACTTTGTTAGTTGATAAATGGAAAATCTAAGACTAAGTGTATAATAAGTTGTTAGGGTTTTCTATAAAATTAGTTGAATGAGATAGATATAAGTTATACTTGATTTCAATTGAAAGCTTGAAGTGAATAATAGTTATTGAAATAACCGAATTACTCATTATGGAAACTTTGTTGTTAAATAATTAAAAAATGTCATTGTTTAAAGGATAATGATTGGATGAATTAAGACCATATCATGGGTGGTTAATATCTGTAAAGTTTGATACATAAACACATAGTAGAAATTAAAGAAACAACATGTTCATTATGTTGTTGAAAGCTTAAGCTAAGGCTTGAGCATGTGTAGTGAAAGTTTGTTTTGTGTGCATACTTGGTGCTAGATGATCAAACATGAATGTGATGATATATTACTTGTTATTATATGTATATTTGCTGTACCAAATGATTTAGTTTTGACTTATATAGCTTGCCGGTAACATTAATGGTCGGAAAATTCCACTTTTAACGTGAACCGACATGAGTTTTTGGAATTGTTTTTAAACAGCTCCTAAATTCATAAAATTCTTATATTTAACATAATTTAAAGTTAAAATTCTTATATTTAATATAAGTTAATGTATAAGAAAAGTCAAGGATAGCAAAACTTGAACCAACACGGTTCGTGTCGCGAAAACCGACATGAAAACGTTAAAAGTGACGTTTTTAAGAAATCGGTAACTAAAATGAAAACCGTATCATTTTTATTGAAAACCTAATAAAACTTGATTAAAAAATATATAAAAAAGTGTTTTGATAATTTAAAACTAAAAGTTTTAACGAAATGATAAACGGTTCGTTTTTAAGTTCAAACCCGACGAAACCGGCAAAACCGACTAGAATAAAGTCAAAATTTTAAAAACTTAAAATTTCCAAAACACTTCAGCAACTAAAAGAATTAATATAGGACACGAGCATTTGGTCGTTTACCAAAATCGAATGTGAGTTTTTCCTCCGAAAAGCATATTGTATATCTATATTCTTATTTATATATATGTTTGAAAATGCATTATACTTTACAAATTGTCGTTATTGTGGGATGAATCAATGTTGTTAAATAACTGTTACCCGAATTAGTAAGGGCACATAACTGTTAGTAGATATATCGGGGTGACGCCCCCCACTTCCATTCGCGTTGGGTTAAAAGTGGGAATATTTCGAGTATGGTACGTTTCGAGTTATCAAATTGGTAGTCATACACGCGTTGTACTCTTAGCTAGTTTACAACTAGCGCTTTTTGTGCTCAAAGGTAAAATGCGGGTTTCGTTATTGTGTTGTACTGTGTAAAGATCGGTACTGTTGGGAGTATAATAGCGGTACACTATTAAATTCATGTGTTGTTTATATATAAATTGTCTATATTTATATGATTGTTTTTCTCGGGAATAACTCACCCCCATTCTTGTTGACCCAAATATTATTTAATCATGCTTTACAGGTAAATGACGGTTTCGCGAGGAGGAGCGGAAAGAGGCGTGGGTGTTTGAATAAGTTATGTATGGGACCGTATTGTAGTTTTTATTAATAAAAACTATGTAAGACTCTGATATTTGAATAAATATGTTTAATATTATATATTAAACACTGTGTTATTGTGATTGGCTAATGGCCATCTGTCACCGCCCCGAAAATGTTTAGTTGAAAAGACATCCGCTGAATTATCTTTATGGGTTTTCGGGGTGTGGCATTTATGGTGGTTGTGTTGAGATTGATCCAAGTAAACTAGTTTGTTGTTGTTCTTCTAGCCTTCTAGGACGGCCATCCTGAGGATCTTAGGGGCATAGCCGGCTTGTTTAATTACTAGTTGTCTATAGTAGGTTGTTAAACTAGTGGTTCTTAATTAATGAATGGATTTTTGCTGAGCATAGTATGAAACGTCAGTTGATGAAATAAAGCCTTGTGCAAGTTTATAATAGCCCATAAATGGGTCACACCCCAATCCAAGGTCGAAATGTCGGGAAAGAACTGATTGCCCATAGCTCGACACTATCATACAAAATTTATGACAATATCTAAATTACTTTATTAAATACAATCAAATATACAATTCGTCCAAATACAAATAAATATCCAAAAGAAGGAACAAAAATATCCAAGTTTGTCGTTTTATTAAATAACTTGAAGCCAAGTTCTTCATATATTCACTTTAATCATGCATATAACCTGCAGTATACGTAAAAAATACAATAGGTTTGTCAACATAAAGTTGAGTAGGTAATCACCCGTTGTTAGTAAATATAATATATGAGAAATCTGCGAATCAATACCATGAGCAACAACAATTAAATATTGACCAAATAATTGGTGGCGTTTGACCATTGCGTAGCGAAACGGGCTTTGGCTACTAATTAAGACGAAATAAATACAAATAATGGTGTCGATTGACCATTGCCTAGAAAATCGGCCTATGGCTACTAAGATGGCGTATGATCATACTTGGTACGCTATATTATGATGTCCCTCTTCGAATGCGATAAAGAAAAAATAAGCGATTAAGCATGTAGCATATAAACATTCAATAGGCCAACCACACAATATTCATGATTTGCAAGTGATGTATTAAGCTATATAAATATATTATAAGATACGCATAACATCCCCAAAAGGTTTAAAATAGTAAAATATGGGGAATAATTACTCACCTTAATGAATAGGTGAAACACATAATAAAATATGAATTAAACGAAGCTCGAGTCTTTAAGGTGCTGACTAATCTGACACAAGAAAACCTAAAACTTTTGTAAGTTAAAGTAGAATTAAAAATGAGAACATAGTCCCTTGAATTAGGTCAAATGAATGAATAAAACTCAAGATATGAGATTTTTAATATTTAAGAGAGTTGGTACCGTTCATAATCCAAACATTGAATTGGGAGTAGGGTTCTGACCAATACACTCAAATTATCAATACAAACATAAAAGTCATCTGTCCCGAAAGCTATTTTTGACCGGAAGGTATAGTAAAAAGGTACCAAAATTTACTTTTAGAACCTTAAATGGGTCAGAGAGAAATTGATCGACCAAACTCCATAAATAAGTAAAATTGATTGAGGGCTTTTATTAGTTAGGTAAAATAAACGTTTTATCAACAGACAACTTACCTGGAAAGATAAAAGAACGATGAGAAAATACGAGTCAAAGAGTCTTGAAACACCAAAGTAAACCGAAGAACAAAGATTCTTGAAGAAAAACACCATGAACACCATATGCACAAAAATTAGAGATGGAGGACGATTTTACATAAGTATTTAGGGTTTCGGAGGCTAGGGTTTTAAGGGAAATAGTTTAAATTCATTTATTAATAGTATAATAAGTAAACAGGCTCGTTTTGGAAGTAGATCAAATAATAAACCCGAAAGATTCAACCTTATTCAACAAGAAAACTAGTTATTGCGTTAAAATATGTCAAGTTACATTTAATTGAAGCTTACATGTCATTTAAATCGGTTAGAAATATATTTGGAGGATCGAAAATGAACAAAAATCGATGTTTGCTGATCTAGAGCAGATCATGCTACGTGACCAAAAGGAGAGAATCCCGTCGGGCTACGCGACTAGTATGGCTTTATTAGATTTTCAAAAATGTCATTATTAGTCTCTGAACTTCTATAAATACCTTTTTTAGCCATTTTAAACGATTTTAAGGGTTTCTAAAAGTTGTTTGACGTGTTTGAAAGTTATGAGGATATTAATTTAAACCAAGTTAAATACTAACAAATGCAAGTTTTTATTAATAAAAAATATTCAAATTACATTCCCGAGTCAGATAAACGCAAACGAACATAATTACGAAAAACCCGAAATGTTATAAATTGGTTCCTAAATAAAGTAGGAATAGAGAATTGAAGATTTTATAAATAACCTTGCAGAATGATGTATTACACCAGTTAGACATGATCATTTGGTTGTTAATTAAATTCGTTATGATAATTATTTTATGTTACAGGGCCACTGGCTTTAAATTGGGTGAAGGATATCGATATGTGAATCTAGTATCATAAATGAAAACTAT
Source organism: Bidens hawaiensis (assembly GCF_021521415.1). Classification (NCBI taxonomy): domain Eukaryota; kingdom Viridiplantae; phylum Streptophyta; class Magnoliopsida; order Asterales; family Asteraceae; genus Bidens; species Bidens hawaiensis. The sequence continues at coordinate 1,335,661 of NW_027491371.1, read as the reverse complement.
TTATTGCGGAATAATTCATAAATTTTGAATGACTCCAATATTTGCCAATGTGATTAAAAGTTATAAATGTAGCTCATAAAGTATGCATAAGGCCAAAAAGTTATGACTTGTGATATCAAATTACGAAACTTGTTATTTATTAATGGTCAAATTCGTAATTAAAGCCAACAAGGAAACCGGACACGAAACAAGAGCTTTGGGCACACGTTTAACTTCAGTGGGATAAGGCTTCTATAATATGCTATGTTTAGCTATAAATAGGGACTTGTATTTCTATTTATTTGTGTGTTGTATGGTGTAAATCATCCACCCAAAGGGAGCTCACTTTGGATGGGTCGGTTCTTTATTAATGTTATCAATCTTTTAACCGACAATGAGATCGTTTATCTATATCTTATCTATTTTTTTTGTAAGTCCCAAAACAGGATCTTTCAATGTGATATCAACTAACCCATTGTTAGGCGAAAACTAACAACGAATTGATGCAAGACAAAGAAGTATAAACAACAATCAACACACGATGGACTTCAAAATATACGTTATATTAACGCCGGGTGCTTAAGTCCTTCACAACGATTACAATATGATAAGAATAAAAAACTATGTGACCTCCCACCGTTTGCTAAATGATCGACAACCCTTATGACCTAGTTACAAGATATATATATTGCACTATCCATACTACGGCCCAAGCCCAACCAAAAGCCCACCGATAACAAGAGTTTTTGGTGTTACATTATAACCAAAACACAAGCCCAACTAGATTAAGTATAAACCATTTAGCCTAGCCCAACAATCTCCCCCTTGGTTTATAGCTTGATCTTCATTCGTGGTCCATCACCTCAGCATCTGCTCTCGGTGAGCACCTGCCCATAAACCTTTGCGGATAATTGATCCCACCATACTGGTATACTCCTTAGCAGCTGACTCATAAAGTGGTTCAGCCATAATTTGAAAGCCACTAAGGGTCTTGATATTTTTTCTCCAAACCTAAACAGGTCACGTGGATCAACGATATGATATTGTCCTTCTTCAGCCGTATAATAACTGTAGAAGTCTCACCATCATAAGTCCAAAACTTCATCTCATCAAGAGCACATTCAGGAAATCTCTTGGTGATCGGAATAGACGTCACTTTGGGAGTTGGAGGCCACATAACGTTCAACATCAGCTTGTTAGTATAGGGATCACAGACCCCTATCATTTTCTTGACAAAATAATCAGCAGTAGGCATATCGGGGAAACCCTTTTTCCACTTGGTCAAACGTTCCAGAAATTGGTGGCCTTTGAATCATGATTTGGGTTGTGAAAAGGAGCTTGTATTAAATCACTCAGATCAACTTTCGTCCACGACCCAAAATCTTTCATCTTCTTGTAGTATTCCATATTCCCAGACTTGTGTTTGATCCACCACATTTCTTTATCGATATCGTATCCCATGAAACGACTCCCAAACGATCACCATACTTGTCAGAAAAACCCTTTTTAAGTTCCACCACAAATTTATCTAGATGATCGAAAGACACGATATTCTTATAAGAGTTATTCATGATCAATGTCTTCCTTTTGATTCTTTCATATTGTTCAGCAGTCTTAGGTGGAGCAGTTAAGTATTTCTTCAGTTGCGAAGAAGTATCAATATTTGAAGCAGGACGCAAAATGAAACCGCTATCATCAGGAGCACTTTGCTCACCACCAACAGTCTTATCACCGCTATCATCAGCCCCCTTAAATTCATCACCAAATCGTTTAATGAGTTTTTGTTGTAGATCAAAGTATAAAGTGGTAAGACCACCCATGCTAGCCTGAAGTTCTTAATCTTAAGAGTATTTATCGGTGTTGCTGGCTTCAAGCTCTTGAATACGTACATATTTCACCACAGAGTCTTGTTAAAGCTCAAAGACCCTGCGTTTCAAAGTGTGTACAACGACTGGTTCAGCTTCGAAAGCAATCCCTTTACCCATGTATTGTAAAAGCTTGTCTTGCATGGCGAGGATATGAGCAAACTTCTTAGATGCCCTCGAGCTTTCTTGACTAATCGAATTAGATGATCCGGATGGTTTAGTAGTCGACTGGATATGGGCTTCAAATACAAACTATTGAAAAATATCATCATTATCTTGATCTCGAGTATGTTGGGCTTCCAAAAATAGGCCTTGTCCAGATTGAGTCTCAACAATGGGCTCAGTTGGTGTCGGTTGAACGGTTGACATAAGATCACTTGCCAGCACACCCGGTCTTGGATCTTTCTTTCGATACTTTCATGGGATAAGATCGGTGGCTGGCTCATCTTCAATAGCTTCATCATCTGTCATCGTAACCGATCGAGGAGGTTTCAATGTACTTTTCTTTAAACGTCTCAAAAGCTTCAAGTTGTTCAGTAGTAGGTACAGATTGTTGCACTTAGTGTTCTGTCTCCAATGGTTGAGATGGAGAACTGTCAAACTGATCATCAGATACACTTTCAAAGGCAATTGAAGGCCTTTGAACAGGAACAACGTGTTCCTCAGCAACAATAGCAGCAGCAACAGCTTCAGTCTCAACAAATTTACCAAATTTTACCAGAGGATGATGTCCCTGATAAACCACTTTAGCCCCTTTCCTTAAATGCTTCATTAAACCAAAGGGATTCGGACCCATGGCCTTCAGATCAAGCGTCTCTATAGATCGATTCAGCTCAGCATAATGAGAATCAATTATCATATGAAGAGACATCAGATACATCATAAACATCTCCTTCTTCTTCCCATTCAGGTTGCTTAACATCTCATCGAACACGAAGTTTGAGTAGTTGTAATTCCATTCCATGATCAAAGCAACTATAGGCGACATCTGAGTGTGGCATTCTTTCTAATTTCTGGACGAAATTTCTTAAAGTATGGAAGACTGTGATATTTTTCATTTTCGGTTTAACTTGTATTTGTATTCGTATCGGAAACCCGACCCATTATGTCTTTCGTATCCTTCGTTATTGATAAAATATTGGGTTTTATTTTTCATTTATGTTTCACAATTGTCGGATCAAGAAAACACCCTTTACGGTGCATTAAACACCCTTTTATTATTAAAAACGACTTAAAACGAACTTTAGGGACCTAAATCGCCAAACAACCAAAGCTAAGAGGGTGTTTTAAACTGATGGATAACCCTTACTTTTTCCACCACCATCCACTTTGTTTGACCATTTTAACCAATCAAATTGCATGCATAACTCTTATGAGTAATCTTTGCTTTTTCCACTATATAAACAAGTCCAATGCACCCATTTTGGTTTGCTCGTTCTTCTCAAAACTCTCCCAATCTAGATATAAGTATTCATCTTTCAAACTCTTGATAGTTTGACTACTCAAGGTCAAACTAATGCTAATTTTTGTTTCTAACTCATTCTTGTTACTTAAAGATTGTTATTATAGTTTTTTTAAAACATATTCCCCTTGTTTCCTTGGCTTTCCCTTCACCGGCCATGGTCGGTTTAAGTGTATTGCTACGCAGGGCTACATGGAGGACTATTATAGTCCTTGTTCAACACTTAAATTTATTTAATACCGGAGCTGGTAGGAGTTTTGTTTCTTTTAATCTTGAATCTATCCTTTCCACGCCTTGTAAGGCCTCGTTACCGGTGCCCTACTTTGGACGTTGGATTTACTCATAAACACAGTTCTAAAAATCAGAGTTAATTAAAACTTTACGTGGAATATAAAACTTTCATAACATTACAATAATAATTCATAACTTGTCTTAAAACGTTCATGTCTTTCTACAATAAAACATTAAACATAAGAAAACTTGTGTCTTCAAATGCCAGACTCTTATTCTTCTGCCATGTGTCTCCGCTCAAGCTAGCTGTCTCATCCAACTCACCTGCATGCATACTAAAAGTCAGCTATGCTATGCTGAGTGAGTTCTAGTTAATCACACATCAAACAATACATATACTTACCTTCAATTATGCATCTGAAGTTACATAATAATTACTTTACTAGTTTACTTCATTACATAACTCTGTCACACCCTCAAAATCCACTAACGGAGATTTACCGTCAGAGGGTGTGAACTAACAGGATCAGAATCATTAGTTATAATCAAACCATAAATAAAGTTTTCAAACCACGAAAAAATTTAAGTGTAAATAAATGCGGAAGCGTAAAACCTTTAACCAAAAGTTGCGTCACGCAGGACGACTTATAAAACCAAATAATAATAGTTTAAAACAAGTTTGCATAAACAATAGCGTTCAAAGTAATGCATGATCCTATACCGCGCGCCCGCCTCGGCTACCTGAGAATAACATACTAAAAGTGTCAACACGGGGTTGGTGAGTTCACAAGTTTATATCAATAAAGCATTTACGTTTGCGTCAACAGAATGTTATTTGTTATTCCCGTTAAATGAAAAATCCGACTAATGCGAGACCAATTGGGTTAGGTTCTTAACTAAACATGTTAACTTCCAGAAGTGGAACCAACCCATTTGGTCTTGTAGTTCATGAGATATGTTAATTACAAAACAACCTAACAGCAGGTCTCACAATTCAGATTTACACTTCAGTTTTGTAAAATAATAAAAGTTAACCTTTACTCGTCCAAAAATTACAATTTTGGACTTTGTAGAAACTAGACTCAACATAGTACCCTGTAGTGTTAACAACCTCGACCAATTTCCACATTAACATTTAGTTACAGTTGTCTAAACATAACTTACAATCTGTCCAGTACCAGTTTTGACCTTTAATCACATTTAAATCGTTTGAGCAACCAAAACACCTCCAAATTAGGCGTGGTTGGGTTTTCTGAAAACTAGACTCAGAGTACTACCTCTTAGACTCATAAATAGCTCAGTTTGGTTTGATATTTAACAAGTTACATGTCGTTCAAGTTTAACTATCTCTGCTGTCAAAACTCAGCAAGCACAAACAATCGTCTAACATGCATCCTAAGCATGCGACATAAATCCAACATGCAATAAACATCATTAACCATAAAAATCAGTAGTAACCCTCTAGGGTTTACAAACAATCAATGATTTAACAATCTTTCACCGTTCAAAATCACATACGATCATCTAAATCAATAACCAAAGCATAATCAATCATCATCTAGCATAAATCAACCCTAGTTCATCTTATTCATCAATTTCGTGACTTAGGGTTTTAGATTAACCCATTCAAAATCAAAATTAAGCATAAAGTATGCATAGAATAGTTGTTTATACCTTCCTAGCACCTTAATTCTTCAATAAACTTGAACAATTCTTGTATGTATGTTTGTGTATGATTGACGGCAGCCAAGAGAGCAAGGGGGGCCGATCGGGTTGTGTGGGGAGAGGGAAAGAGTTAGGGTTTTGTTATTATTAATAATAATATGTTACATCAAGGCCCCTCAACTTCTAATTAATACTTTTCTTGCCTAAAGTAACTTGTTTGCATCTTGAGTTAACGTTTTATACAATATTATCAAATAACACATAAGCCTAACACATAATTATCACATAATTATTGTTTGGATGTTTTTCGTTTATTCACCAATGATTTGCGTCAACTCGTTTGCGTTTCGGTGCAATCCCGAAAGACTACATATGTAGTGATTGTCAAGCGTCATTTAAAACCCTAGTTTAAATGTACTGAGATGTGCGTTATAGATCAAGTGATCTTAAGTTTGAATTGACGGAGTTTGGATTAACGGAGTTAACCTGAAATTGACGAGTGTCACATCATTCCCATGTTAAAGAATTTTCGTCCCGAAAGTTTGAGTCAAGTCGCGATGGGTGTCTGAAAAAGCAAGAAAAATTTTCAGTTTGTCATATCATCTCCTAGTAGAAAGAAATTTCGTCCCGAAATTTAATTCATACCTCTGGTGATTTCTGACGGTTTGACGGGTTTCGCGGTTTTCTGTGTTTGGTCAACCCTTCAAAAAGGTGAGGATACTTTTTCATCATTTGATCCTCGCGTTCCCAAGTGAACTCCGGTCCACGTCTCGAGTTCCAACGAACCTTAACGATTGGAATCTTGCTGTGCTTGAGTGTTTTGGTTTCCCAATTCAAAACTTCGACTGGTTCTTCAATGAAGCGTAGTTGTTCATCAACTTGCAATTCGTCCAAAGGGACTACTTGGGTTTCATCGGATAGGCATTTCTTCAAGTTGGATACATGGAATACATTGTGTACGCCACTGAGTTCTGTTGGTAAATCCAGTCGGTACGCCACTAGACCAATGCGCTCAGTTATCCGGTAGGGACCAACGTATCGTGGGTTGAGTTTGTTTCGCTTCCCGAAGCGAACCACACCTTTCCAAGGTGAGACTTTGAGTAATACTTGGTCGTTCACTTGAAAATCAAGAGGCTTTCGACGCTTGTCGGCGTAACTCTTTTGGCGATCTCGTGCTGCTGCCATATGGTTGCGGATTTGAACAATCTTTTCAGAGGTTTCGAGTACTAGTTCCGGACCAGTTATTTGGCTATCACCCACCTCTGCCCAGCAGAGAGGTGATCGACACTTTCGTCTGTACAACGCTTCAAACGGCGCTGCCTTAATGCTTGCATGGTAGCTGTTATTATATGAAAACTCTACCAAGGGTAAGTGAGGTTCCCAACTTTTTCCGAAATCCAACACGCATGCGCGCAACATGTCCTCCAAGGTATGAATAGTGCGCTCACTTTGCCCATCCGTCTGAGGAGGTAGGCTATGCTCATATCAAGGCGGGTGCCTAGTGCACTCTGTAGTGACTTCCAAAAGTGCGAAGTGAAACGGGAATCTCGATCAGATATGATTGAGACAGGCACTCCGTGTCTAGACACTACTTCTTTCTTGTAGATGCGAGTCAGTCTTTCTATTTTGTCCGATTCCTTGATTGCTAAGAAGTGTGCAGACTTTGTCAACCGGTCAACGATCACCCAGATGGTATCGCATCCCGTCGGTGTTTTGGGTTATCCCGTGATGAAATCCATTGAAATGTGTTCCCATTTCCACGTTGGAAATTCCGGTTGCTGTAGCAGACCAGATGGTTTCTGATATTCTATTTTGACTATTGCACAAGTCAAGCATTTGCTCACGTAGGTGGCAATGTCGGATTTCATGTTTGGCCACCAGTAAAGTGCCTTTAAGTCATGGTACATTTTATCTGAGCCAGGATGAATGGAATATCGGGACTTCTGTGCTTCGTCCATCACTAGAGTTCTCAACTCTCAGTATCGCGGAACCCAAATCCGGTTTTCGAAATATCGGACCCCGTCCGATTTGGTTTCAAGTTGCTTGTTCATGCGGGGCATGAGTTCTGATGGAAGATTATCATCCTTCAAGGCTTCGAGTTGCGCATCGCGAATCTGATCGGGTAAGTTGGCGTGAATCGTGAGTTGTAATGCTCGCACTCACCTAGGTTTATCAGTTTCTTTTCTGCTGAGAGCGTCGGCCACTACATTGGTCTTGCCAGGGTGGTACTTGATTGCACAATCATAATCCTTAAGCAGCTCGACCCAACGACGCTGTCGCATGTTCAGCTCCTTCTGATCGTAGATATGTTGGAGACTCTTGTGGTCGGTGTAAATGGTAAACTTGGTACCGTACAAGTAATGCCTCCATATCTTAAGAGCAAACACCACAGCTCCAAGTTCCAAGTCATGGGTCGTGTAATTCTTCTCGTGAATCCGTAGTTGTCGAGAGGCATAGGATATAACCTTCTCGAGTTGCATCAGCACGCAACCGAGACCTTGTATCGATGCGTCACAATGTACCTCAAAATTTTATGTTCCCTCGGGAAGGGCTAGGATAGGGGCGCTACAGATTTGGTTTTCAACAGTTGGAAAGCGGATTCTTGCGCGTCACCCCAGTTGTACTTAGTACCCTTGTGAGTCAAAGCGGTGAGGGGTTGAGCAATCTTTGAAAATCCCTCGATGAAACGTCGGTAGTAGCCGGCCAGTCCTAGGAATTGTCGCACCTCAGTCGGAGTCTTAGGTGCTTCCCAGTTTTTGATAGCCTCTACTTTACCGGGATCGACATGGATACCATACTCGTTAATCACATGTCCTAAGAAGTAAACCTCGCGAAGCCAAAATTCGCATTTCGAGAGTTTAGCGTACAGTTGTTCCTTCTTTAGCAATTCTAGGATCAATCTCAGGTGTTCTTCATGGTCAGTCTTGTTCTTGGAGTAGACGAGGATATCATCAATAAAAACAATCACAAACTTGTCGAGGTACGCCTTGCATACTCGATTCATGAGATCCATAAATACGGCTGGTGCGTTGGTTAAGCCAAAAGGCATAACTGAAAACTCGTAGTGACCATACCGAGTTCTAAATGCCATCTTTGAAATGTCTTCTTCGCGCACTCTTAATTGATGGTAACCAGATCTCAGATCGATCTTCGAGTAGTAACTCGATCCTTGAAGTTGGTTGAACAGATCATCAATTCGGGGTAAGGGATAACGGTTCTTGATCGTCACCTTGTTCAGCTCTCGGTAGTCGATGCACATGCGGAAAGTCCCGTCCTTCTTTCGGACAAATAAGACAGGGGCTCCCCATGGCGATGAGCTAGGTCGGATAAAACTTTTATCCAACAAATCTTGCAGTTGAGTGGACAACTCTTGAAGCTCTGCCGGTGCGAGCCGATACGGGGCTCGGGCTATGGGTGCTGCACCGGGGGTCAATTCGATTTGGAACTCGACTTGTCGAATAGGAGGGAGACCAGGCAAATCATCCGGGAAAACTTCCGGAAAATCTCGCACAATCGGTATGTCTTCGATTTGCTTCTCCTCCGCGGGTTTCTCAACCATATGGGCTAAAATTTCCGGATGACCCTTTCGTAGGTATTTCTGCGCCTTCATGAGGGTGATGACGCTGGTGGTCATGTTGCTTTTCTCGCCCTGGATCGAAATGATCTCGCCGGAAGGTGTAGTGATGTGGACTATCTTGTCGTGACATATAATCTCCGCTCGGTTCTCGGATAACCAGTCCATGCCGACAACGACATCGAAACTACCAAGTGTAAAAGGTATGAGGTCGATATCAAAAGTATGACCCGACAGTTTCAACTTACATCCCGCAAGTACATGAGTTGTTTCTATAGACTTACCGTCAGCTAATTCAACAGGAAACTTAGCATCTAACGGGGTTGGAGTTAAGTCTAAGAGTTTACTAAAGGCTTTCGACACAAAACTCCTATCAGCTCCAGTGTCAAACAAAACAGAAGCAAAATAGTCGTTTACAGGAAACTTACCGGTCACCACATACGGGTCGCTGTGGGCTTGGCCCGACCCAATGACGAAAGCTCTACCTTTACCATTGCTTCCGCCACTGCTGCTGCCTCCATTGTTCTCATTCTGCTTTAGCTTGGGGCAATCCTTCCTGAAATGACCCTCTTGACCACACTCGAAACATCCTTTAGTCGCCATGGGTGGTTTAAGAGCACCCTTTGCCGCTAGGTCTCCCCTACATTCTTTGGCCTGATGGCCCATTTTTCCGCATCTCAAACACCTGACACGGTCACACGGGCCAGCATGGTGATAGTTGCACCTGTTGCATTTCGGGTGTTTCCCAGCATAGCCGCTCGAACCCTGCCCGCCACCGTTGTTGTTAATGTTGGGACCCTGATTGTTGAAGCTCCGAGTGAGTTCGGGCTTACGGTAGTGTTGTTGCTGTGGGGGGTTCGATGATGAGGACCTGGTGTTGTCAAATTTTCTCTTTCCATTGTTCGGGTTGTTGTTGTTGTCAGTGCTCGGGTTATCACGGGTTTTAGAGGCTGAGCCTCTAGGTGGTAACACACCTTGGGTCACTGCCTGATCCGTCAGTTTGTGAGCTAACCGGATTGCTTGTTGAATTGTAGCCGATTTAGAGGACCTCACCATACCCTGAATTTGTGGTACCAACCCATCGATGTACATCTCGATTCTCTTACTTGGCGAGTCTACCATCCGGGGACACATTACTGCTAGCTCATGAGAACGGGTGGTGTAGGCTTCTATTTCGGAACCCACCATTTTCAACGACCAAAACTCAGATTCCAACTTCGCGATTTACTTTCTAGGACAATACTCTTCCCGCATCATGTTCTTGAACTCTTCCCAGTTCATAGCGTTTGCCAATTCCAATCCAAGAATTTGCACATTCGAATTCCACCAAGTGAGAGCAGAATCTTCCAGTGTTCCAGCAGCAAATTTGACCCTACTGGCAAGTGGACAGTTACACATCTCAAAAGCTGATTCGGCCTTCTCAGCCCAACGCAGGAACCCTATGGCTCCCTCAGTGCCCTTAAACGAATTGGGCTTGCAATCCAGGTAGTTCTTGAAAGTACACGTTCCAGTTGGACCTCCAGCTTGATTCTGAACATGTGCAGCTAAAGTTGCCGCCGCATGGTCATTCAACAGGGTTTGGAGTTCTGCTGCGGTTAAGTTGATGTTACCGCGATCGTGTCCAGCGTTTCTTCCAGCTATTTCCTTAAAATCACAGCATAAAATGTTAGACATGAATTCTCGGTTTCATATGCAACACACCATACATGTAATAAAAAGATAGGTAAGAAAGAAAATAAAAGAAACAAACATCACATCACAACCATATAATAATCCCAATAATAATTCATGATTAAAACCATTGTATTCGCTACAAAGTATTTAAAACCAATCCTTAAAATCATAAAAAATAATGGTTTGGATGGAGACAACCCCTCCATCTAAGTGTTATCATCCTTAGATGTCATCGTCTGAGGACACCCTGAGTGTGCCTCTGGCTCAGCCGGTTCTTCCTCGGGTTCCTCATCGGGATCTTCCTCGGGTTCCTCCTCAGGTTCTTCCTCGGGTTCTGCTGCATTCTGAGCAATTTGCATCTATAAGACATCGCAACGCTCTAGAGCTATCTCTGTCCGGGTCCTTGCCAAATGGAGTTGCTCTTGCAAATCGATTATCTCTGCTTGCATTTTTCTCATAATCTTCATCTGTTGATCACTAGCATCTTGCATTCCCTTCATAGTCGTCTTCAGGCGGGAAATTTTCTCCCTAGCCTCGGTTCCATCTCTTATCAATCCGGGAATGTCCGCTCTCGCCGAGCGCATAAAACCCACGTCACGCTCTAAACAAGAGACAACAACTGCGAGAACTCGCTCCATTGGTTCGGTTATGGGTGGTAGAGTGTTGGGGTAAGCAGGACGACTCGGGTGGGGTAGCGGGGGAACTTGTTCGCGATAAACCATACGCCTGATCAGACTCGGGTACCAATCCCAGCTAACATCGTCATCGTACATGCCTCCAGACAGGCGATACCTCTTCGGGGCAGGGGCTTCTAGTTCCGGGACTACTCGGGGTGGCGATGTGGTAGGTAACTGCGGTTCCTTTCCATGAGCATGAGTCATCTGGTCAGATGATGATGATGGTAGCGTCGACATCCCTACAGGTAAGTCGTGTATGCGCGCGTATGAGTGAATGAGCTAAAGAGATAAGATAACGAGAGACTAAGCAAAATATATATGCAGTGCGTATAATTATAACTAATGGGTCGTTGCGGTTATAGTCTAGTATGCATGCAATTTCTAGTTCGCTATAACCAATGGCTCTGATACCAATCTGTCACACCCTCAAAATCCACTAACAGAGTTTTACCGTCAGAGGGTGCGAACTAACAGGATCGGAATCATTAGTTATAATCAAACCATAAATAAAGTTTTCAAACCACGAAAACATTTAAGTGTAAATAAATGCCGAAGCGTAAAACCTTTAACCAAAAGTTGCATCACGCAGGACGACTTATAAACCCAAATAATAATAGTTTAAAACAAGTTTGCATAAACAATAGCGTTCAAAGTAATGCATGATCCTATACCGCGCGCCCGCCTCGGCTACCTGAGAATAACATACTAAAAGTGTCAACACGGGGTTGGTGAGTTCACAAGTTTATATCAATAAAGCGTTTACGTTTGCGTTTTGCGTTTTGCGTTACCAGATAGTGTTAAATCAATTATATATCTATAGGTAGCTAGCCTATAAAGCAAGTATTACTAAGTGTTCGACACCGAAGCTGACTGTTTATCATGTGCCTTGCCACCAGGTCTATCCCGACCATGGTAATGTGTTAGCCAAAATTACACCCACTAGACCTCCAGTCGAGCTTAGCGTTGGGTGGGGTTTGTCATACCCAGTAGTACTACTCAACAGTGACTCGCTATTATCCAATACTAAACGGTTCGATGTGTGAAGGACTTCAGTTATTTCGTTTCCACTTAGCCTTTACAAGTGATATATAACAAATAACAAAATCTAAAGCGTTTCGGAGTATGTATTCTCCCCCAAGTGAAAAACGTTTTAAAAGAGTTAAAAGGGGAACGTGAACTCACTGTTTGCGAAGAATTCCAAAAACAAGTCACCCAAGTGATGCGCGTCACAGAAAACCCTCACTAGCGTTCTAAAACAACAAGGAGATTTTCTAAGTGTTGGAACTATTATCGAGTCTCTAGACTCGGCACATAATATCTATGCACAAGATACGTTTCCTGTTTCGTTTGTGAATTGTGTGTGTCTCAACAAACACATTTGTGATACGTTACATGTGTGAACAACTATTTACGTGTCAAGTATTAATAGTGTACATTTCTAGCAATTATTCCTCGCAAGGGCAATTTGGTCAAAACATAACAATTATCTAGCAATTAGCACGTTTCATGTATTTTCACAAAGTTCAGCAGCTAGTTTCATCAAGACAGAATTCTACTTGAAAGATTACTCTATTCAACAGATCATAGCATCTCAATTAATTCACCAAAAATCGTCACAAAATCATACATGAGTTAAGTTTCCAGAACATATTTTATTGTATTTTTATTCCACAAAGATTTCTCACAATGATCAAAACATTACAGCAAACTCACAGCAGTCAAAATCATGCGCAACAGAATGTTATTTGTTATTCCTGTTAAATGAAAAATCCGACTAATGCGAGACCAATTGGGTTAGGTTCTTAACTAAACATGTTAACTTCCAGAAGTGGAACCAACCCATTTGGTCTTGTAGTTCATGAGATATGTTAATTACAAAACAACCTAACAGCAGGTCTCACAATTCAGATTTGCACTTTAGTTTTGTAAAATAATAAAAGTTAACCTTTACTCGTCCAAAAATTACAATTTTGGACTTTATAGAAACTAGACTCAACATAGTACCCTGTAGTGTTAACAACCTCGACCAATTTCCACATTAACATTTAGTTACAGTTGTCTAAACATAACTTACAATCTGTCCAGTACCAGTTTTGACCTTTAATCACATTTAAATCGTTTGAGCAACCAAAACACCTCCAAATTAGGCGTGGTTGGGTTTTCTGAAAACTAGACTCAGAGTACTACCTCTTAGACTCATAAATAGCTCAGTTTGGTTTTATATTTAACAAGTTACATGTCGTTCAAGTTTAACTATCTCTGCTGTCAAAACTCAGCAAGCACAAACAATCGTCTAACATGCATCCTAAGCATGCGACATAAATCCAACATGCAATAAACATCATTAACCATAAAAATCAATAGTAACCCTCTAGGGTTTACAAACAATCAATGATTTAACAATCTTTCACCGTTCAAAATCACATACGATCATCTAAATCAATAACCAAAGCATAATCAATCATCATCTAGCATAAATCAACCCTAGTTCATCTTATGCATATAATAGTTGTTTATACCATCCTAGCACCTTAATTCATCAATAAAATTGAACAATTCATGTATGTATGTTTGTGTATGATTGACGGCAGCCAAGAGAGCAAGGGGGGCCGATCGGGTTGTGTGGGGAGAGGGAAAGAGTTAGGGTTTTGTTATTATTAATAATAATATGTTACATCAAGGCCCCTCAACTTCTAATTAATACTTTTCTTGCCTAAAGTAACTTGTTTGCATCTTGAGTTAACGTTTTATACAATATTATCAAATAACACATAAGCCTAACACATAATTATCACATAATTATTGTTTGGATGTTTTTCGTTTATTCACCAATGATTTGCGTCAACTCGTTTGCGTTTCGGTGCAATCCCGAAAGACTACATATGTAGTGATTGTCAAGCGTCATTTAAAACCCTAGTTTAAATGTACTGAGATGTGCGTTATAGATCAAGTGATCTTAAGTTTGAATTGACGGAGTTTGGATTAACGGAGTTAACCTGAAATTGACGAGTGTCACAACTTCATACATACATTCATACTTTATTACCTTCATACTATATAATTATTGTCCTTTCTATCTCAGTTATTATTAGGGTCTGATCCCTTTCTTTTCTATCACATATATTATTATGGTATGATCCCCCCCCCTTTTTTTGTCTATCTCAGATATTATTAGGGTCTGATCCCTTTCTTGTCTATCTCAGATATTATTAGGGTCTGATCCTTACTTTTTCATCTTCTCTCATTATGTCTTTACATACCCGTAACATACATATACATTCTTTACTCATTCATATATATTCATATGTTGTACATATATCTACCATACACATTCATCTATTACTTACATACCTCCCTTGACAACACATGCAATATCCGAAGATCGTTCACATACCGGCAAGCTTTCATTCATATTCAAGATATACATAATTAACATATAAATCATACATGGCATACACTTATCATTTAAGGTAAGTGTATTAACTATCACATCGAGTATGCACACAACCCCGAAAACATAACAAGGGAATGAGGCTAGAAACTCACCTGAATGCGGTTACGCTCACCGTTTATGGTTATTCCTTTCTTGAGCTGTGCACGACTAACTGAATAACAATTACACGTATCAATTTAACTATCACTACCCATATCGCGTTTGTAGATTAATTATTACCCTTAACGAACGGGGTCCGGGGGCAGCGCCCCTGGTAGCGAGGTTCTAGAGGCGACATCCCCTAGAAGGGTCCAAGGGGAAGAGCCCTTGGCTGGGGTCGAGCTTTCTTGACCAATCGAATTAGATGATCCAGAGGTTTTAGTAGTCGACTGGATATGGGCTTCAAATTCAAACTATTGCAAAATGTTATCATTATCTTGATCTTGAGTATGTTGGGCTTCCACAAATGGGCCTTATCCATGTTGAGTCTCAACAATGGGCTCAGTTGGTGTCGGTTGAACGGTTGACATAAGATCACTTGCCAGCACACCCGGTCTTGGATATTTCATTCGACACTTTCATGGGATAAGATCGGTGGCTGGCTCATCTTCAATAGCTTCATCATCTTTCACAGTAACCGATCGAGGAGGTTTCAATGTAGTTGACTGAAGCTTTTCTTTAAATGTCTTAAAAGCTTCAAGTTGTTCAGTAGTAGGTACAGATTGTTGCACTTGGTGTTTTGTCTCCAATGGTTGAGATGGAGAACTGTCAGACTCATCATCAGATACAGATTCAAAGGCAATTGAAGGCCTTTGAACAGGAACAACGTGTTCCTCAGCAACAATAGCAGTAGCAACAGCTTCAGTCTTAGTAAATTAACCAAATTTTACCAGAGGATGAAGTCCCTGATAAACCACAATAGCAGCAGCAACAGCTTCATTAACTGTCTTAACACATTTTTCATTAGAATTTTAAATTATTAACCAATTCGCTAATTCCTTCGCTATAAAGAATCAGGCCTAATTCGTTATCTGATTCGCTAATGGGTTCATTATCTTATCACAACTTGATTCGTTATCCTGTTCGTTATCTTATTATAACGAATTGGTGAATAACTAATGGCTTAATTCGTTGTCTCAATATAACGAATGGGTGAGTTACTTCGTTATCTTAACATAACAAACTGGTGAACTGATTCGTTATCTGGACATAACGAATGGGTGAACTAATTCGTTAACTTGACATAACGAATTGGTGAACTGATTCGTTATCTCAACACGGGTGAACTAATTCGTTATCTGGCATAACGAATGGCATCAATCTTATCCAACTTTGACTCAGAGGTCAAAGTCAAAATCGCCAAGAACACCCAACAGTCAACCTACCTCAGATCTGCGATTAAACCCCCGATTCTTAACGAAATAATACGATTTTGGTATCATTGAACTCGCAATCACATCGCCTACAAACCCCAATCACCCAAACATCTAAATATTACGTTCTAATGGGTGCGATTGATGCATCTATATTACGGGTCCTTTAGGTTAACAATTAACCTATCAAACGGTAACGGATTTCAATAGGATTTGTTGTTTTGGATTCATTTTTAACATACTAAAACAGATCTATGATTTCTAGACGTAATCCGGACAACAGGTTCTTGATATAAACGTACCTTAAACGAGTCGATCTATGGACACGATCTAGTATTGATGTAGGTTTAGCTCGTTACGACATTCCTGCACCAAAAAGCTTGGGTTTTCACCTTCGGATCTTGGCTCGGGTTATAGGATAGTGTTTGTGTGTGTTTTTGATGGTGTAGGCTATGGTGTAGAGATGGATAAAAATGGGAAGGATTAGGGTTTAAGGGGTATTTATACTTACTTAAGCCCATGAACCTAAGGCCCATTCCATCTCTTAATCTATCTTCTAAAATCCAAGCCCGCCATCTATTAGTTATTTATGTAAACCGATAAACAACACACTATAAAAGAAACGAAATTTATTTTATTAATTCTTATCGAAAGCAGGATGTTACATGTCGCGCACTAAACTTTCTCGCCTTTTTTCTGTCGATGTCGCAAATGGTAGTTCCATCACCATCGATTCGGTCATTCGCGATTGTATACTCACTCTTTTCAAGCACGAATTCTCGATCGACCTCATCCCGATGCAAACGGGAAGTTTCGACATCATAGTAGGTATGGATTGGTTAGCTTTACACCGTGCCGAAGTCGTTTGTTATAACAAATTTATTTGAATCCCGCTCGTCAATGGCAAAACCCTCAAAGTCTTTGGCAATACAATTCCCAAGAAACTCAACCACATGTCATGCTCTCAATATCGTAAGTACTTGCGCCAAAAGTATGTTCCTTTCCTAGCCCAAGAGGTGGTAAAAGACCTCGAAAAAAAGAAAATTCAAGACATTCCGGTTGTTTCTGAATTTCCCGTCATTTTTCCCCGAAGACGTCTCTGGTCTCCCGCCCATTCATCCTGTTGAATTTCGAATCGACCTTGTGCCCGGTGCGACTCCCTTAGCCAAGGCTCCTTATCGTTTAGCTCCATCGGAAATGCAAGAGTTATTGAACCAACTTCAAGAACTCTCCGATAAGGGCTTTATTCATCCAAGCTCTTCCCCTTGGGGCGCTCCCGTCCTCTACGTGAAAAAGAAAGATGGATCGTTTCGCATGTGTATCGATTACCTTGAACTCAATAAACTCACCATAAAAAATCGTAACCCTTTGCCTGGAATCGACGACCTCTTCGATCAACTCCAAGGCACAACTTGTTTTTCCAAAATCTACCTTCGATCGGGTTATCATCAATTTCGAGTTCATGAAGATGACATTCCAAAAACCTCTTTTCATACTCGATATGGACATAACGGGTTCTTGGTTATTCCTTTCGGATTAACCAATGCACCCGCGGTATTCATGGACCTCATGAACCGCATTTGCAAACCATTCTTGGATAAATTCGTAATTGTTATTATCGATGACATCCTCATCTTCTCCAACACTCAAGCCGAACATGAGCATCATTTGCGTTTCATTCTCGATCTCCTAAGAAAAGAACAAATTTATGCCAATTCTCAAAATGTGAATTTTGGTTAAAAGAAGTTAAATTTTTGGGGCACATCTTCAACGATAAAGGTATTCATGTTGATCCTGCCCAAATCGAGGCCGTAAAAGATTGGAAAACTCCATCCACACCAACGAAAATCCGATCTTTCCTTGTTTTGGCCTGGTACTATCGAAATTATCTTTGGATCTACATCTGATAAGTTGTGTAGAGAGTTTTCCAAGATCATGCGAATCGGTTTCATATGAGTTCGTTTGGGGAGATGAGTTTCTTCTTGGGTCTTCAAGTTGAACAAAAGGAGGATGGGATTCTGATTCATCAAGAGAAATGTTCGAGACATCATCCAGAAGTTCTGGTTCAAAGACTGTACTCCCTTTCTCACTCTGATCGCTACCCGTCCTGTGCTTGCTCCAGATCCATCAGACTCCCAGTAGAGCAACATCTTTATAGATCTATGATCTGTTTCCTGATGTATCTCACTGCCAGCAGACCGAACATCATGTTCCCTGTCTGTCAATGTGCCAGATATCAGTGTAATCCGAATGAGTCCCACTTAACTTTTGTCAAGCGTATCTTTCGGTATCTTAAAAGAAAGCCTAGCGTAGGTCTTTGGTATCCCAAAGACCCCCCTATGCTACTACACGCTTACACCGATAGTGATTATGGGGGATGTAATCTTAATAGAAAGTCAACTTCGGGTGGATGTCAGTTCCTAGGTAATAGGTTAATCTCCTGGCAATGCAAGAAACAAGTCACCGTGTCCACCTCCACTACTGAAGCAGAATACATTTCCGCATCCGCTTGTTGTTCCCAAATGATCTTGATCCAGCATCAGCTGCTGGATTACAGTTTGAATTTCTTTGCAACCCCCATTAACTTTGACAATGAGGCAGTTGTGTGTATTGTTAAAAACCCGGTCCAGCACTCTAAAACAAAGCACATTGACATCCGAATGCATTTCATTCGTGATTGTTATGACCGGAAACTTGTCACAATTGAACGGGTCGATTCAGATTACAACTTTGCAGACATGTTTACTAAAGCCTTTGATCGTGCTCAATTTTTGTATCTTGTCGGGTCATTGGGCATGATCTCTTTTACTCAAGATTAAAAGTTTTGTTTATTTTATGTTAAATTTTTTAATTTTAAATCCTTTTATTTAAAAATTTATTTTATTTTAATTTTTTTAAATTAATTTTATTATTTTTAGTTTATTATTTTTTTTATTTTAATCTTAATTTAAAATTTTATTCAAGATTTATTTTATTTTATCCTTTATTTAATTTTATTTTACTTTTATTATTTTTAATTTAACTTTGAAATTTTACTTTAAGACTACTTATTTTAATTTTGTTATTTTATATGTTTGTAATTAAAATTGTAAATATTTTTCAAATTTGTCACAATTTTAGAGGAAGAAAATGAATTAAGTATTATTCACCAAAAAGATTTTCATTTTAATTAAGAAAAACAAAATTGAGTCACTTGATTTACCAAAAACATTTTATATTTATTATTTTATATATCTTATCAAGAAAATATGAAAAAGGTTAAAAATATATTCGCTTGTTTAGAGGAGCTCCTTCTAAGAGGGATTCGGATAATATAAAAATTCTAAATTTTGAGAAATTGATCCGACCTTTGGAAAATAATAAGAAATTGTCTTTAGTGATCCTAGCACATGAAAAGAATATATTAAAAGCCAACAAGATTATTGTTTGATGTGTAGATAGGCTTGACAAATGAGTAAGTATCACAGTGATATGAACTTAAATACTCGCCTATGCTAGTGGTTACACTCTTATGATGTGGTTGCTAACTCTGAATAAGTCATATCGATGAAGGCAAAAATGTTATTAGTCAGTCATACATGAGCCCGTTAGTGATTGGTCACAATAAAAAATATTTCCCGGTTTAAATTCAAATATTGAGAATCAAAATTATTAAAGCAAAAAAACTGCAAAATGATCAAAAAGTATTTAAATCAACAAGAAAAATGTGGATATAAGTTATCAAACAATAGGGGTATATTAGAACTACGTAATGTGGGGCAAATAAGTAAGTCCTAAACACATTATATGAAGGCCTGTAAGTTCGGATGGCGTGTAAGTCCATGGTTCAACCTTTACATATGTTTGAAAGATAATTTGCAAAAGTCTAAATAAGCTCAAAATGTTTTGATCAATCATTAGGGGTCAGAGTCAATTCGGGGTGATACTAACAAACACAAACTATGCTCGAGGTATGATGGAGTCTGTAACATGTCGGGATTAACTGGGGACCACAAAAGCATTGTACCTAATTCATACCTTAACATATCATAGTGAAATCAAAATACTTGATAAATTTAAAGTGGGTCAACATATCTACAATCGACTTTGGGTTCTTGGCATAATAATATCCAAATAGAAGTGTGATCTAGGACGTTATCGACAATATGATTCCATTTTGTGATCTTTCTCACCAAAAATATTTGTTACTCAAATTATGTAAATTAATTAATATAATTAATATAATATTAATTCCTGCTTTGCTTCAAGTTTTAAAATTTTGTTTTAATTTTAAGTTTTTTTTATTTTAATTTAAAAACTAGTTAAATTTGTATTTTTTTTTTTTAAATTTTATTTTTATCTTATTATTAATTTTTATTTTTATTTTAGTTTTGTTTAAAACAGTATTTTACCTTTGACTTTGTTTTATTATTATTTTTTTTGTTTAAATCTTATCCTTGTTGTGTTTTATTTTTAATTTTTAAATTTTTTATATTATATTTTACTTTTGTTTTTAAATCTATAATTTTCTTTGTTATGTGTTTAGTTAAATGGGTAAATGTTTTCCAACAAGGCACTCCATGCAATGTTGTTAAGTAATTCGACAAAACCATATCTTGTATATATTTAAAGTGCTTAGATTCGGTGGGTAAATGTTTTGCGGGTTTAAATTTGTGAATATATACAGAGTTCGAGGGTTGATAGTGTAAAATCGTTTATAACTCGAGATGTTTTGACCCTTTCTCGAGATAGGTTGACCCTATATATAGGAAAACTCAAAATATATTTCATTATTTTCAAAATATTATCCACTCATTCTCTCTCTACCTTTTTCCCTTTTCTCTCAAATCCCCACCGCCACCACCGCCTACACTCATCGGATCTTCATAGGTCGTCATCAAAACACAGATCAGCCACATAATCACACTTAATCATCTTTTTAACATGGATAAATTCCCTGTGGTAAAGCTTTCATGCTTTGATTCATGTTATTTTGTTTCTGGGATGAAGAACAGTTCCCGTCGGAACTGTTTTGACCTGATTGGTCATATTTTTGTTATTCTTTGTCCAAATTGATGCTTGATTATGATTGTCAATATCACTAGGAGTATAAGTGTTGATTTAATTTAGTTTTTATGGTCGTTTGTATAGTTTTCATATTTTTTTGGGTTTTCAGTTGTATATTTGAGTTTGTTCATACTCTGCCCAGATCATCACCTGGCATATGTATGAACCCAAAACACTTGTTCAAGTGATGAGTTTGGATAACCTTGAGTTTGAAGGCTGCTATTCGAATGAAGTTGTATTCGAATACAATTGTATTCGAATGGAATTATTCAATATGAAAATTGTATATGGATGTTATATTCGAACAGGGTTTCTTTCGAATAAGATGAGCATTCAAATGAACATTTGCTTAAAAATTGCCTAAGGAAGCTGTATTCGAATGTGATATGTATGAATGGATTTGGGTTTTTCAAATGGGAACTTGATTAAGGGTTAAATATGTGAAAAACAAGTTAAGGTTAATGTATTCGAATGGCCATTCGAATCGAATGGACATTCGATTTGAATGTTCATTCAATTCAAATTTATATTCAAATAAACTCTTATCTGATCTCAAATTTCTTAAGTCTTCTATATTCGAATGATCAATGGAATAGAATGGAGATACTTAATTTGATAAAGATGGATAAGGACTGTAAGTCCTGAATCTGGATCACTACAATTAAGATATCAACCAAACACGTCAAATATGCGGAATCTAGTTAACGTGGTGATTCAAGAACAATATAAATGAAGAACAAGATGAACATGATGTAATATGGTTTCAATGCATACGATTTTATAATCAATAATCGTCTAATACATAAACCGATTCACACTCACTATTATGCTCTCTAGATGGTGGCTATGAAAAATGTTTTTTAATGTGAACCGCCAGCATAAACGCTATACATGTTATCTATATATAGGGATACCAAAACACTAGCCCAACCATAGCCCAAAGCCCACCGAGATCCATAAGTATCTCGGTTTACATACATAGCCCAATACGAAAACCCGATAAACATATAACTAAGTACAAACCACCAAATCTGGACCCAACAATCTCCCCCTTGGTTTGTAGCTTCATTCTTGTTTATTTCACTTCAGACTAGCCTAACCGAAATCCATAAGGATTTCGATATTACACCAATGTAATTCTTCAACTCGTCTTCGTTTACATCACTTTACATGTCGTGGCCTTTTGATATGCGTCAGTCTAACCAATTTATGACCCAACAATCTTGCCCTTAGACTGATGCTTTCAAGATCTTCAGAATCTTTACTTGAATATAATCAGCAACTTCAGTGATCAGCAACTTCAGCATCTGCATCCAATAATCTTTCTTCCCCCCCCTTTTTGACATCATCATCCAATTTGAATCTCAGATACTTCATATGCTTTCGTTGCAAGAAATCAATCTTGAAAGAACAATCAACTTTGATAGAAAGATCAACCAAAATATTTTTGAAAACAATTAAATAAAACAAAATAAGATAGACATATTTTTGTAATTTTTATTTTTCTTTTTTTTAATTTTCTTGAAAAGACTTGAAATGAGATCATACCAGCTAAACCAACTCTAACACAATAACCAATATCAGATTTCATGAGCTGAAAACTTCAAAACGATTTCTTAACACATTTGTTTCGACAAGAGTAATCAAGATGTAAAAAATAAAATAAATGAAATAAAACAAAACTAAAAACAACAGATAAAACAAATTTAATCACCCGGTCTTTTTGTAATTTAGCAAAAGTTTGGGATCAAATTTCAGTTTTGATAAAAACGCCGCCTTTTTATGAAAAGATCCGAACATGGAATCATATTGTTTAAGGTGTTGTCACAAAGATTCATGTTCAGTGTTATTATGACAAAAAGAAACATGTTGATAGCAGGTATCACATACTTAGCATGAATTTCATTGTGTCAGTGATATGATTAGGGTTCAGTTCGGCATAAAGCTTAGATGGACATCACTCATGGATCTGTGATGCCTCCTACCTCTTCTCAAAGCGTATTTGGCTTTCCCCAGATCACCCTAATTTGACTCCAACCCCCTAGTGCTTGATCAAAAGATTTTTATAGATACGCAAACAATAATTTAAGCTTTAAGGTTGAACGTTGGACTTACAAGCCATCCGGACTTACAGGCCTTTCATTCGAGACATGACCGGACTTACTTTTGTGCCCCCATCTCTGTAGTTCTAGTTTGACCCTTTAAACTTTTGAAATGCGAGAGTTTTTATTTTTTTCTTCACAATAATCCTTCTTTTTGTTTTTTTTCTTTAATTTATTATATATTTTTCTCTTTTTTTTATATATAACTTGAGCAAGAACTTAGAAACATAATATTTTTGGTGATCAAGACACTAACGGGCTCGTGTATGACTGGGTAATTGCTTTTCTGCCTATCATTCGGAGAGATGTACATGGAGACATGCACATTTCTTCAAAATGACTCTCCACAGTAAGTTAGCAAATTTAGTTTATATCACTTCAACTTTTACGCATCATGGAAAGCTACCATACAAATCAATGATTGTTATAGAGCCTTTTAAGCTTAATAACTTCACCCGTTAGGCACGCATAAACAATTTATCTATCATTTTCCAAAGGTTGGATCAATTTTCATTTGAAAATATTTAAAAGCTTCTAAAAAGCTGTTAACTGAATAATGATATCACTTCCCAGAAGACACAGAAGACACACATGTTAAGAACTCAGTCACCCCGGTCACTCTTTAGTTTTCAGGTAAATGGCTATCCCGTATGACCACTAGTGGTTAACAGGACCAAAACACATATGAAAATACGTGTCCCTCCAACTTGGAATTACCGACATAATTTTAAGTGAAAGAATTCAAAACACAAAAACACATCACAATCACCCCAGATGCTTTCAGTCTTCAGACGAATGGCTATCCTGTGAATCTACAAGTAGATCACCGGACCAAACATATACAAGTATATGTTCTTCAAACTTGAGAAACAGACATAATTTTAAGCGAGAGTGAAGTTTGAAGGATATAGACAAAACTTTTAATTTTTATTTATTAAACACACACACTCTTTTTGAATTTTTTAATTTTCTCCCCCTAAATTTGAGCAAAAAAATTAACCGAAATGAAAACTTTTATGTACAAATTTAACCTCAAAAAGACTTAATCGTCAAAACATAGAATTTAATAAACACTTTTATGACCATTCGAGGCAAAATCAAGGAAAGGAAGTTCAAGGATCATATCAGAGATTGACGGTTTGAAGGTGACAATCAATGAAGAAGTTGTTAGAAAAGCACTGCAAATTGAAGACAATGCAAATGATCCTTGCACCACCTTTACAAAGGAACAAATACCTGACTATTTGGATGAAATTGTATATAACATTGAATGGTCGACATGTGAAAGAAGCATTTGCCAAATTACTGGAAGCTTCTGTTCCATATTGTAGCTACATCAACCAGCCTACCCTTAACCATAACCACATCCTTCCCAACCTTGAACCTAACCTTACCCATACCAACCACACCACACTCAACCATATCAACCACACCTCCCTCAATCATTAGAAGCCCTATCATTGCTGCCACTCCCATCTCAAGTGGGAAATCGAAGAAGTCTCCGGTGTATCGAGATCCTCTCCTCGATAGGATTCAAGCATTGGAAGAGGCTAATGAGAACCGTGCCAAGCGGGAACTCATGTTGATCCAATTTCTCAAGGATCAACAATCCATTAACCAAGAAGTCACTCGACAACGTGACATTCTGGAAGATCAGGTAGCTACTTTAAAGGAACAACATGACTTGGATCAAGCTCAAATCACAAGTCAAAGAGATTGGATTAATCAGCTGTAACAAAGAATTAACAACCAGCAAGAGTTGATTAACAACAACTCTTTGAGGAATGCTGGCCAATTTCATGGGCTGGAGAAGCTTGAGTCAAGGGTTACAAAGTTGGAAACTGAGCTTCCTTCCTCGTCCACATTTGCAGGCATCTTCAGGAGGGAACTTGATTCCACTCTTGATAAAGTGTGGACCGAATTTGAAAATATCGGCTCAAGAGTCAGTGGATTGGAAGTTTCTATGAGGCAAGATGTGAGTAGGGTGATGGGTGAGAGTGTGAGACTAAGGGGAATGGTTGAAATGTTGGAGGGGTAGATACAAGAACAACGCGCCGAACAGGGGCGTGTGAACGAGTCGTTGGTTAACCGATACCTCGTTGTGATGGAGGTTATGCGGCTAATAGATGAGGATGTTGAGAACTTGAAGGTTCATTTGATGGAAACCTTTCAAGGGTTTCTACGTGTAGCTGAGCCAAGGGCCGAGCACAGAAGTCAATGACAAACC
This sequence comes from Bidens hawaiensis, assembly GCF_021521415.1. Lineage (NCBI taxonomy): Eukaryota > Viridiplantae > Streptophyta > Magnoliopsida > Asterales > Asteraceae > Bidens > Bidens hawaiensis. The sequence goes on along the minus strand of NW_027491371.1, from coordinate 1,310,353 downwards.
ATTCTTGCTCGTTTGGCCACTGACACCGAAAGGGTCAGAGCTACAAGAAACGTTCATAGTTTCCTCTACAGGAGAGAAACAAGAAAGAATGTGGGTGGAGGATCTGGTGCTAAGGTTGCTGATGATGAGCCTGTTGTCGTTGTTGGAACCACCATGGGTACTGGAGATGTAGTTACTACTGCTACTTCATCTGGGCAGGTCAGTTCTACAAGTTCACCACTTGTTGCACCCACCACTAGTGCACAAGTGAGTGTTGTGTTTACCACTGCCTTGATTGTTCATGCTAATCCGCAACCTATAGCTCAAGGTGGTGGTGAAGATGGAGACGATGGTGAGTCTGATGATGAGAATGACGATGATGATGACTATAGCTCAAGGTGGTGGTGATGATGGAGACGATGGTGAGTCTGATGATGAGAATGACGATGACGATATTGATGATGATGATGATGATGATGATGATGATGATGATTATGATGGTGACGAGAAGAAGGATGACGAGGATGATGACCACAAGTCTGATAGTTTTGATGATCCTCGTGGTGGAAATGGTGATGGAGATGGTAGTGGTAGTGGAAATGGTAGTGGTAGTGGTGATGCTACCAGAAATAAGGCGGTTGATGATGAACCGCCAAAGGAGGCTGAGAAGACAAGGGAAACATATGCTGCGGTGGAGGCTGAAATCGCCTCTTTATTTAACATGCGTTCTTTTTCAAGTACCTATCCCTTAGTTGAGAAAGCCGTGGAAGACATTAAAGAAGACAGTGATGATGGAATCAACTACTCTCCTAACCCCGACACACCAGTTAGTGAGAAAGTTGAGCATGGCGTTGAAGAAACAGTTGTCACTCCTGCTGCCAATCCCGCTCGAAGAAGAAATATTAGAAAAGGTATAAAGTAATACAATGTGAGCAGGATGGATAGCTTGAGATGGAGATCGAAGCCATACCATGATTCAGATCCCATTCTATATGCAAATTGGCACAAAGATAGAAAAAGTTGGGCTATCCGTCGTGCCAATGGGGATCTGACATATCTCACCTATGGAGATATGCAAACGTTATCTGTACTCGACATGAACTACTTTCGAAAGGCCATAGCTCAAGACGATAGCAAAGACACCACCGAATCATGGTTCAAGAACAGGTTTTTGTGGAGAAAGTGGAAGGCTATTACCCGACGTTTGTTGTCAATCCGGGTAGATCAACCCCTTCACCAGCACAACCCAAGAAGTAGCCTTCAATCGCTTTTTCTTCGAATTTTCCTGCGTCTTTCTTCAACATAGTATAAGGACACCCCGAATGGCTCCAAATACTTTAAATTAGGCTTTCTCTTGTTCAGAAGCTCATGGCTTGTCTTTTGTAGCTTCTTCACAGTCAGAACACGATTAAGCGTGTAGCAAGCAGTATTCAAAACCTCGTTCTAGAATTGAACAGGAAGCTTAGAATCTGCTAGCATTGTTCATGCAGCTTCAATCAGTATTCGATTCTTTCTTTCTGCAACACCATTCTGTTGAGGAACATATGGGGCACTGTTTTCCGATTAATTCCTTTTGGAATACAAAAGAAATCTAATACATTGTTTTTGAACTCCATACCATTATCACTTCGAAGACGTTTCACCTTGAGATTATACAGTGATTCGATCTTAGTAATTAGATTATGAACAAGAATAGGTGTTTGATCTTTCGAACTCATAAATAACACCCAAGAGTATCTTGAATAGTCATCAGTGACAACTAGACAATACCAATCACCATCAATACTCGCCCGATTCACGATCCAAGCGAATCCATATGAAGTCGTTCCAAAGAAGTAACGATGGTATTAATTAACTTAGAAGAGTGTGACTTCTTTTTTTGTTTGTCCTTTTTACATGCAACACAGTGGTCAGTCAGTTTAAAGTGTTTCAAAGAAACCCCATCAACCAATTAATTAGCCATAAGATAGTTCATCTTTCTGACATGAATATGACCCATCCGCATGTGCCATAGAATCGAGTCTTTCTCAGTTTCCTTAGAGACAAAACACGTTTCAACAGAAGTAGTTACCTTAGAAGTCATATTTAAAACATAAATATCATTTGATCGAGGAGATCGCATAACAACCATGTCTTCTAGAATTACGTATCCAGGTTTAAGTGTTATGCACTCCTTATCATTAAATAAAGTGGTGTACTTCTTATCACAAATTTGTGACACACTCAAAAAATTGTGATCAACTTTGTCATAATAATTAACCTTCTCAAAGGTAATACACCCATTTGGCACATCTCATTCCTTAGTAACCATTCCACCCGAATTACCCGCAAAAGCGACATGCCCTCCTTGAATATTCTTGACATTTGATAAGATGTTAATGTTACCGGTAATATGACGAGAGCATCCACTATCCATTATCCAGTTTTCACCAGAAATAGTTCAAAAAGGCAGCCCATGCCTCAGTCTTGGGCACCTCTTTAGTTTCACTTGAATTTTTAATGTTGAGTGAATCCAAATGTGGTTTGCCGCTTGTGAATCAGTCACAGGTTGTTTCGACTTTCGTCTCAAGTATGCAGCTTGAACAACATTCGTATTCACATTCTTACAAATTGATTCCGTATGAACAAATTTGGGTTTTAAATTACTCAAATTTTCACTAACGTGAATCACTTTGCGAGGATTCACATCTGAAAACATGATGTGTGTTTCATCATCAAAAGAAATGGGTCTTCTCAAAATCTACTTAATCACAGGAACAGGTTTGATTTTTTCCTTGATAAATGGATGAAGATTTTGTGATTTTTTCAGTCCACAATTTCTGACTACATGACCTTGTTCACCACAAACAAAACACATTCTCATGTCAACACGTTCACGTTGTGGTTTAGCATAAACTTGTGCAACAGAAGGTTGATGAAAAACACCAGGAATGGGACCTTTGTCCAAATCATCAAATGTCACAGACTTCTTTTCATGTAAAAATCAAGATTTGAGCAATTTGAAAAACTTTGTAAAGTGTCAGTTCCATTTGATTTAACGAATTGAACTTTCTTAGAAGATTTTAAAATTTTTTTGGCTTTTATCAAAGGATCTATTGCATTTGATGTTTTGGGGTTCACACACTTATGTTCAAGATCTTGTAACTTGGAAGTTTCATTGTGAAAAACGCTTTCAATCAATTCGGGTTTGATGATATTAAGCGGGATGTCTTACTCAGTGAACATTGTGCTAATACCTTTTAACCTAAACACTCGACCAGTGCTTATCTTAGAAGGAGCAGGATTGACGAAACGCATCAAATCCTCATCAAAAATCTTTGGCCTTTCTAATTTCTTAGTCTTAACCTTAACAGATTTCTCCTTTTTCACTTGAGATGCTTTTGAACCATACACAGCCTCCTCAAATTCATAAGGTTCACATAAAATGTGATTCGAACTTGGAATGTTCTGGTTGTTGTGCACAACTTCAGGTTCAAATACCTCCTCAATGATTACTTTATCAACATTTTCAACAAAGACCTTGTTACTTTGAATATGAGGTTTTTGAGGTGAAGTTTGAACATTATCATCGTCATTTTTAACCAATTTAGGTTTTTCTTCAACAATTACTGGTTCATTAACAATTTCCTCTTTCCTGCAACTGGATTTGAAGTATAATCATTATGAAATGGTGGTGGAACTTCAACAAATCCCACTCCTTTCTTTGAATCCTTTTGTCTACCAGACACCTCAATGATTTCATTTAACAAAAACGAAGAATTTCGAAACTTGTCCAATTTGCTTTTCAAATCAAGAACCTCATTTTCAAGTTCAGTTATCTTAGTTCTATGTTTAAGAATCTCTTGAAATTGTTTATCATTGATTGTCATTTTGACAGACAATTCAGCTTTCAAATCATGGTTACTTATAGACATAGCTTCTATTTTTTCCCTATACCTCATTTGTGATTCTAGTGATTGTCTATATGTATCCTTGATTGAAGAAACTTCTTTTACCAATAAGTTATTATGTTCTTTCAATGACTCAAACTTAGGCTTAATAGTTTCATATACAGAATAATGCACATTTCAGATAGTTTAACAGAAGAACTAACCTCGTTAATCTTAGCCATGTATGCAAAGGAAGTTGGCTGCATTTGACACGAATCATCAGAATCCTATTCTGTCTCATTTTCAGAGGATAGTTCGTTCCCACTAGCATCTTTAAAACTTTCAGACAGCTCGAACATTGCCAGATTTGCTTGATTATCATTACACAGCAGTCTTTGAGTCCAGTCTGTTCCATCAGCCGTAAGAAGAGCTTGCGATCCCGAAGGTTTAGAAGAACTACCTCTAGAAGGTTTTTTAGAAGGATCATTACCCTTCTTTACAGAATTTCTGTCTTGATTTCGAGGTCCATTATACTCCTTCTTTGGCTTATCACATTCTTTGGTAAAGTGAACAAATTCTTGACAATTGTAACACTTGAACTTTAACTTATCAAAACCAACTAGCTTGTTCAGAGATGGTAGGTCTTTACCAGTTCGTTGCATAAACTTCTTCACCTTTCTAACAATCATGGCCATATTCCATTTTAAATTCATTAACTCCAAATCATCTGGATCGATTTTGGTTGTAGTCTTCATCAGTCAACTCACTTGTAGCAATCTTGCTACCCATCAAATTTTCATATGACGTCATGAATGCATAGAGAAATGCAAAATTCTGTTCAGCTTCTTTCATATTAACATTTGGTGGTGCAATGAAGTGCAATGAAGTTATTAGAAGTAGCAGATCCCCTAGGATTATCAGTAAATCAAGAAGCCATGAAACATACATTAGGATCACTATAAGTAGATGATCCCTCTTGTGCACTTTGAGTAAGAAATGCCATCATTGAAGTTACAGTACTACTCAAAGGCATACAACCTCCATAAAAAGTTGGATCTTGAGTTTCTTTTAAAGATTTCTGACATTTCAGATCATATTTTCGAGCTTCCATTTTTTGCATGAATTCCGAGGACGTTAGATCTTCATTCTTGAAATAGTTGTTTTCTTTAAAAACCATGAGAAACGTTTAATATGAACTAGGTAAAGCATTCTTCACCGTATCAATTTTTTCAAATTCAGTGGGTTCCATATTCAACTTGTGCATTTCAGCTATCAGAAGATTAAACCGAGTGAGCATCTCTTCAATAGTCTCACCTTTTAATAGGTTAAAGTTTTAAAATTGAAACTTAAACATCACCTTCTTGCTTTCTTCTGTGTTACCCATACTTCTCATCTTGATATGTTGAAGCGATGATGCACATATCTTAATACTCCCAACTTAATGAAATATGTTATCGGGTAAAGCCATAGTCAAAATAGAATATGCTTTAGTCTCAATCTCTAAAGCTTTCTTTTCCTCTTGCGAGTATTGAGATAATGCTTTTGGATTAAAACCCATAGTTTCAGTACCAAGCATTGGAACTGTATAGACTTCATCAATACATTGAGAACAATCAGGGTGCACAGAACTAAGATGTGCTCGAAAACGTGGTTCCCATTTAGAAAAATCACTAAATTTCATAAACCGAGGACAATTCGAGTGAGATCCTATTTCCGCATCAAGATGTAACATTTGCTGCATTAAAACGTTCAGAGAGGCCAGTGCATAATAACCAGCCATTTTGACTAAATAAAAGTTCAAATTTAAACATAAATTAAACTTAAGGGTTTAAAGTAAAACTTAAGTAACGAATGAGTGAGAATGAGTGATAACGAATAAGGAACGGTAAATTAACAAACAAACTGATGTATGTATGACGAATGAACAACGAATAAGTAACGAATGACTTAGACGAATGAGTAACAAATCAATGACGAATCATTGACTAATCAGTAGCGAATGAGAATGACGAATCAATGACGAATCAGAAAGACAAATCAGAATGATGAATCAATGACGAATCGATGACGAATCAGAAAGACAAATCAGAATGATGAATCAATGACGAAAGTGTAGCGAATGAGTGAGCACGAATGACAAGTTGTTTAATAACGAATTAGCTACAGTGAATAACGAATGAGTTTGTTATTTAGTTGTAACAAACTTTACACGTGTCATGAATCAGTTATATAATGATAACGAATGACAATACATGCATAACGAATTAAGACAATCTGCAAATCTTCAAACCTTCAAACCCAGATTTCTAGATTTTTGGAAATTTTCAAAATTTAAAAGTTTCAAAATCCAATCTAATATTACGTAATACTTGGTCAATTAAACACTAAATCAACCAAATCAAAGCTTATTTTACTCGAAATCATCTCGAAAACACACATATCGTATCTCGTAACTCTCAAATCAACCAATAAACACCAAAATCCACTCAACCAACACCCACTATCCCTGTTCTGTACAAACTCAAATCCAAACCAAAATCATCTCTACCTTACACAATAATCCAATTCCTTGAACACACAATTAAAACAAACCAGTCCGATCTCAAATTTACTCAAATTAATCTCCAATTAACATCTCAGCATGTTAATTGAGAAGAATTTAGTAAAATTAGACTTAACTCAAAAATTGACTATTAACCTAATGAATTTCTTATCAATTCATACCAATTTACCTTAAATCAAAATCAATCTAACCCTGGATTTCCTCTTATACCACTTGTTGAACACCGATTAGATCCAATCAACATATATCTGTAATATATTGATTAGAACGTAGATCTAGTTATATGATATGCTATTAATTAGGTAGTTGTATTATAATAATATTAACAAAGTATTAACGAGAGAGTAATTGGACAGGGGTTCGGTATATAGCTTAAACAATACTTAAATTATGAAGGCAACAACCTGCCATATATAGACAATGGATCCCATTCGTTACACAACCCGTAACGAATGGTCTCCATTCGTTAACTTTACATAAGTTAAACAAAAGGTATAGCGAATGACTCATTCGCTATACCCCCATTCGTTAACATTCCATAACGAATGGATTATATACATAACGAACTAAGGTCCATTTGTTAAACATCCTTATCTAATGGACTGTACAAGATAACGAATTGGCTCATTCGTTAAACATCCTTAAAGAATGAGCCTTACATAACGAATGGGAATATATTTCCATAAATACCCTTTAACATTATGATAATAATAAATTACAAACGATAAGTTACAAAGACTCGAGATGAAAAAATCGTGCACTAACACACTAAGATGCCTTTCGGTTTGAAGAATGCTGGAGCAACGTACCAGCGATTCATGGATCAACTTTTTGACCAACAAAGAGGAAGAAACGTGGAGATATACGTGGATGATTTGGTCATAAAAATCACGGACAAAGACAGGATGTTGAAGGATATTAGCGAGACTTTCCGGACATTGAGAGGGGCAAACATGAAGCTCAACCCAGGGAAGTGCTCGTTCGGAGTTGAAGAGGGAAAATTCTTGGGGGTATTAGTAACTAAGAAGGGAATGAAAGCGAATCCCGAGAAGGTAGAAGTTTTGTTACGAATGAGTCCCCCAAGAAACATTAAAGAGGTTTAGAGGCTAAACGGGACATTAAAGAGGTTCAGAGGCTAAACGGGAGACTGGTGGCCCTTAATCGTTTCTTGTCACGGATTGCCGAAAGAACCCTACCATTCATGGCAGTCCTACGAAGGAGTATAAAGAAAAACAAGTTTTTTGGGATACCGAAGCTGACAAGGCATTCCAAGAATTAAAGACCCACCTGTGCAAACTCCCCACCATTGTGGCCCCTCAACCGGGGGAGATATTGATACTCTACCTGTCCCAAACCGATTGCACTATAAGTTTAATGCTCATAGTCAAGAGGGGAGAAGCTCATATTCCCATATGCTTTGTCAGCCGAACGCTAAAGGGACCGGAGGAAAGGTACTCACCCATCGAAAAGCTGGTTTTATCTCTCATTTACACTGCCAAGAAATTGAGGCGGTACTTCCAAGCCCATATGATACGCGTTCTGACCGACAGACCTCTACAGCAAGTTCTCATGAAGCCAGAGGTCTCGAGGAGGTTGGCCAAGTGGGCAATAGAATTGAGTGACCACGCCATTGAATACAAGCCCCGAACAACGTTCAAATGGCAAGTATTAGCTGTCTTCATTACCGAAACTCTTCTTTCAGACGGAGATGAGCCTGTCGGTCGAAGAGAGCCTGAGAAAGAATCCCATAAAGAGGCACAACAGGATTTGGAGGAACCTCTGTGGGCCCTTTATACGTATGGAGCCTCCAATGAGGACGAAAGTGGGGCGGGGTTGATCCCTATTAGTCCCGAAGGTATCGAATTAACATATGCAATACAACTGGACTTCCCAGCACCAATAATGAGGCGGAATATGAGGCACTATTGGCGGGAATAAGAATGGCCCACAAAATAAAGGTTCGACGCATCAAGACTCAAGTCGATTCATTGTTAGTGGCCAACCAGATAAAGGGGGACCAAAATATCCGAAGATTCTGGAGTGCTTGAAGAAAGTAAAGGAATTAATGCGAGACTTTGAGGAAGCCGAGGTCCTGCATATCTCGCGAGGGCTCAATAAAAAAGTCGATGCTCTAAGCAAACTGTCATCCGTCGTTTTCGATCACTTGGCGAAGGATGTTAAGGTGAAAACCCTCCGTCGACCCTCCATAACGGAAGTTAGGGTAGCTAATGTTGAGGCACCGGGGGAAAACTGGATGACTCTGATTCTACGGTATCTACGAGAAGGGCTCGTACCGAAACACAAACAGGAAGCCCGCAGGCTCAGGATCCGAGTGCTTCAATATGAAATAATCAAATGGGTCTTGTACAGAAGGTCGTACTTGGGACCTTCCCTTAAATGCATAGACCCAACGGAGGATGAGTATGTTATTCGACAAATACACGAGGGTATCTGCGGGATGCATATGGGGGTAAAATAGGTAGCAGCCCGAGCCATGAGAGCTGGGTATTACTGGCTGGCCATGTTTCTAAGTGCATTAAGGGAAATACAAAAGTGCGATAGTTGTCAAATATACGCTCCCGTCACCCGTCAACCAAAGCTTAACCTTGTACATGTTAGCTCATTCTGGCCTTTTCAAATATAGGGTATAGATCTAGTGGGTCCTCTCCCCAAGGGGATAGGAAAAGCAAGGTTCTTGATCGTGGCCATCGACTATTTCACGAAATGGGTGGAAGAGAAACCCTTGACGTCCATCACGGGACAACAGGTGAAAAGGTTCGTGTGGAGAACATTGTGAGTCATTTTGGATTACCTCATTCTATAGTAAGTGACAACAAAAAACAGTTCGCGAGTGGCCTCTTTAAGGAATGGTGTCACCAACTGAAAATCAAACAGATATTCACATCTGTGGCCCACCCCCAAGCCAACAGACAAGTAGAAAGGGCCAACCGAAGCATCGTGGAAGGAATCAAGAACTGGCTCGGTCGACAAAAACATTTCTGGGTGGACGAGCTACCTCATATTCTATGGGCTCACCAAATAATGCCCAAGGTCAACCGTGGGGAAACCCCCTTCAGTTTAACCTATGGAACTGAAGCAATGATACCCGTGGAGATTGGTCTACCAACCAACCATACCTCAATGACGGAGCAAGAAAACGAAAAAGACCTCAGGCTGATATTAATTCTGGCTGAGGGAATAAGGGAGATGGCAACCCGAAGATAAATTGAGTACAAAAATAAGATAGAAAAGTATTATAACTCAAGGGTCATGGAGGTTATGTTCAAAGTGGGGGATTTGGTGTTGAGAGAAAACGAAGCAAGCAGGCAAGAAGACCAAGGAAAGTTGGGACCAGGTGATAGGGGCCTACCAAGTCATTTGGGCTGGAGAGAAATGATCATATAAATTGACATACCATTTAGGGGAGGAAGTTCCTCGAACATGGAACTCCATGCAATTGAGGAAATATTACGCCTAAACCCCTAGGGGAGAAAGAAGGAGAGCGCAGTAGTCACACTAAAATGACTTTTTGGTAACATCTTGAAAATGGCGTAACTCCAAGAAGGAACGAAAAGTCTCAAAATAACCTCCCCGTGAGGGTATCGAAACACGTCAACTGAACTTTATAATTCATTTTGTAATCTATATATGTGATGTATGAGATTTCATGGCAATACATTTTGCTTGAAAAATAGATATGTGCACATACACAAAGTAATAACACTTGATCCAATATGTAGATCTCTATCTCTCCGTGAAAATAAACAGATGGGCCCACTCGTAATCCTAATATACCACCATGATGTCACAAAGGACATAAAGAAGGCCTTGCTGATAGGCTAACTGGTTAACCAAAATAACGATGGGAGTCAAGAGACTTTAAACGGCTTATAAGCCATTACGATTAACACATCACATGAAACCATTTTTTAGTCCTACATAGCTTCAAATGGCATAACATCAATGCAAAAGTCTTATCCTCCAAGAGGCCAATACAAAAATCACCTAATAAAAAACACAAGACAGTTCACAAAAGAGAGTCATGATCAAACACATCATAAAACCCAATCACTATAGCATGGGAGAATGAGGGTCAACCACAGAGGATAATGCCTTGATCTATTCCACCGAAGCACCAGGAGTGGCGGACAATTGGGGTAGAATCGGGGGAATGTGAGCATTGTAGGCAATGAAGGCCTCCTCAGCTTCTGTGAGAACCGAGCCCCAGTGCGGAAGCATGAATATAGTCGGTACTATACGGTGTGGAGCTCGGATCTAGGGTTAGGATCGAATCTCACTCGTATTCACTCTTGAATGATATCTGGATGGATGAGGTGTATTGGGAGAGAGCCTGATTTGATTAACAATCAATAATAGGATGAACAATTGTAATCAAAACACAAACAAGATAGAAATGGTAGTATGATAATATTAGTCAAATGATTTTCATAAAGATGAAACACTCATACATATACATTCATACATACAATCGATTAAGAAATATCAGCCGCCACCAGGAGAGCTCATCCTGGAGGCGGAGACTCTCTCAAAGGGATAAAACCCTAAATCTCACACATACACAATACAGTCACTCATACTAGACAAATAATAAAAAACATCTATTTATACTAGTCTAGCATGACTTGGTCTTCAAGCCATCCACCCTTGGTTGAGACCAAATAATATATTTTCACCCACAGATTAATTCGATGCGTCGGTCTAAAATATAAGTCCCAACAATCTCCCCCTTAGACCGATGCCATCAAATTTCTTCCATGATCACCTCATAACTCGTTGTCTTTCATTGAAATTCTCCCCCTCATGTTAAGCTTCTCCCATTGTTCATTTCGAATTATCACTCTTATACCACTTTTGGAGATAGTTGTATGGGCATATGAACGAGGCTTTGAACTTCAAAGATCAACTTCAAGTAACAAGGTTATCACAAAAAGAAATAAACTCATTGTGATCATCAAATAATCTTCCATTCTTCAAATCTATTTCTTATCCTGTAAATTATCTTCAAACCATTCCCTGAATTAAGATAGCATTCAAGTTCAACCATAACCCGTTCTTGACTGTTCAAGTGACTATTTCATAGGAGGTTGAACTCTACTGATCATCCTTTCAACATTGTTGCTTGAGATGACTCTATCTTCTCATCCGTACTAGGAAATCTGAAAACTGAAAAACGATGAAACATCTTTGAAAAACCTTGGATTATTAATCTTGATCAACTTTTCTTTAACTCGAGTCTTTTACTTGATTTGAAGCATGCCATTTGCAATGAAATTCAAAGATTTTTACTCCCCTAATTTCGTTGCAATTGTCTTTAATGAATGTGTCTTCAAATCAGGTGTGGGTGAAACAATCATGATCATCCTTATCAAGATTGTAAAAATCTGAAAATAAACATATTCATATGTTGGTTAACACTAAAAGTGATTAAATCCTTAAGCTTGGTCGACACTTGTTCTTGTAAAGCATTTGATGAAGTCGTGAAATTGGATGAGGTTTGAATTCCATAAGCTTGTTAATGATTGGAGAAAAATTACCAAAATACCCCTGGTATATATCTTCCGTAGAGAACAGCTTGGTAAAACGGTCAACGGTACCAAAAATCTCAAAAGTTTCTTCAAAACTTTGAAATATTTCACAAACTCTGTTTCCTAGCACACAGTGTGCTTGGGATCACTTTCCTAGCACAAAGTGTGCTTGGGAGCATTTTCCTAGCACAGAGTGTACTCGGAAGCAAAACACTTGTGATTTTTCAATTTTCAACTAGCACAAAGTGTACTCAGAAGCACTTTCCTAGCACAAAGTGTACCCGAAAAGCAAAACACTTGTGATTTTTCAATTTTTCCACTAGCACAAAGTGTGCCCGGAAGCAAAAGTGTGCTCGGATTACTTAGTTCTCGGTAACAAAAGTGTGCTCGGATTACTTAGTGCTTTTTCATTTTCCACCAAATATGCTCGGAAGCAAAAGTATGCTCGGGAGCAAGGGTGTGCTCGACACAAACTTGAGTTTTCTCTTCACAAGCATAATTTTTCAAGACAAAACAAAGTATGCTCGAAAAAGAGTCTGCTCGAATAAATAACAAAGTGTGCTCGAGACTTAAAGAAGATAATTTTCTTGAGAAGGCAAAGGATATGCTCTGGGTTTCATAAAATATGCTCGAATTTGATGTGCTCGATATAAGATGTGCTCGAAATAACCTGTGCTTGAGCCAAACAAAGATGTGCTTAGGCAAAACACCTCCTGTGCTCGAAGCAACACTTAGTCATTTTCCATACCCGAGTTCAGTCTTATATGATCATAGTATGCTCGAGACACCAAAACTTCATTTCTGCATAATCAGTTACTGATTTGCCCTTGCAGAACCTGCTTGAATATTCACTTTGCATCTGCTGCAACAAACCATAATGATATTGCCTCTAGTACATGTTCATTTCTGACTTGTACATTCTCTATACCATTTTTTACCAGTGGCAATGTTTGTCTACCAAATCATGTACAGTTCGAGCAGCACAAATAACATATACAATAACGAGCACATATAAACCCTAATTTTCAGATCTGGAAACAAGTATCATAATCTGAAATTAATCATTGTAGCAATATTCATGCTATCTCGAAATCAAAGAAACCTATCTTCATATCATAATCAACCTTTTCAAATCTGAAAATCATCAAATGAACAGTGTTGCCCCAAAACAAGCCAAATAACACTGTTACATCAGATCTGGACCGTCTGACCAAATAAACATGAAATTGATGTTGGATCTCCAAACGAGTCATCAACCCGAACATCAATCCATACACTTTTCTCCAAATCATCAGATAATTTCAAAAACCCCCAAAAATAATTTCAACGAACTTCATCATTTAACGTCCATGGTGGATTCAAGAGCGAAATGAATCTGTTCAGCAGTTAGTCTGAACGATTTGGTAACCCCGCTCTTATACCAATTGTGAGAACCGAGCCCCGGTGCGGAAGCATGAATATAGTCGGTACTATACGGTGTGGAGCTCGGATCTAGGGTTAGGATCGAATCTCACTCGTATTCACTCTTGAATGATATCTGGACGGATGAGGTGTATTGGGAGAGAGCCTGATTTGATTAACAAACAATAATAGGATGAACAATTGTAATCAAAACACAAACAATATAGAAATGGTAGTATGATAATATTAGTCGAATGACTCTCATAAAGATGAAACACTCATACATACATTCATACATACAATCGATTAAGAAATATCAGCCGCCACCAGGAGAGCTCATCCAGGAGGAGAAGACTCTCTCAAAGGGATAAAACCCTAAATATCACACATACACAATACAGTCACTCATACTAGACAAATAATAAAAAACATCTATTTATACTAGTTTAGCATGACTTGGTCTTCAAGCCATCCACCCTTGGTTGAGACCAAATAATATATTTTTCACCCACAGATTAATTCGATGCGTCGGTCTAAAATATAAGTCCCAACAGCTTCGGTCACGGCAGTCTCAGAGAAAGAAGGAACTTCAAGAATCAGAGTCCCTTGCCCGCTATAGTCATACCCGTCTTTAAGCCCATGCTAAAACCCCGATGAGAAAATGGATCGATTCAGAACATCAAGAACCTGGCAAGCTTCACGACATGACCGGGCTCTCTCATAGACCAAGCAAAACCCCTCCTTCACCATCCACGCCCGATCTCCTTGGCACGATTCACCTCACTGTGCAACCTTTCGATAACCTGATCCTGCTGAGCCCGAGCTGCATCAGCCTCTTTCTTGAAAACCTCATACTTCACACGTTCTTGCTCTAAGAAAGCCTCTAGCTAGAAACACACCACAAACAAAAAATAGGAGAGAGACCACAATTCAGAAACAATCACAACAATTACAAGGAAGCAAAAGGAGAATAGGATATTTACCTCAGGGAGTTTCTCTTGAGCTGCTTGCAATGAAGCATACTTCTTTTCAAGGTTGGCAACACGGTCATGGGAAGCCGAAAGCTCAGCGGTCAGGGAGGCAACCTCATCCTTTGAGGTCTTCAAAGTAGTCTCTAGACTGGGCAACTCCAAGATTCTCTTTTCGCCAAGAACAACCTTCTGCCTCAGTTCTTGAATCTTCTGTTAATCTTTCTCAACTGAGTGTTTCAACACGGCAATATCATCTTGGTTTTGACAGAGGATACGATCCGCATCAATCACAGCCTAGCGTGTTGCTGCTCCCAAAGCCATGGCCCGATACAAATAGGTTCCAAACTCGCCCACAAGAGAATCAACAGACAAAGACTGGATATGATCGTAGCTGGTGGAAAAACCTCAGTCAGAAAGTCATGAGCTTGCTGGGGAGTATTGACCGAGGCCCCTACGACCAATTTCCACTTGGGAACAAAAATATCCTGTGATGAAGACCCTCCCGAGTCCGGGTTGAGTGAATCAGTTACCACCTTATCTGTCACTTGGTGTTGTTTTCCCTTGGGATCTACTTATACTTATTTGGAAGAACCGGCCTCTTGGTTTCCTCTAGTTGAAACAACTACCGGAAAAGCAAAGTCCAAGTCCAAATCTACAACTTCATGGGAAGATGTAGGAGGAGGCATTGAAGTGGAAGACTTATCCAGATAGGGGCGTTTGGAGCTACAGAGTCTGCCCTTCATAGAGGCATCAAATATGTCTGCAAAGGGATTCTTATGCTTGGGGGTATCTTCAACAGGGGACTGAACACTAGCACCGGGAACCGCTGGTCCAAGGAAGCTGAACTGACTGGGGGACTCACCTCCGAGCTAGTGGCAGGGGACACCGGAAGTTTTACAACTTCAGCAACCTTCGGTGAGCTCTTTTGGATAATCTCCATCAAGCTTAATTCTTTAAAAAGGACACATACAGAAACATTAGTAATAGAAGACACATAGCAGATATAAAAATAAAAAGACACGCTATAAACAACCTCGTCCACCCTTGAGCACAGCCGGGCGAGTTCACAAATCAGGCCATATCTGGCTCAACCCATCCATGTATAACAAAGGCTCGGGATAAGTCATAGCCTCCGTTTTATTATCAACCAGCAGCTTGTACAAACCATCTTGGCTCGTGGGTGGACACAGTGCGAAATCATAAATAGTAGAAGACGATATACGACGGCGATTGAGACCAGGAGCAAAGTTCGGGGAAACAAAGTGAAAATTGTCCTTCCACTCACACAGGTGGTACCCGGTACGCATTTTCGAGTAACAAGAGGGGTATTTCTCCACAGAACAACACTCGAAATTGAACAAGTCACCATCAGATTTCGGACGATAAAATCACCGGAACAGTGGCACAGTAGGGACACCCCCTAAAGCTCGGCAAGCCATCTCAAAGTGTGTTACCCGCAAAAAACCCAACGGATGTACTTGAGAAAACCCTAATCGATGATGTTTTAACAAGGCCGTTTGAAAGTCAGTAAGGGGATATCGGATGATGGCGCACTCCAGGTTTTAGTGTAGATAGTTATAAGATTAGGAAGACTTGCGGCCGTCTCACCGGGTTTAGGCAAGGTGGGAGACAAAGATAACGAAATGTGATATTTGGAACACAGAGTGAGCATTTTTTTCTTGAGTAAGGTTAGAGGTAATGGTACACAACCTTTCGCGGCTCATGGTAAAAAGAAGATAAGGAAAAGATCGGCACTAACCTAGCATGAAAAAAAATGATGGAACAACCGGAAGGAAGGCGGATGGTCGCCGGAGTTAGGGAGAGAAAAGAAAAGGTGGGAGAAGTAGGTGAGGATGAATAATGATGATGGGATGTGAAGAGAGATGTGATATAATGACAGCTTGGAGAAGCGTGTAAAATTATTTTACACCGCCAAAATTATGGCCACAGGAAATGGGCTTGAAAGTAGGCTTCAAGAAGCTATTGGGCCAAGACAACCCAACTAGCTAGGCCAGCAGGACCGTCAAGGAAGGCCGAGCTCAAAGGAATGAGATTAGTCAATTACCATTGTCATAAATAACAAAGATAATGGACTGGGGGACTTGAAGAGCTAACATGAGAATTGGGCTACGAGGTATGGACCAAGGCCCATTAGATCCAAGATAAATTATCAGCCCAAGAAGCCAAAGCCTAGTCCAAGTGAGAGAGAGCGGGAACAATATTATGTGAGGGGAAACTCATTGTTGATCTGAAAAAGGAGAGCCGCAAGCGCACGCATGCTTTACCTTTGAATGATAGAGACCGGCGAATAAAAGAATACCTCCTGCAGTTTCGGCGAAGAGGCAAAGGATCCACGGGTCAAGAGAATGGTGAAAGACCTGAAGTGTAAAGAGGGCTCTCCTAGGGTTTTATATAAAGAAAAAAAAAGTGTAAGGAATAATGTATGATGAAAGATACAGAGAATTCTGATTAATAAACATCTTTACTATATCATCCTTCTCTTCTAAAATCTTTACTTCAACTCTCATTTTACCACGATTCAATTTGGGTTCGAACAGTAACAAAAAAAACATGACTTAATCGAACTAAATAAATACTAACTGAACAAAATTATGGCCTAACAAAGACCTTCTTTTTGTAACTAACTAATGGCAATACTACTTTGGTAAAAAGCAACTGCAACTAGAAATGCTATTATTTTGTAAACATATAAACTAATAACCTTTTGTAAAGTTATGGCACTTAAATTATTCTGTTGTCTGTACAATGTCGTTGGTCATGCCAGAACCGCCACAAGCCCACAATGCGTGGGGTGGAAAACCAGTTTTAACTCAAAACACATTATATATAAATAGTTACAAAGCTGATGCATTTTTATATAATTTATTTATATAATTACAATTTTGGGAGTCCTGCGCTACAAAAGTTGTTTATCATGCTTTGCATGTTGTACCCTTTCCCAGCCATGTTTAACCTTCCTGTTGTTAGACACGTGTATTTTAACCTTCCAGATGTCTTTCTCTTCTTCACTTCTACTTCAAAACACCAGTTGAAAAATACGACAAATCGCCGGACCAGAGTGAGTAGACAAAAGCATACGTGTCTCCACTGTCGCTCTTAATTAGTTCCTCTCAGACGGTGGCGAACTGGTGATGGTGATTTTCTGATATCTGCACTGATCTATGTTTGAGGTTACTTATAAGTTCAATGTTAATCTCAAAGAATCTGGGCTCCAGTCCTAAGCCCGAATCGTAAACTCACAAACAGAGAGGGAAGGTATTTATGGCTCCATTGATCTATATATGTATGCTGCTATTTTAGAGTTGATTAGCTTTTGTGATTTTTCCATGGTTGTGTTTATGTCTTTAAACACCATTGTCTTGAATTTGCTGATTTGGGGCTGCCTAAGCCTAATGGTCAGTTGTCATATGTATATTGTTATTTCTAACTCGAATGCATTTTTTCCTGTGTTAATAGATGTCTTCAACGTTGAGTGCACCTGATAACAATGTCTTATTTTCCTACCTTATGATGTTTTTGTTGTGTAGGTTTCTTTTTAATGAAAACAAAGGTAAAAGATTCATGCAGCTTCATTATCATGGATAACTCTTTGGTATTTTTGCTTATAAGGAAATTTTAAAATTCATGTTATTGCCATTTGTATGCTTTATTTATTCATTTTAATATTTATTTTTTTTGTATGCAAACTCCTTAATCCTACAGGTAGCTTGTATGCCATTGAAAATATGGGTCACTTCT
Source organism: Bidens hawaiensis (assembly GCF_021521415.1). Lineage (NCBI taxonomy): Eukaryota > Viridiplantae > Streptophyta > Magnoliopsida > Asterales > Asteraceae > Bidens > Bidens hawaiensis. The sequence continues at coordinate 1,292,265 of NW_027491371.1, read as the reverse complement.
TAATAATTTACAAGGTCGACCCCCTGTTGTCACTATTATGGGTCACACTGATCATGGAAAAGTAAGCACTTCTACGAAAAAGCTCATGGTTATAGTTTCTTTTTTACAGATTATTAGATTATTAAGTTTGGAGACGTTTTATTTCCCTAAATGATTAGGTTAGTGAGTGTTTTTTTTCTTTGTTTTTAATTATTGTGTAGTCAAAGGGTATCAATATTCATGGCAGATACGACCCGTCACCATTGAAGTTTTCAAGAAAGAAATATGCGGTCTTTTCAATCATCCCGCATTAGTCCTGCAGGCATTTGAGTGCCATATGGAACCGAAGTTGAGAGAAATAAAAACTTTTTAAAATATGATCAACAATGTGTGGTAAGTACTTAGTAACCTTTTTATATATTTATTTGTTTTGCTGCACAATGAAAGGCATTTTTTTAAATTGGAGATCTTTTGTCATTTTGTGTTATTATACTTGGTGTTGCTTCATGTTTATTAATGTTTGATGAATTTTATGTTCTTACCCTAATTGAATAGGGTGCGTTTTAGGTGATATGCTGTTGCATTGTTTTATTGATGCCATTTTGGGTGCTTTGGGTGTTCTCGACATGGGGCATCGTCGGCCTTTTTCATCAAAGAAGCTGTAAGATGTATCATTACCTTTTATATTATTATATTGTAATTGGGTTACATGGGTCCATGCGTGAACCTATGGGGTTCAACCTAACACAACCCCTTTAGTTACACGTGTTCACGAGTAAATCCCAACAACACCCGTACCCCAAATGTAATAGGTGTCGGTTAAACTTTTTGTCTCTTGCATTTAATTGTTGATAAGAAAGTGGAACAATGATAATGGTAACGTTCGGGATTGTTGGTTTTGAGTGTTTTAGTATTGGGTGTGTTCCTACGGGTCAAAAGGACTACATTATTAATTTTAGGACAACTTTACTGCAGTTTCGGATCAATATTATGTTAAAGGCTAAGTGTACGGGCAAAAAACAGTTAACCATAGGTAAAAAGGTGAATCTCTTACAGTTAACCATAGGTAAAAAAGTGAACATAGATTCATTTATCATGTATTCACAATAAACAAATGGCATGCGCTGCAATGATTTAGTGTTATATATATATATATATATATATATATATATATATATTTGTTATATTTTATACATGTGTGTGAAAATATTTTTTTTATGCTTGATAGTTGATATGTATAAGGTTTAAGGATCAAAGTTGATTACAAAACTTACTCAGCATTACACTTTCTGGACTAAAGAAGACAGTGAGATGGATTTTATTTTCTCATATTTTTTTAGTTTGTATTAAGAATTTTACAATATGCACACTTGCAGCTGTATCTTAACTAACCATTTTCAATATTTAAGATTGTATTTGTGATGTCGCCAACGACTTTTGGTTGTCAATGGCGGCAACGTATGACCGCTTTTGAGTCAGCTTGGATGATAAAGGCTATGATGATATCTTCAATGATTGGGAACTTGAATGTGTTGTAGAAGTCAAATGGGCATCCGAACTGACTTATTTATCAAATATGGAAACATTTAAATTGACTACCCTCACCCCGCAACGCGGGGGTTAAGTACTAGCTATGTAATAAAAAGAAGGGAAGAATAAAATATAGATGCAAATGGGTTGAAAGAGTATAATTAACTTTACTTTCCTTTAAGCTCAATCCAAGAATGGAATATAATAAAAGCCTTTGTATGTATGTTGGCCCCTTACTCTACCATTATTATAGGGGTATGGGGTTCGAGACAAAGAAAGATCAAGGCAGCATATCAGCTTTTCCTTTATACTTTACTTGGATCTGTTTTTATGCTATTAGCCATTCTGGGCATACTCAAAAAAAAGGTTATTATACACCCCAACCCCGTCCCTTGGAAAGAAAAAGGTAGCACCGAAGAAAGGAAAGAGCGAGATGGTGGTTTTTGTTGTTCCCGCGAAGCGAGGATGATTCGACCAGCGAATGAAGTGGGTCAACTTTTTGGCAGAGGAAGGAAGGAATAAAAATGTGAGTTTGTAAAAATGAATGAAAATAAAACTCGAACCCGATTAGAATGTTTAAAAACTAAAATATTTAGGATGGGTATATTGTTGAGTAATCGAGAATACTTTTGAATCTTTCCACAATAATGGGTCAAGTATGAGATTGGTTATATACTTGTTTACCACCAATACCAATAGCCTATATCGGTTTACCCAATTATATACACATGAAGTTCTTTTTTTATTATTATTATTTATTTTAGTATATATTATGAAACTTGAAATTAGCCAGTACATCTGTGTGTACTTAGTTATTTGTCGAAACCTTTTTGATTTATATATTAAGTAGTTTGTATACCTTTTAATTACTTAGACACATTCTATGGTAATTATGATAAAATAAGGTGGTTCTCGGCGCAAAGTGTCGGGACAGTTGATAAACCCTAAAGCCTCAATGTTGAAGCTGGGTGTTGGTAAAACCTGGGCGCTGGTAAAGCTCGAGCGTTACGTCGGTGAGTCAACGTAAATTCAGTCAGTATCGTTTATGTTTGTTATGGTATCATCATTGGTAAAACCTTAGCGTTAAACCAAAAAAAATATATTTGTCAAATTAACATATAAAAAAAAATATTTAATACGACGTTTGTTTGGTCGGTAAACCCGGGCGGAGGTAAAACGCAAGCAATGTCATTTCCGGGCATTGAGACAGCAGTTGGACACGAATTCTTTTGGCTACGTTCGTTACGGTACTAGAGCTACAAAAGGGATAAATATAAAAATTGAGTGGACAAAAGGGGCGGTGTCGCTCGGGCGTTGGTAAAACCCGAGTGTTGTCGATCTCGGGCATCGAGACAGTTCGTTTATGTGAATTCGTTGGTTTATGTCGTGTCCGTTACGTTGTCAATATTAAAAACAATAAAAAAATAGTCATTCAGTCAGCTTCCGTTATGTTCGTCACGATACAGAATCGAAAAATACCAAAATTATATGAACAAGAAAGGTGCCGTCAAGTGGCCAATGGCAGCTTAGCGGCACCAAACTTATTATTTATATATATTAGATAATATGAATGATTAATTAGCTACCCAATAGATACCCAACGAGTATTTGGCCAGGTGCATACCTGACGGTATTTTAAATAAACCGATGGGTATATCCAAACCCCATGGGAATGCCAACTGGGTATATATGAACAAACTTTTATAATTAGGTATGAGATTGAGATTATCTAAACATGTCCTATTGCAATTTTTAATTTAAAAAGGAAAAGAATGATTGAGGTTTCTTATTGAATGGTTCATTCCTTTCGTGTAACCAAACATATTCTTTTCTATTCCTGTTAAAAAGATGCATCGGTTCTCATGCATTATTAATTAGTCTCTTTGCTTGGTTCTCATACATTATTAGTCTCTTTGTGAACCTTACTTATCTATCTGAGAAAGAAGTTTCATGGACACTTCTGTTGGTATGTTACTTATTCTTTCACTATACACACACACAATTGTTTTTCAGTGCTTATATGAGAAATAAGAAAATAGATCAAAGAACAATATAGAATAACTCAAAATCTCAAATAGCGGGAATAGCTAAGTATAGATTATTGTTGGTATAGGATGCAAACGTATATGAACAATTTGTGAATCTTTGGTTGTTGAAATCATGAACTAGTTACATGATATCATAAATCTTTTTTAAAGCAATACTTTAACATGTTTTTTTTAAATGATGTAGTTGCTAAGGACCAACTTCATCACTTTTCTCATGAGCATCTGCTCAGCCTTGCGCATCTGCAACAGCCAAATCACATAAATGCAAATGTTGATGATGACGATGAAGATGAAGATGAAGAGGAAGATGAAGATGAAGATGAAGGTAAAGATGAAGTTGTGGAGGAAGAGCATCATGGTGGCCAATGCCAGATGTGTAATGAGCAAATTTACTCATTTCATTTGTGTTATTACTATTGCGAGTGTTGTGACTACTCATTGCACAAGTTCTGTGCAGAACTACCCATGAACCAACGAAATCACCCATTACATCTTGGCCATGATCTTACCTTGTCAAAGGTATATCAATGTTCCCCTTTACTTTTTAGTTATCAAAGTACTGATTCTGAATGGAAGTGTTTCGTCTGCAATCGTATGTGGAAGAATACCTATAATTATCATTGTTCTACTTGCAAATTTAGCATAGACATAGTATGTGCTACTATGTCGGATCGTAAGATAGACCACCCTAGTCACCCTCACCGACTAGAACGAATGTCTGGTCATATAACATCCAGTTGTGTAGCTTGTGGTGATAAACATGAAGGTGTCTTCTTTCAGTGCACAACCTGTAGTACGTTTCGGGTTAACCTGGAATGTGCTTTGTTGCCTACCAAGTTACTAATACAAAATCAAACTGATGGGATTTATAGTCATTCTCATCCACTTACCCTTGCATACTCATTTCCTTATTCAGATAAAAAAGCTAACTTTCATCCCTTTTGTGAAGTCTGTTATAAGGAATTCCATGAACATTTATGGATTTACAGTTGTGGTAAATGTCGATATTACACACACGTTGATTGTGCAATTTCAAAGAGAGATTCATTTATGTCCATTTTTCTACCTAAATGTGAGTAATCTATTTCTCTTTTTATTTTGATAGTTTGGATGGGGATTATTTTAGTCTAATTTCTAGTGTATCATTCATCAGGGCTTGGCAAAACTCACAAGAATTATAAAAATGATGAATATCCGAATCTTCTCCACTGTCCATTTCATGATGAAGGTGACAACCTTTTGAAGCATCACATTTCTAATCAAAGTTTAATCAATAAACAACATGATGTTGATATTCTCAACCATTCTAGTCATCAACACCCACTCGTCCTTGTCGACGATCAAACTTCAGTTGGCAAAAATATGGTTTCTTTGCATGACCCCATGAAAAGAATTCAACTATTGTGTGATGGATGTGTGAAACCAATCATGACAACACCATTTTATGTGTGTTGCCAACATGCTAACGGACAGTGTTGTTTTGTTCTTCATGAGAGGTGCACCAAGCTACCCTCTCAAGTACAAGACTACCCAGACCATCCCGAGCATGCCCTTTTTCTCATACCCAAAATTCCAAATAAGTTATTTGGTGTGTTTAATTGTGTCATTTGTCAGTTACCATCCAACGGTTTCGCGTATGGATGCACAGTGTGTGAATATTATATTGATATCAATTGTGCATTCACACCCAAAGAAATCACACATGATGCTCATCCAGATCATCTCCTCTTAAAAGTAAAATTTTCAGAAAAGATATCGAAAACGTATTGCAATGCGTGTAAGTACACCATGAAAAGGAGTTGGGGATTTCATTGTCCATCTTGTAATTTCTACATTCATGGAGAGTGTGCTTTGTTATTGCCTAAAGTGATTAAGCACAAGTGTGATAAACATCCACTGATCCTAAGATACAAACCAGCGGAGAACCATATGGGTGAATACTTCTGTGAAATATGTGAGGATGAGCTCAATCCTTGGCAGTGGTTTTATCATTGCAGTACATGTGCCCAGTCTACACATGCTGCTTGTGCGCCCTTAATACATCAAGATGAGCAAGCTACATATGCTGAAAATGAGAGAACTGTCTACACGTTTCTCAATGTCAAATTTGGAGGAACACTTGAGATCAGAGATCACCCACATCGCTTGGCCTTTGTTCAAGGGCTTGAGAGAGATGGTGTGTGTTTTGAGTGTTATGAAGACTTGCAATACAAGATAATCTTTAAGTGCTTAGAGTGTGAGTTTGCAATTGATTATGAGTGTGCTTCTTCATTGGTCAGTTAATCTAGTTCTCTAGCTTATACTTTGGTGTGATTGTACTATTGTAAATTTGTTATATATGTCCAATAAATTCTTTCGACTAGTAATTTGGTTTCGACCATTCACATGATTATTCTTGTGATCTACGTTTAGGTTTTATTTATTTTTTGGCGGGTTTAAGTTTATATTTTCGATTCTAGTATTTTTCGTGCCACAAGTTTTACAAATATCATTGAAACCATGATATTAGAATTATCTTAATAGTTTTGAATTTAATTCTGATTTCGGTTTTGATCTAACAAATATGATCAAAATACATAAATTCTTAAACTATTACTAGTAAGAGAGCCCGCGCGTTACGGCGGGACGTAACGGGAATTGGTCGATAGTTGTTCGGTTTGTTATGGGACCTGCATTTGCCGTAGTTAAATTTATATTCGACACAATTTACGATACCAAAAATATTAAATTTATATATCATTAGCAAAAAATAAATTAAACACAATTATGTATTAAGCTTTTTTTGTAAATCAACAAGCGCAAGTGAGGTAGTTGACACGAGAAATGCATTTATACAAAATTGTGTTGATGAATCAAAATACCAAGGTGTTCATGTTTCGGGTCAATCCAACTATGACTCGTATAAAAGGTTGTCCATTTGACTCGTGACTCAAATTTTAGCTCGGTTAGTCTTTCCTCCAACCACTACATTTCTTCAATCTTGTAAAAAAAACATGTATGAACACTCAGAAATGTAAAAAAATAATCTTAAATCTAAATATGTTGCAATCATCAAACAAGAACCGATGTTTTCACATTTTAAAACTGATTTGGAAAGTTTGGCTTAATGACTTTTATGAGGTCAAACTACACAATGCAACAGCCAAAAACTAAAAATGTGCAGCCAATTTTCAGTTTTGCACTTTGACCAGATTAGGCTTGGGTTTAATATGTTGTTTATATTCGTTTATGTAGTCGGTGCTTGATCATTTATCATTTTAACAAAAGAAATGCAGTTAAATTTTTCTGTCTGCTTCTAGTCATCTTGTTTTTTTTACTAATTTTGTTCTTCTTTTCCTTACATAATTTGCCATGGCACATCAGGCAAAATAAAACTAACAGCAGCTACATATGCATATTGTGTACAAACTACCTAATCTTAAACAACTGACATTTATATGCAAAATAAAACAAACAGCGGCTATGTGTAGTAGGCGATGAATATGGGGCGACGAGGGCAATAAGGGGCGCGAGCAACCACCCCCCCCCCCCCGCCCGACAAAATGGGCGATAAGGGGGGGATGAGAACTTGTCGCCGGTTCTTGTTTATGTTTTATTATTATTATTATAACATCACATTTATCAAATAGCTTTAACTAAGTTACATCATACATATAATTCTCTATACTATATAACAATCATAGTAGTATAAAAAAAAAATAAGACACCAGTAGCAAAGTTTATAATTACAAACATGGAATCAAAAAGGGATAACAAGAGCAGCCAACTTAACCAACGATTCAGGACGAAGACGTTTCCTCGGTGGTGCCATTGCATCGTTAGCCAGTGCTTCCGCATCACCAACACGCAAATACGCAACCATATAATCAAACAACTATTCCTTCCCACCACTTAAAGGATACTGTTAAATGTTAATTCACTCCACATATTAACATGGTTCTCGAAAAATAAAGCATACTAATCAAATAGCTTAAATATTTTTACTTACTTGAATAAACAAGTCTGTATGCGTCTTTCCATTATATAGTATTAGTTCGGCTCGGGCCCTAACTCTCTTGAGTGTATCCACAAAAGTTATACTGCAAAATCAGAATATGTTAGCATACAAATAACACGGTAAATAAACCAAACGTTCAGCGAAGAGTTTGTGAACCGTTCAGAGGGAGGTTCGTTTATGTTCATTCGTTTAATGAATGAACGAACATGAACAAGAAAATCTGTTCGATTAGTTAAACAAACGAACATAAACAGAGCCCCGTTCGTTTAATTCTATTCTTAAACGTTCGGTAATGTGTTCATGAACTTTCATTCATGTCCGTTGTATATGTTGCTCATGAGAGCTTTTTGTACATCTATTTATGTTAAAACATTTTATATTCCTTAACTTATTACCCCTAACATAAAATAATAAACTATATTTTCATCTTGTTTTTGCATTGTTCTCATTTCTTTTCTCATTATTCACATTGATGAATACATCAACCTCAATCTCTAGGCTCTGCCGATTTATTTTGTGTTCGTGAACACGTTCATTTCCATAAAGAACGAACACAAACATGAAATCTCGTTAAGTAAGTGTTCGTGAACCGTCCATGAACACATTATTTCCTTAAACGAACATGAACAAAGCCTTATTCGTGTTCGTTCGATTCGTTTGCATCCCTACATACAAGCGCAACCCGTTTTAGCCCAAATAAAATCTACAAACCTTGATTCTGGCGGTATAGAAAAATCTTCACTTCCATGAAAAAGAACAATATGAGGCAAGAAAGTAACAGCATTGCTAACGCCCGGATCATCAATAAGAAGTTCAGGAGAAAACTGTTTTAACGATTCATTTCCTTCCATTATACTGTCATATTAACACTAATATGTTAGAAACAAATTTTACAACATATACTTTATTTTAAAACGCATACCTTAGAAATATAGACCGACAAAGTCCTCGACGGTCGAAATGGTCAACCAAGATGGTTAAGTTGTACCCACCGGATAAACCAAAATACACGTTTATTTGAGACGCACGTCAACAAACACGCTCGCCTTTTGATTTCTTGATCGCCTGATTTATAAGTGCACAAGAAGATATATGTGCACCAGCAGACCGGCCCATTAGGTATATCCTTCCTCAAAAAAGTCAAACTAAAAGTCAACATTATGTCAAAGTCAGCATGATGCCATGTAGGATAGACTGATAGTTGGTTTACCTATTTGGATCGCCTCCATATTTAGCTATATTATTGCATACATATGATATTCCTCAAGAAACATCTTCCGCATATCAACCATATCACTAATTGTACCCTGTGGAAAATTTCCGCATAAAAGATTTTATCATTTATGAAATTAGAAAAAAATAATGAGAATTGTGGTTTGATAAAGTTGGTCACCGACTCACCGGTAATCGAGGTATGCAACGATTATATCTCTTTCTGATAAATGAAATCCTAAAAGAGAACCCCATCCTTTATATCTATGAAATAAGCAATATTATTAGTGAAATTGCATATATAAGAATATAAAGATCATGTAGTTTTTCTTACCCTATGATCCATGCGCCACCGGTCACAAATATAATAACTGGCTTTGGACTATTTATGTTTTTGGGTAGGTATAAATCTAACCTGAAAAATTTGCAGTCATAAATTAATATGATAAATTGATAATAGAAAAATATGAGTTATGTACTTGTCTATGTGTCTCGAATAAACAAATTAGCATTACCTGTTTCTAGGCTTATCTCCGTAAACTATGCTCCTCCGAATTTGGCTAGAAGTAAAATATTGATATAGAACTGCTAAAAGAAAGACAAATTAAATCCTCCTTCCAAAAGGACCAAAAAATGATAAATAGAACCGACTTTAATACTGAAATCTAATGTTTAAGTGAAAATTTGTGTAAATATTTCACAAAGAAAAGTGTTTGGTTACAAACGCACCTTGGAGGAAGTCGGGCATTAATAACATGGCATAAAGACCGAGGGCAAGAAGCCTTGAGATCCACCGGCGGCCTACCCTGATTGAAAACAAATGATTAGGATAGAATTAACGCAACATGCTGTCGAAACAACACAATGCTTTATGAAACGGTGTCAGTTTGGCAATTATAATAGTCGGTAGTTAATTTTCTTAATTTGTTATTGTGAGTGGCAACTTAGTTGCTGTTGATGGTTCTTAGTTATTACTCAAAGTTGGTTGTTAGCACTAACACAAGTTCCTACACAATCACTATTGATCGCTAGTTACTGCCAATCACTCAATTCCGATCAATGGATCAGTTTCCTACCATTACGTCCACTAACCATGGATGCCACTCGCTCAACGAGGCAGCAAGACTTCATCAAGGGCGCCGCTGCTGTCCCTTGGAAATCTCGTGGTCAGTGCCAGAAATCAGATTAGTCTTTAAGTGAATCCCAATTAAGTAAGTGCTCTGAAGACACAAAAATTACTAACAATCTATATATTTCCTTGGCTATGCCAATGCGCCTTTCACACTTGCATGTAAATTGAGCAACTCTTTTGTGCAATGAAGAAAAGGAAATTACAAAAATTAAACATAACATGTTGCAGGAACTTAAAAATATCAAATAAGCATAAATTTTGTAGATCCAGAAAAATAATATCTACAAATTTCAAGAGATGATAATATCTACTACTTATACCAACAAATCTAATATGTGACAGTGACAAATCAACTCCATAACAAATCACATATATGGAATAATCACTCTAATCATTGGTAGCTCAATCAAGATTCCCATGATACCCTGTGACAATTGAGATCTCTAAATTATACTCTTCAAGTTCAATCTCTTTGGCATGCAAATAATCAAATGAAGGTAGTAACATATGATCAAGAGAACAGGATAATCAAATCATCTAAAACTAACAAACAAATATACTGAAATTCAGAAGCATAACCCTTCCGTATGCAGTAACTTAATTCTTTCAAAAGCCTTGTTTCGTCTCCGCAACACCACTTAGGGCTAGGAAAAAACGGAGCCTTGAATATATACGTGGATGATGATGAACACGATGCCAATAGACAGAAGGAAGAAGATGAAAGCGATATCAACTGGAGATGAACGGATTGCTGCGGGTAGAAATAAGTAGAGCTAGGGTTTGTGACGTGATTACAAATGAAAACAATAGGGAGCGTCTCAACTTTCATTTGCATCTTAAAATTAAACCACCCACTAAATGTCGTAGTAAATAGTGTTGGCCGGCTGGGGACTGAATGGAGGCAACATCAGCCGGAGCCATTAATTTAACGGTGTCTCCTGCTGGCAGTAGGGTTAAATTACCAAATTATCCATTCAATATGTTTTATATATATATATATATGTAATATAGTTATAGATATACATATCCAACCATTTCAGTTCGTTGGAACTACATTCAATGTTAATACCAACACATAAAACCAAATTGTTCGACTCAAATAGAAATCCATTCAATTTGGCAACAAATTAATAGGATTTAAAATTGCACATCAATTTTTTAAAAGTTTCTAAATAATTTGTGTGTAGCTATGATCTCATATCGATATGTCTCGTAATGTTAAATAAAAACTCGTGTTTCAAGATTACTAGGCGCAATTGCATATATCATGTGTGTAGACTTCATTAAATGTATATTTATCAAACCCCAAAACCAAAATTACATATATAAAATTACTAGTTTGAGACTCGTGTATTACACGGAAATTAATGAAAATTATAATATTTAAACATTAAGCAAATACAATCAATAACATAATTATCATATATTGTTAATACAATTACAACTTACATTAAAATTACAGGAATTACAAAAGAAATATTACCTAAATATTTTAACAATAAGAAAAAATTTCTTTGTATACAACATTTGTGGTTGTATCGGTCAGATTACTTTGTTTATCAAAAATCAAAATCTTTAGTCCACGCCTACTTGTAACTCTTGACAAGGCGACGTATAGTTATCCATGTGAGAACACAGGTTCTTTTAAGTACAAACCAACCCTAGATAATGATTGACATTGGCTTTTGTTTATCGTCATCGCGAAACATACTGCAAGGGTAAATTGTTGTCTTTGAAATTTGTATGTTATTTTGTTGTCTGATGGAGTAAGTGGCGATCTATGGATCAAAACTCTATGACCAATGTTTGTTCAAGAAATAATTTTGGCTTCAACTAAACAAGTACCTAAAGATATAATATGTAGTCGAGTACCGTTACATAAGCCTTCTTTCTGTTTAAGATTTCTAAGGAGCATAACAGGAACACCATCTTCTAGCATAAGCTTGTAGTTTGGTAGTCCATGTACTCTATGACCAATGTTTGTTGGAGAAATAATTTTGGCTTCAACTAAACAAGTACCTAAAGATATAATATGTAGTCGAGTACCGTTACATAAGCCTTCTTTCTGGTTAAGATTTCTAAAGAGCATAACAGTAACACCAAATTCTAGCACAAGCTTGTAGTTTGGTAGTCCATATACTCTTAGACCATTAAGCAGTTTAGGCTAGTATAAAGTTGTATCTACAGAGTCATTGATGTATTCTTAAATACATATGGTATCTGAACTTAAGTACTCGACTTCATCACATGGAAAAACTTGAGCAAACTATCATTAATCTCATCAACAATTTCGTTTGTTGATGCAAGTATTGCTCTATCCTGAAAGTAATGTTGGTTCTAGTAATTCTGTAGAATATCCGTATATACAAAGTCAAAAAGTTTTGATATAGGATCAACAGAATCTTTTATAAGCATATCGTCAGGAATATCTATTGTTGCAACACCATCATTAGGATCGCCAACATTACCTTCACCTATATCTAAAAGCCATTTCGCAAATAATATGGTTTCTTCAACATCTGTTGATGGCCTACCCATAGTTAACATTAAGCTTTTAGTTAATCTCAAACATTGCATTCACTCCAAATGTAAGAAGAACATAGAGGTGTTTACTATGTCTTGTCTAGTGCCCTTTTGAAATACAGGTAGGATTTTTCAAAAGTCTCCTCCAAATACAACAACTTTTCCTCCAAATAGCAAATTAGAAGATAAAACATCTTTTAAAGGCATGTCAAGAGCTTGAAAGCCATGTTTGTGAGCCATTGGAGCTTCATCCCAAATTATTAATTTGGTTTTTTTCTAATAATTGTGCCTCGTATGTGCCTGGATCCGTGTAGCAAGTAGAATCCTCATTCAGATTTAGTATAATATGAAACCTGGAATATGCTATGCGACCTCCGGTTAACAATAACAAATCAAATCCACTTGAAGCAACATTTAGGATGATTTCGCCTTTTGATCTTATGGTAGTTGATAACGTATTCAATAAATACGTTATTATACGATAAAAAACATTTTTTTCTCATGAGTAATTGAATTAAATAGAGTTTGGAACTCTACTTTTAGCAAGTTTGATCGTATGACAACTCTTTTTTGAATCAAACTATTAGATGCAATAGATATATACTCGGCATCGGGAAAAGGCGTGGTTTGATATTTTCTTAAGCTTGAGTTGTTGCGCAGCAAGATTTTTTCAATCTCAAATAAAGTGAGGTTTTTGATTTGATCTTCAGTTAGCGATAACTCTATGAAAATTGAATAAAAAATTAATTTGGTAATATTAATCACTATATATATAAATATAAAGATTGTAAATTCCAAAATGTTGATACATGGTGACTTTAAAAGACGTCGTTGGTTGTAAAGAATGCCATCAGAAAGCCATTTCCAAGTATTTATCCTGACATGCTCGAGTCTAGAAAGGCTGTCAGTTGACAACATTGTAGCGAACAACGTGCGAACTCCGTGACCCAACTATGAATGGATTGCCTCTTTAATTGCCTCAATGTATTCTTGATCGTATTCTAACAATCCAAGAGAGTAACACGCGTATCTAAATGAAGGTTGAAGATGACCGTTAACGGTACGGATTTCTTCGAACGATTTTGGACCTTTAACTCTGTTCAAAAGAATTCGTAAGAAGTACGCTTCCCCAGCAGCAGGAAACACGGCATGAATTCTTCCTATGGAAAACCCCGATTTTCTTGGTTCCCAACGACGGGGTTGAGCATGCCAAACAAATTCAGTAGGTAATTAAACATAAGTCAATTTGCGCGCGTTAGCATACTTTTGGTTGCACTTCATCCAAGCAGTAAACATGGAAGAGGAGACGCGTTCAACTTTGTCCAAGACATTATCAATATCATCGTCCGCACCATAAACTACATGTTGTTGCCTTGGAAGATGGAAAGGTAGTCAGGTAACAAAAGGCATTCTGTAATGGACATCATAGCCCGAAAATATGCCAGGCTGCCTCAGAAGCAGATAAATACCGACAATCATAAAATTGTCTAATCTCATCGACTTCCGGTTGTTCCACGTTTGCTTGTGTGTCATTTTTGGAAAATAAACATTAGCTCGATCAGGTCCTTTGTTGATGTATTTAAACAAATACTTTGATGATGCATGATTGCACCATTCAACATTAATGTGTTCATGATATCGTTTTAATAGGTATTTTTGTAGGGGGGGGACTGGGGGGCACACTTTTGTTATATAATTGAATGTCTCCTTTTTGAGCAAATTGACCAAAATCGCGTCTTCTATACAAGGTATAACCTTGTGAATCGACAGATGTTGCTCACGAAAGTTCTTTGGAAAACCTTTTGAACATTTGTTGTCAAACATGTACGAGCAGGTCGGATTATGGATACCACATGGACCGTGAATCATCAAATCACTTACAACGTTATATAATTCATGGTCTTCATTCTTATCAGGAATCTACAGAAATAAAAGGATAAGCGTGTTCTACATCGGGAAGCTTATGATCGGCATGCATAATTAAGCACATGTGGGCATGAGGCAAACCACGCTTTTGAAATTCAATTGTATAAACAACTGTATAAATAAGTTTTGTTTATAAATAAAAATATAAATGGGTTTAAGTTATATGTTTCTATCAAAACCTTAATAATCTTATATTATAAAATACGATGAAAGAAACATATGTAAAGTACTTATACCTTCTTGTACTTTGTCAAGGACCGCTTTATCCTTCAAGTCTTTTAAGAGTAAGTCAAGCTTGATTTTAAACAATATGCACAAGATGTCAGGCCTATCTTCTGAGGTGTCTTTAAGAAATCTTGTCACTTGAGGCCACTTTGGATTGCATGTGATTGTTATAAAAAAAATAGGGTATCCAAACCATTTGCAAAGTGTCATAGCATTCAGGTAGTTTTGAGTCATATGCCGAGCACCTCCTGTAAACGACGAAGGTAATATCACGGTACGTCCACTTTTGAAACACTTGATGTTCCCTTATCTATTAGATTCATGAGGTTCTCATATGTTGATGATCTTAGTTTTGTTTGTTGACTACGTATAAAAAAAAGCCTTTAGCTTTCGATCATTGCATACGCGTCAGCTAAAACTTGTAGTAATAACCTCCTGGAGTTTAAAAGAATTGAGAACTGATTGAGCCTATCTTGAATCCTAAAGGCAAACCATTTCCTCATTGTAGTAAAAGGTCGTTTGTTGTCACCACCCTCGTTAACACCTTTATGATATATCTCAAATCGGTAGCCATCTTCACCATTAGTAAATATGACTGGATATTGAAAAGAGACATATGAAGGATGAAGTTCACTTATAGGTATTATTTTCTCGCTCATAGTAGTTACAAGAACATCACGAGGCTGAAGGGAGTCGGAAATATCTCCTACAATTATAGCTTTAACTTCAGATGTTGTTGGTAGATTGTAAGCTCTTCCATCGTTTTGTAGGTTTGCAATAAGACGTAATTTCAAATCAATATGAGGGTTTTCTTTCAAAGAATCTCTTGTCATTCTATATGTCTTAACTAAAACATTTTGTGAATCTAACATTTCTTTCAAACTTTGAATAATTTGAAGATCCATTGCATTTGCAGCATCATTTGACATATTCTTAGAGTTACTGTAAAAAACATGAAATAAGTAAATATGAGTACATAACAAACGGATGTATTATCGCATGCATGACAAAGTGATGTGGTACTGAAAGAAAGATATTTTGTTGTATACTTTTAAATGTGATTACATACCCAAATATTTGTTGTTGGTTTGTAAGCTCGTTATCGGTGTCATATATGTACAGCTGTGAAACCTTTGGTTTGCATCCAGGTTCAGGTTGAAGGCTTCCAATCGAATGATAATTTTGACCACTCAACCTGAACACAAATGGACTTTTCCTCGATTAATGGTTGTATCAATTTTACATCGCACTGAAGTAAAAGAAAACATCGAGCTGTAACGTCTGATGTTTTTCAAAAAAATATTTTCTTGTTGCGTGAATGCCTCGAAATAGGTTTTCATATCCATGGTTGGATGATATATATTCTGGTAATTCGACCTTCCCATAACGGCAACATAGCGAGTAACTTCCTTTTGTTTTTTTGTTTTGTCCCATTTTCGCTTCATCTTTCCAAAGTTTTGCATGACATATAACACACACAACATTTTGATCACCATGATCCAAGTAATCTGATTATAATTTTATAAAGTTAATAAAATAATGTAATAAATTAAATATATAAGGAATAAAGTAAGTAATACTTGCTTAACAACCTTTAGACACACCCGAAAATATGTCAACGACAAGTACTTCAGGTTGTTGATTTGATTGTTGTGTCGTTAGAGAAGATTGACTACTACTTGAAGACTGAATATTAGATGTGGTTGATATGTTTTTACCCCTTTTCATATCCATTAATGCTTCCTCAATCTACGATTATCTTGTGAGACAGAAAACATCAATTGAATACCTAGAATTCGATTAAATAAAAAAAAGACTACTTAGTTTTACTTAGATTATAAGTGATGAATGAATTTTAAGGGAATAATTCTTACCCTTGTATATTTGTGCGACATATGCAGAAGACTGGCGTAGACTTGTTGCTTGAATGCTTGATGGTGGTGAGATACGGTTTCTTTTCTTCTTTTCTAAATTGAGCTTTTGAACCTTTCGCGCATGGTAAGCGTTGGAAATACCCAATACATTGCCTATATATTTGTATTTACATAAAAAATTAAATGGTATGTTGATAATCAATAGCGATTAGAATAAACTGTAATGTAAAAGATATGTTACTAACTGTTGGTAATGTCAACAAAAGGCCTTCGTGAGTTTATTGCAGCTAAAGAAATACAAAAGTCAAGTTTAAATTTATTAAACGTAAAACTGATTACCCAATTATGTTATTTTGAAGTGTAGATCATAATTTTTGTATTCGGATTTAAATTATTTTTATGTTGCATTCAAAGATATAAAGTAATCATAATAAAACATAGTATAAAATTAATACCATTGGTAATGTTATCAAAAGGTCTTGTTGAATTTCCGACTATAAAAGAAAAAAATTAAAATTAAATAAATTATAAGTAATTTGCAATAGTAGGTGTAACGCATCTTTTAATTATTTAACTTATTTTGGAAAATAAGATAACTCTTTTTGCATTTATGAAGTGTTTCTAGTTATTGTAAAGTTATAAATTCTAATCCACGTTATTGGAACATAAGCAATGCTAAGTAGTAAGACATTATAAAATCATAAACCATAACAATTATAAAAATACTATTATTAAAACATAAACCCTAAGATTTGCAAATTTCAAACAGTAAGTGCATAAAAAAGAAAAACCCAAACGTGGACACGTACTCAAAATTCAAAGCACACAAAAAAAAAAAAATAAATAAAAAATGTTCTAAAAAGTGTTTAAATGTGGTGATTTTTTTTATTTTTCCATTTTGGGAATCAAGAGCGGGCTTGACATTTTCTTTATCATCGACAGTTGTCACCGAATGACATTTGGTTGTAGACTGAGTTGGGGATGATCCACATCATACACATCAGTAAGATTCCTTTTTAAATTGGGAGTTGAATAGGTCGGTATTGTCTTCTCAATGTTGTATGCGATGCTTTTTCCGGTGCTTTTTTCCACTGCTTTAAGATTGGCATCAGTCACCGAGATAACATCCTATTAAAATAAATACAAAAAGAAATGTAGTAATAAATGTGTCTAACTCCTTATTGTTGTTGTATAACAAAGGAAAGTGAGTAACTTAAAATGAAAAGTGAGATACCTTTACACGAAATGTGCCAACGAAGGCACCAACAGTAACGGAGTCGGATTCTTGATGCTATTGAATGAATTAACGAATTTAAGACGGGCCATATTTTAAAATATCAACTGAACTTAACTTGGAAATAAGTTTTCATAAAAAAGTGTTGGTTGGCCATGGAAAGTTTATAATATCAACTGACAAGGTGTTGGTTCACCATTGTTTTAGGTTGTTAGCAAACCATGAATTGAATATCAATAACCTTTTCAAATTTATGGAAATAATCTTTCTTTGGGGTATAGCACGTCACGAATTTTACCTCGTTAGTTATGCGCTTGTTTACAAATCGATTCACATTTATCGTTCGTGTTAATATTATTCTCGCACATTGTTAATGATTATACGTGAATTATGTGCAACGTGTTTACTGATTTTATGGTGGAAGTTACGTCAACGCAAACACATACACAGAGTGGAGGTCTGACAGGACGTGCCTACGTCGTCTAACGTTACGACTACGGTTGTTTACGTAAGGTGGTTCGCATTTCCCCGAATTCTACGGCTTCTGTTAAATGAACAGGAGGACGAAACTATTTGATTTCATTTACATTATGTTTGAATATTTATTGCATGATGATCTTTGAATCGCGCTTTTTTTTATATATTTATATACGCAAAAACTTATGAAAACTCACCAACACGAGTTGTGGACAAAATATATTATATTAAACGTGCTGCAGGTTGATACGATGAAGTTTCAAGACAAGAAAACTTGTTATACCTTGGGATTATTTCAATGAATAATATTTGTGTCATTTAGATTGATGTGTGCTGTGTAGCTTGTATAAAATGTGATAGATGGGATGATTTAGCTTTTGCACAAGATCGTGTTTTAAATTTATAAAAGTGATTTCTACAAAAAATAAACACACACAAAATAGGCAAGTGTACATATTGTATATGTAGAATAGTATTGGTAAGAACCAAGTATCGATCCGTGGACACAAAGGTTTCTAATAACGAATCGTTGTTTTGCTTTAATCGGAGGTTTTAGTCATTTTAGGGTTAATTTTTAACTTTTTATAAAATATAAATACTTATATACTAGTAGGTGTGCCCGCGCGTTGCGGCGGGGACGCAATACGGTTGGTACGAGTTTGGTTTGCGATGCAGGGGTCATGCAACGAGGATTCAATCGGTAATTGTTTAGCGCGATGTGATGGGGGCGGGACATGCATTTGATGGAATTTGATTAGACTCATGGGTTGTGTAGATGAACAAATGATTAATATAGTTGAATAAAAAAAATTGTGATTAGAATTGGATCTAATGAGTAGTAGAAGAGCCTGTGCCTTACAGCGACTACAAAATAATCAAAATGCTATCAATGCATATGTTACACGTCATAATACTACATTATAAAGAGTATAGAAAAATACGAGACATAAATTACTTGATACGTTTTCACATTCCACATAAATTTATAAGTGACTGACACTCGAAATAAAAGCGTACATGTTGCCATGGTGTTAGATTCGTTTTGTTGTGTATTGCAAGTAAACTTTAGTTTTAAACATTTTATATTCATTATGTTATTTTTTAACAGGTTTGGTGTGAATGATGGCAAACGGTAGATGTCAGGGGCCTCAACCTATAATTGATACTTTTCAAGCATTTGAAAGTATATACTTTGAAATGATGGCATATTATGGGCAAATGAAGTATATATTTATAATACTAACATCATTCTTTCCAGACCTCAAGCTAGTTATAGTGGACCTTTATAGTTCTCTAAGTGCTAAAAAGCTAATTAAACAAATTATGTATCCTAATGTTGTGCCTGTATGTTTTCTTCTTCTTGCTTTTAAACCTTAAAAATGTTTTTGTACATAAATACTCATGAATATATAAAAGAAACAAACAATGGTTTTTGATACATTAGGTACAAATTATAAATTAGTATAACTAATCTCCAATATCCAACAATTAAGTATAGTGAGGACTATACTCATGCATAAATAAAGCTGCTTAGTAGTTTCATTGATTCTGTTGTGAGCACTTTGCGCTCTCAACAACAGGACAATCACGAAGACAGGTCCCTAAGGATTTCGGCAACCTGCAATATGAACTTTAAAGATAAGTGTGTATTTACAGATTTGGGGATTACAAAATCACACATGTTTACGGTTCTTAGAAAAGAGGAATCCGGACCATGCTCCAAAATTTGTGACACAAGAAAATTATAACAAAAAAAATATATTATATAAATAGAGAGAAATTGTGAAATTTCACGTTAAAAAAAGGAGGGGGGGGGGGCTTGTTGCATCAAATCAACTTAAAACCAAATAGTATTACCGAAACCGACCAATTATCAGGCAATTTTATGGGTTGGAAACACAAATTGTATCAGGAAATCCTCCATTCCTCTCCCCTCACTTAATAATAAAGACGGGCACACCCAACGAAGGGTTTTTTTAATTCCATGTATTCAATAAGATGCAAATCTTAAAAATGTCACAAATTCAAGAATATGAACCACCTATAAAAGGGTAAATAAGTAAACTATAACAAACTGGGCCGCAAATTAATAATATAAACAATTACAGGTAGTAGAAAAGAAACACACCTTTCCGTTGGAATTGATCGAATTAACGTCTTTTCCAACCCCTACTTATCCAAATAAAAATTGATCCACCTGCATTGGTCACAAATGCTAATATCTAGTTAATAATAGATACTCATCTTAACATGATTTTCTAAAAGCTGAGCTATTAATAATAATATAAGCATCTTATATTATTTATTTATTTTAACTTTTTTGCATTTTTATACTGTTTTTTTAATTGTGCGTTATGTTGACAAATGTTAATAGCAAATTAATAACACAGCCATTTTACACTTAATATTTTTAAAACTTTAAACATTCATTTCAACCATTTTTAACTCATCTTTTGATTGCCTATTTTTCTCTTTTATATTGACAAACTGAATTTTTACTTTTTTAAAATTTTAAATTTTTACGTGTTTAGAGAATCAACCCAACCCATACCAATTTGTACCCGGCCAGATCATATTCTTACCATCAATTAGGGGCGTTCATGGTCCGGTAACGGTTTTTAAATCAAACCATAAACCAAACCGTTAATAACAATTTATTTATCACCGAAAACCAAAACTAACCATTAAGAATTAAAACCGAATCGTTTCTAACAATTCGATTTCGCTTCGGTGTCACTGTTCGGGCTTGGATAAAAAAATAAATTTAAAAGAAATTATTATTTAACTATACCTCTATTTTTTGTCAATCTAACTATGTCTATAATTAAATTTAAAAGCACATATGAAACTAAACATCTCATAATTTTATAATGGAAAAACTTTATAACAGCCCATACTTGTAATCTTGTAAGGGTATTGGCAAAATTCCTCATTTCAAAGCATCAATAGCTAAAACTGAAGATGAATATCCCATTTTCCACATTTACAACTATGCAGGTGTAAACAAACCTAGGTATTCAATATAATTATTTTTATTTCTAACGAGTCAGAGAATAAAATAAAATTAAAATTACCTAAAAAGAAAACCGGCTACAAAACACAACATTAAAAAACTCAGATTATATTTGGAGTAACATAATTATGTTTTTTTATTTGTGAAACGGGTCAAAAAGTGTTATGGATCAAAAATGTACCATATGTTTATACCAAGGTCTTCCAGAGAGTCTGTCTCTATCTGTAAACGCTCGCTCCGCCATCATTAACCTGTCATTTATTTCTCTCGTTCTCCATGGCTGATTTTTTCGCAAGAACGTCCAAACTTTTTTTTCTTTATTTCCTGTAGTTCTATATTTTAAAAAATAACAACTTAAATGTCTATTTTAATAAATAACTTAAATGCAGTGGTGGATCTTGAACAAGTAATCTAGGTCGGCCGGAGAATTTTGAACAAATAATTTTAATGGGCCGGACTCGATACATATAAATTTTACTTTCGAAAAAACTTCACTACTGAGCGATAAGTTGAGTGAGCCGAGGCCCGACCTGGCCACAGAAACTCGAGTAATACCTTGATTTCATCCTTAATCTGTACGACTGCATTATTTATTTTTTCTATAGATTTGAACAAGGGAATGAGGTTTATGTTCTTGTCTGATAATTCAGTTACCAAAACCTCTGCACTTTTCTGTATTAAATATTAATAGTTAAAAATATTTAAATAAACTGACATAATTAATACATAAATTGCCACAAAATATTTATAAACATACATATCTGAAGCTCATTTACATATGAAGAATAATTAAAAGGCAATATTTCTTTATCTGCAAGCTGAAGGGCTACCAAACCCCAAATGCTTGCAGCTGTATCAGAAAATAAAATTGTAAATTTGGTATTTGGGTTGTTTTTATTTCTAACGGGTCAGAGGATAAAATAAGAATAAAATCCTAAAAAGAAAACTGGCTACAAAACATAATATTAAAAAATTCATATTGTATTTGGAGTAACATAATTATGTTTCTAACAGTTCGGTTCCGCTTCGGTTTCACAATTTAGGATTGGATAAAAAAAAATAAAATTAAAAGAACTTATTATTTCACTATACCTCTTATTTATGTCAATCTAACTATGTCTATAATTAAATTTAAAAGCACATATGAAATCAAACATCTAATAGCGCCAGGTGACTGAAACATCATGAATATTGTAAATGTTAGCAACCTGTACACAAAACTAAACAAATAAAAAAAACATAAAAAAAACAAGTATAGCCCATACAGTCATACATAACATTAGAAAATGGTGTAAACAACATAAACTTAAAGGTACATCATACATGACCAACTTGTGAGAGTTTCTGCTTTGTGTTTTCCATCAATGGCTGAATAAACCGAAATGCTAAAAAGTTATGGGCGGTATTAAATCATAATTAATACTATTACCTGATCCCATCAATACTCATTTCAGAAGCGAGAATAGTTCTTTGAAATATTGAAATGACCATTTTCATATAAAGAGTAAAACATTCCTACAAAACCCTTGACTATTTTGTGGTCCCTTGACTCAAACAAAAAGTAAAACATTCCTACAAAACCCAATTATGCTTCTTAGATAGTATGAGAAACATTATTGTAACCTAATATGGCAAAAATCCGATTACTCTAAAATAAACTTAAGAAATTTGAAATTCATTTATGGTTTATAGAATAGAATACACCGAGCAGTGAATTGATCACCAGAAATTTGTAAAGTTTATAACTTCGCCAATAGTTGGAGATCAACAATTGAAGTCTCACGATTCCGGTGATCGTTCGAGAGGAGTCAAAACTCAAAACAATACTGCTGAACTATAATTATACACATATACTTTCTACATCTGAAAGTGTTTAAACTTTTGATATCGCCTTTTCGATCTCGTTTTACATTTACTGAAATATGTAAAAAACGGTTAGATTTTATCCATTTTGATTACATTAATAAGCAACAAGCTATGATATATGGATACCTTTAAGGTGTTAGACCATATTTTTATAAAGTCCTGTTTTCATGAACAACTTAAATGGTACTCCCCGTGATGATGTCGATAATTTGACACCCTTAAAACCCATATACAAAAGTAAAGTCAACAATGGTGCTTAAAGAAAACTGATTCTTGGCATACAAATGAGTTTTCAGAGAACTATATAACCCTAAAAAACAAATAAAAATTATCAACAAAAATTATAGAAACACGCTGAGAAGTGATTATTTAGTAGAATTCATCATCGGAATATGATGTTATCACTTTCATGTTAGGAACAAAAGGCACACACGAACAAGAAATCAAAGCGATAAAGAACACGAGAATTTTACGTGGTTCGGTTGCGGTGTACAACCTACGTCCACGGGGTAATTAGGTTTGTATTATTTTGGTGATATATAATAACAAGTACAAGAGACTATTTATAGACCGCATATTAGGGCTACTCCCTTGCTAAACAAGCTAGAACCCAATTGGGCCCAATAGGGTTAGGGCCGGCTAAAAAAATAACCTCCCTAACTCCTTTAATATGCAGTTGTCTAAATGTGGGTCCGGGGATACCACATCGCCCAACAATCTCCCACTTGGTGTCTTCGGACCTAGAAATGCACCATCTCTTCTGTACTTCTGTAAATGAAAATCCCTCCTGATCTTCAAACCATCCTAATTACCCTTGTCTCCTCAACATTATTCCTGGAGACCAGCTGAAGCTATGCAAAGCTTCAGCTTATCCAGCACCACACACTTGGTAAACATATCAGCTGGATTTTTAGCACCTGGGATGTTCTTCAGACTGATTGTTCCTTCACTGATCAACCCCCTCACGAAGTGATATCTCATCCCTATATGCTTTGTCTTTCCGTGATACACTGGATTCTTTGCAAGTTTAACTGCACTCTCATTGTCACAGTACAATGAGTAGTCGGGTTGTTGTTTTCCTAATTCTTCAAGAAAAGTCTTCAACCAAACTAGTTCTTTGCTGGCCTCTGCAACAGCCATGTATTCTGCTTCTGTAGTTGACAGAGCCACACTTTTCTGAAGTCTAGACATCCAGCTAACTGCTGTCCCTCCCACTGTGAAAACATACCCGGTAGTGCTCTTGAACGTCCCTTTACAACCACCCAGATCAGCATCTGTGTAACCTCTGAGTATGGCATCCTTTTTTCTGAAACATAACCCCATCTTCTGAGTACCCTTCAAGTATCTAAGTATCCATTTGACAGCCTCCCAATGTTTTTCTCCTGGATCTGACATAAACCGACTAACAACCCCAACGGCATGAGCAACATCTGGTCGAGTGCAAACCATTGCATACATTAGACTCCCGACTGCTGATGCATATGGGACTTTGGTCATCTTCGATCTTTCTTCTTCAGTTTTAGGAGACTGATCTTTGGTGAGCTTCAAATGACTTCCCAATGGAGTATTCCTAGGCTTGGTTCTTTCATCATTCATCTTGAACCTTTCTAACACTTTCCCTATGTATTTTTCCTGGGATAGTGTTAGAGTACATGCCTTCTTGTTTCTAGTGATGTTCATTCCCAGTATCTGTTTTGCTGCACCCAAGTCTTTCATTTCAAACTCTTGGGACATCTGTTTCTTCAACTTGCTTATTTCCTTCATATCAGATCCTGCAATCAACATATCATCAACATACAACAGTAATATGATATAAGAGTTGTTGAATTTCTTCAGATAACAACAATGATCCATCTGGCATCTTTTAAACCCCGACCTCTCCATGAAATTATCAAACTTCATGTACCACTGTCTAGGCGCCTGTTTCAGACCATACAAGCTCTTCTTTAGTTTGCAGACCCAATTTTCTTTCCCCACAACCCGAAACCCTTCAGGTTGCATCATATAAATGTCTTCTTCAAGATCACCGTGTAGAAATGCCGTTTTCACATCTAGTTGCTCTAGATGTAAATCTTCTGCTGCTACAAGACTTAAAACAAGTCTGATGGTAGTCCTTTTCACCACGGGAGAGAAGATTTCATCATAATCAACTCCTCTCTTTTGTTGAAAACCCTTGACCACTAAACGGGCTTTATATCGTTTAGACCCATCATGTTCTTCTTTGACCCTGAAGACCCATTTATTTTGCAACGCTCTCTTATCCTGCGGAAGCTTGACTAAGTCCCATGTCTTGTTCTTTTCTAGAGAGCTCATTTCATCCTTCATAGCATTCTCCCACTGGCGAGAATCCTTCATCTTGACTGCTTCAGAGTAGCTTTCGGTTCACCGTTTTCTGTCAAAAGAATATAGTTAACTGAAGGATTGGAATGACCGGGACTATACCTTTCTGGCTGTTTAGTAACTCTGGTGGATCTCCTGACCCAATTTTCTGTCTGGTCAGGCTGTTGTGGGATCTCCTCGTCTTCAGACTCTGAACTCCCACTGTCAGAAGTTTCTTCTGACTCATTATTTCCACCAGCTTCAAACTCAGGAACTGTGTCGACTTCAGTTTCTGTAGCGGGTTCCTGAACCGGTTCGGGGATCGGTTCAGATCTCTGGTTTTCAATTTTGAATTCAACCTGTTGCTTCTGAACCCTAGAGTTTGGATTTATCACATCTTTGTACAACTCAGCCTCATTAAATGTAGCATGTTTGCTGCGGACTACTTTTCTGCTTTTCGAGTCCCAAAGCTTGTAGCCCATCTTGTCTGACCCGTAACCAATGAAAACATACTTCTTGGCTTTTGAATCTATCTTGTCAGCATTCGGATCTAGGTCATATGCACTGCACCCAAAAACCTTTAAGTGCTCATAATTAACCGCTTTCCCCTTCCATTCTTCTTGAGGTGTTTTGTAACCCAACGGAACTGATAGACCTCGGTTGATAAGATAGGCAGCAGTTTTAACAGCGTCTGCCCAGAACATTTTAGGGAGCCCTGCATTTATCCTCATACTTCTGGCTCTTTCATTTAACGTTCTATTCATCCTTTCTGCGACTCCATTTTGCTGAGGAGTACCTGGAACTGTATTTATCATCTGAATGCCATGCTCAGCACAAAAGCTAGTGAACTCTGAGCTAATGTACTCCCCTCCATTGTCTGACTTCAAGCACTTTACCTTCAGATCAGATTCAAGTTCAACAGCAGTTTTCCATTTCTTAAAAACATCAAATACTTCAAATTTATTTTTAAGAAAGTAAACCCATACCTTGCGTGTGGCGTCGTCTATGAAAGTCACATAGAATCTCGAGCCTCCCAAGGATTCAACACGTGTTGGTCCGAAAACATCTGAATGGATAAGCTCTAATTTCTGAGCTTTAGGTGCTTTCCCTGTCTTCACAAAAGATACCCTCTTCTTTTTTCCAAAAACACATGGTTCACAGAATTCAGATTCAACCCTTTTAAGATCTGGAAGCTTTCCTCTGGCGACAAGCATCTTCATGCCCTTCTCACTCATGTGGCCGATTCGTTGATGCCACAACTTTGATAGACTCGGTCCACTCGTTACTGCATTAGCACTACCTGCAGAAACCTCAACCATATACAAGGTACCCCGTTTCTTTCCCTTGGCAATTACCATGCTACCCTTGACGACCTTCCATTGTCCTCCCCCGAATGTTACATCATAACCCTGGTCGTCTAATTGCCCAATGGAAATTAACATTTTTTTCAATTTTGGAATTACCCTGACATCTTTCAATGTCCAAATTGTTCCAAAACTTGTTTTCAAGTCAATATCTCCCAACCCAGTAATTTCCAAGATTTGGTTATTAGCAAGACTTACAGTACCAAAATTGCCCCGTCTGAAATTCTTCATCTTTCTCGAGCTTGAGATAGCATGAAACGACGCACCTGAGTCCATAATCCAGGAATCGACTATATCCTCAATACAGCAGATCAATGCATCATCAGAATCTGATGCTGTTGAGGAGGCAACATTCACTTCTTTCTTGTCTCTGGGTGGTTCTGTACATTGACTTCTGAAATGACCATTCTCATTACAGTTCCAACACTTTATGTCGTTTCTTGTTTTTGAACTCCCCTTTTTGTCTCTTGATTTTGATCTTCCCCTGTTACTTACCCTCTTATCTTTCTTTCTACCTCTTCCCTCAGTACTTAGCAAAGTACTGGATGATTCACCTGCATTCTTTCTCCTGATATCCTCTCCTAGGATCAAGTCACGAATACCCTCGAACGTGAGTTTGGTGGTTCCGGCTGAACCACTAACGGCAGTGACTGTTCCTGACCAACTTTCAGGTAACGAGGACAATAATAGCAAAGCTTGCACTTCATCATCAAATTTAATATCTACAGATAATAACCGGGATATGATAGAATTGAACTCATTTATATGAGAGGTAACAGACGCACCTTCCCGCATACGCGTATTCACCAATTGTCTAATTAAGAATACCTTATTAGACGCGGAAGGTTTCTCGTACATGTTTGACAACGCGGTCATCAAACCCTTAGCAGTGGTCTCATTCACTATATTGAAAGCAACGTTCTTAGCCAACGTGCATCTGATGACTGCTAGGGCTTTCCTGTCTAGATCGGCCCATTCTTCATCCTTCATATTCTCGGGTTTTTGACCTCTCAAACATGGAAGCAAATCTTTCTGGCATAACAAGTCCTCGACTTGCATCTTCCACCATCCAAAATCCTGCCCATCAAACTTCTCGATTCTGATCTTACCGTCCTCAGTCATTATCTTTATCGAGTTTCTAACGGAAGCAACCTGCAATACTGATCAGAACTGTTTGACCTCTTCTGGTCAAAAGACAGATTGTACTGTAGCGCGCACTGTTCACCCGCCGGAAACACTGTAGCGGCGGCGGTACTGTAGCGGCGGCTAGGGTTTCTGATTAGGGTTTGGTGGCAACTGGCGGCTGGGGTTTATAGTGTGATCCTTGCTCTGATACCAGTTGTTAGGAACAAAAGGCACACACGAACAAGAAATCAAAGCGATAAAGAACACGAGAATTTTACGTGGTTCGGTTGCGGTGTACAACCTACGTCCACGGGGTAATTAGGTTTGTATTATTTTGGTGATATATAATAACAAGTACAAGAGACTATTTATAGACCGCATATTAGGGCTACTCCCTTGCTAAACAAGCTAGAACCCAATTGGGCCCAATAGGGTTAGGGCCGGCTAAAAAAATAACCTCCCTAACTCCTTTAATATGCAGTTGTCTAAATGTGGGTCCGGGGATACCACATCGCCCAACATTTCAAATGACCAATTTTAAATGTTAACCTAATATGTCATGAATAGTTAACCTAGCAGGATCCAGTTTCTTCATCTAAGACAAATCACAACCAATATGCAATTAAAGAACTGAACTGAGTATCCATTGAACTGAAATTAAACAAGACAAAGCTGGATTGTGTTTCGAGGAGTCTGCAGTGGTCATAAAAGTACGGTGTCTCAATCATAATCATTGAAACAATCACCTAAAATAATTGATTAGATTAAATAGAGAACCAAGTTGAATAGTAATCACCTTAAATCCATTGATTAGGTTGAAACGTATCGTAGATTAGACAACTTGAATCATGTCGGCAACGGCATGGCTACACACAGAAGTCAGGAACTCTAACATACGATGATGGTATAAATAACCCCAGGTAGCAATTCAATTGGCATTGGTTTGATGATTGGGGGTTTAACTGAAACCGATAATTGATAATTGATTCAAAGCATTCAATTGAGGGGATTGAAGGGAATGGTTGGAATGTTCAGAGAACGGTTATGAACAGAGATTGATAGGATAGTTGCCGGAGCGGTAATTTTACGGCACCTCAAGAGAGAGAAAGGCAGGAGATGTAAGGAGATGATATATAACGTCATACCATCTCAATAATGCTAATTTAAGTTAGACAGGTAGTTTCGTAAAGTAGAAATATCATCATTGACTTCAATTTCTCGAATACTAATTCTAACAACTTCGAGTGGTTGTAGTTCATCACACAACCTCCCCTTGGTTGATTTATGTAGGTTATAATTACACATTCCGTTAACATATGGTTTCTTTAACTAATTTGATATCCTAAGCAAAGCCATTTTCGGATTACCAAGGTTAAGAAAAATACACCATAACTTATATCTCATCATTTCTAAGTACAATATAAGGATCCATGTTTCGATAATGTATCAAAGTATTTCTATCTTTCAAGAACATGAATCGATCATGAACGATTGCCAATGAGATTGACAACCACCAACTTTGAATTAGTGATTTAAGATGGTGAAACATTTCTCATCAAAAGATAATTGTAATATAACCATGTACTTTACTAGACTACATCACATGTCTTGATTAATTATCAAGTAAAACAAAGCTTCTTCATAGATTTTAGATGGTAAAATGAGTTTAGCTCATAATGAGCATAACGATGAACATTAAAATGATTGATAATAACAAATACATGATTAAACTTGAAACAATCTAACCAAATGTAGATGAATCTTTCTTCTTAATGATGATAATGATGGTTGATGATGATTAGTGGTGATGACCTCCAAACCTTCAAACTCTTCACTAGATCTTCAAAGTGAGTGTTAGTGTGTGTTTTTATAAGTGAAAACCGGAGAGAATTCTTTTCAAGGCACACCAAATGAATGCAACATGAGCCACTATTTATAGGCAATCTGGAGTGAGAAGCACGGCCCCGTGCTTTCGTAGGCACGCCCTCGTGCTTTTTAGCGACATGTGCTAATTATTTTTGTCGTTTCTGGAAGGTAGGCACGGCCCCGTGCTTCCTGAGGCACGCCCCCGTGATTTTTAGTGACATGTGCTAATTGTTTTTGTCGTTTCTGAAAGGTAATCACGGCCCCGTGCTTCCTAAGGCACGCCCCGGTGCTTTTTAGTGACATGTGCTAATTGTTTTTGTCGTTTCTGAAAGGTAAACACGGCCCCGTGCTTCCAAAAGCACGACCCCGTGTCCAGCTGTTCACTATTTTGTCTTTTCTGAAAATTGACCAGAAGCATGGCCCCGTGTTTCCAAAAGCACAGCCCCATGTTTTGCTGTTTTCTTTTGTTTTTCTTTAGCTTTTCATTCGTTTCTTCGTTTGAGGCTTGGATTCACCTTAAAATACATTTTAACATGATAAGTAGTTATTTTAACTATATTATACGATAGAAGTTGCAGTTTTTAGAGATTATTTGATGTTAAAAAGATGTATATTTTTATATACATCATAGATGTAATGTTGTTGGTCACATTATCAAAGTATTTGGGTACTTGTGAAATTATGTAATAAAAATATATTGTCACTATTAATTGTGTTACGAGCATATGAGTGATCTGTATGTTGCACCCGGGCGTATTCCGCTTAAAGCCGGGTGTTACAAAATTCACGTGAAATTCGTCTGGTCAGATGAATTTCAAAAAAACACAATTTTTGACATTTTTGGAAAACTCACGGGGGAGATGAAAACATGATCAAACATCAAGTGGGAGATGGTTTTTGCGGAGACAGTATCATCTACTTGCGGATGGGTCAGATGTCACACTTCAACCTACGACGGAATGTCGAGGCGTAACTGATTGCACAGTAGCTCACAACACATTAATAATGATATGGTTACAATAAATAATTATTTAATTTCAAAATAACCAAAGTACATCACAAATTTAAATAAACATTATCCAAATAAACCATAACTTAAAACAAATAAATTTCAAGATAAATGTTCGTTGTTATCCTGAGATATCATCTACTTGCTTCAACTTAGTTCATCTAATATATGTACCTGGAACATGCTATATATATATATATATATATATATATATATATTGTCAATACAACGGTTGATGGGCAGTAACAAGTTTTCTTAATATCTATAATTGTAAATAACAATTCAATGCGGATGCGGTAACTACAAAAATTAATTGAATAATAACAAATAAAATACGTTCATCATGACACTAAGTCAAGCTACTAGGATGATTGTATGATAATACCAATGAGGGTGAGGATGAGGTTCACCATAACAATAAATAAACACCTTGACAAATAAGCATATAACAATTAACGAGCAATTACACATAAGCGCATTAATATGAATTGTGGTTGAGGGATCCGTTAAAACTAACTATTATAATTGCGGTACGCACGCTACCCCCAAAACAAAACAGAAAAAGGGGTGTGAATTACTCACCTTAAAATATAGATCCTTACGAGAAAAAGATTTAAACGAGCTGGTTAGTTCCACGAAGATTTCCGACTATTTTGCCTATAAATAAATTTACAAACAATATAAATAATCTAACGAATATAAACAAGTAACGAAAAGACAACGGATTTGGGATCGACAAGGTTTTAAATAAATAAAATGATGATGATGATGATGATGATGATGATAATAATATTGTTAGTTTAGTTATTAGTATAAATATTATTATTACTATTATTATTATTATTAACAAGTTTTTAAGGCATTTAAAAGCAAAAATAAATAAATAACATACAAAATCGGGCCTAGGGGACTCAAAATCGCGCCCCAGGCCGGTTCACGACCTTAACACATATGTGTTGGCCATCAGGCCATCCTTTCAACTTGTTTACGTGATGAAAACATAAATTGATATACATATTGTAAAAACCCAAATTTGATAAAATACTAATTTGATTCCAATCCCAATTGAGGATCAATTGCCCTATCTCAATAGAAATTGACTTAGGGCTTTTAATCATTGTTCAATTTCGATCAAGAATCATAAATCAATTATTTGAAAATGATTTGAATTGAAAGTGAACAATAGGTTAGGGTTTCATCCAAGAACACAAACTCAATCTTGATTTTAGACAACTTCTAAGGTAAAATTGACTTAGGGGAAAGGTTAGTGTCGCTGATAGGATTGTGTGGTTTGGTTTAATTGCGTTATGAACGTGTATATATAGCGTAACAAGGAAGAGTTACCCGTGGGTTGATAAGATCGAATATTTGAATCAGTTACCAGAAAACTTTGTTCTCTCCAAAACATGGGCCTCTATATTTAAATAAAACAAAGATGAACAGGTCATATTTGTGTTGTTTCATCTAAATTTAGCCGAACACGAATACAAATATATAACTGAACAAATATTGGTTTAAGTGAATCAATTACTATAGAGGAAGGAATTGAGATGTTACCTGATAATAAGCATCAAAGGAACAGGCCGCACATTCTTGGTATCTATATCAAAGCAGAAAAGGAACAGGCCGGACAATCGGTAATCGATATCTATAGAGGATGTGGTGGTGGTGGCGGCCGTGGATAGGGGCGATAGTAGTGGTGGTAGTGGTGGCCGTGGAGAGGGGCGATTTCGTTGCCGGCAGTGGTGGTGTCGGCGGTCGTGGAGAGGAGCGATAGTAGTGATGGAGTTGGGAGAGTTTTGGGATTTAGGGTTTAACTGAGTGGGTAATGGCGCATGTGGGATTCGTATTTTGAAGATGAGTTAAAAATATAAGAATGGCTGAGAGTGTGGCAAGTGGCATGAAGTAATAGTAATTTATTAGAGTAAAATAAGAAGTAAGATGTTATTAATATATCAACATTGTAAGTTTAGTAACTACGAAAAATTAAAAATATATTGTTAACCAATATATCTTAGAATCCATTCCATTACTCAATTTATTTTATAATATTTTTTTTCAGGACTTTGTTATCGTTAATATACATTTAAAGTTTAACTTTCCTTTACCTTTTACTTCATAAGCTTAAAGATGCGTTTATATTTTTTGGAAAAATGGTTTAAGTTAATAAATTTGTGAAATTAAAATCCAAATATGTCATAAATCACTTCCAAATGTATTCAAATATGAAACATATTGTTTAATTTAACATATTAACATTATCAATCTAAGTTGACAATGTATAATTTATATACAGTTATTTGTGTCATAACAGGCGGTCTCTAACAAGAGTTCACATATACTTGAAAGACTCAGTTTTTATACATGGTCAACTTTATATAGTTTTATCTAGAGTAAAAAGTAGAGATGAACTTATGAAGATTATGTTTTGAAGTTTAAAATTTTATTTATAAACATTTTATTATGTAACTTCATATTTTTTGTGAGTTTACATCTTATTTTCTTTCCGTGTGCATCAGTGACGAAACTAGAACTTTTCAACCGGAGGGTCAGGTATATTTTTCGATTACATCCGGACTACAATCACACGGTTTTCACCTGCTACTATTCACGCCCTCTATTTTAAAAAAAGAAAATATAGCATGCTTATATATATTCTTTAAAAGAATAAAAATAGCAAAGGATACTAAATTTCAAACCAAAAAATTAGATTAGATATATACAAAATTAAAAACCTTAATAAATCAGAAAATATATAATATTATATTTTAGATTTAGATTAAATATTAGTACTATTTTATTTATTCTCACCGTAAAAATTAAATATTATTATTCTATTTTAGTTTAGAATTAGAATTGGGCTTTTAAAAAGCCCATTTGACCATACTCCTTGTCTCCTCGTTCTCTCTTTACTTGCAATAAGCAGCGCCACTGCTCTCCACTATTTTGCCGGAATCTTTTTCCGTACAGGTTTCCACTCTCATTTGTTCAATTTAACTACTATAACAATGTCATTAAATGTGACATTCGTGACAAAACGAGGTATACTATATTCATTACATAGCGAGTAAACGATAAATCGGTTAATTCGTAGTGCTTAAACGAGTAACCGACCGATACTAATTATGACCCGTATATATACTGAGGGGTCATATACGAGTTATATATATATATATATATATATATATATATATATATATATATATTATAGTGGCTAACATATTGATATTAGGCCCCAGTATGTTTAAAACCATTTAAACGAAAAAGGTTTCGTTTATTGATACGCTATGAGTTTAAACGCAATCGTTAACATCAAAACGAGTATTGTAGCATCCGTTAAGCCGAAAAAGATTTATAAAACACTTATATGACATGTTCTAGGCAATTCGTGAAAATATTTTGGATTTTTACAATGAGTCAGTACGTTTTTCTTATTTTACAAAAATGGGCTGAAAAACACTCGTTTTCGCGCTATTTTTCGCACTCGAACTAGTTTTCTTGCGAAAAACCAAACCCGAACTAAATTTTGGACCGAAATTTGCGTATGGCACGAACACCGAGGAACCATTGGGCCAAATAGGAGGCCCAATGGGCCCTTAATGTTTCCGGTCGCAACTTGGGGGGGGACCCCTTTTGATTAGCTTGTTAAATAAGCTAAGGTAAGAGATATTTTTCCATTCCAAAGTCCAACCAACTCAATATTCAGCTGATCATGCTCATCTCTTGACCAAAACCCTAGAGGTAAACTCTTAATTCATGAAGATTTCAAGCTTGTTTAGTAAGATTTAAACATAGAAAATTAGTTCTTGATTAGTATTAAACATGTTTAACCATTCAAAAACCATAAAAATCAAGTAAAATCATGTTTTGATGTTAAACATGTTTAAAAACCAGGAACATATACTTTTTTGGTCAAAAATGCGGATTAGAATATGAATACAACGTTTTTACGGTTTGAAAGTTCGGTTTGAACCCAAAACCGAAACCCTAATTATCAAGGCTGTCACATGGATGATTTATGCTAGGTTTTATGTTATATGATATGTAGATACACTTAGTTTGCAACCCGAGACCCGGAAAGTCGTTTAAACTAGCAAAACTCATCGAAAACCGACAAGGTAAACCCGTAACACTCGTTTAGGGGCTGTTTAGTATTATATTTTGACGTGCTTGTTTTTAGCTTGTGAAAATTTGCAGGGACATTAGGGATCATTTAAATGAGTCCCTGTTAAAAGTTTTTAATTTTTCAATAAACGGAGAATATTTGGCAAATTTATTACCGTTTATTGGCGTTTATTCGAGAAAAATAGGTAAACTTCATGAAAAATTATGAAATTTGGTTTGGAACCCATAAATGCTATATTAATATCACTGGTAAAGTTTTAGAGCATTTGGAGATGTTTAAGTATTTTTTGTGCAATTGTGTTTTAACCGAGTTTTAATAGCCGAAAAACGCGCAAAAAGGCATTTTGACCAAAGAGTTAGATTCTAGAGATTTTTCAGGGGATATTTACTGATACTGAGACCACTTGGAAAAATTATCGGATTTTTTGTATATCGTTTGGTATAAACGGGCTATTTATTACTTAATTATAACACATTAAATGAATTTTTATAAATGGATAACTAATCATAAAATTTCTGAAAATATTTTTATAAAATTATCCATAATTTAATTTATTTTTACAAAAATTTCCAAAATTTATATATAAGTACATAATTAGTTATGAATAATCCAAGATTTAAACTATATTTGTTTTAACGAAACCGGCAGTTTTGTGTTTAACGGACTGACTGGTATGTCAAAATGTCAAAAATGGTCAAATATCGTATTTTTGAATGAAATTGTTAAAAACAAACTTTTTACGAGAATTCCGGACAATTCGGGTGGATTGTACACGTTTTGTATAATCAAACCCGTGTGAAAACGGAAACGAACCCTGCGGTCAATCCAGATACCGAAACCTGAAGATGCTTTCATAAATCAAATCATTTTAACAATCAACATGTTTACTTAAGTTTGTGTGATCTTACCTATTCCCTAAACGCGTAAACGATCAACTTGGTTACGCTCGGGAAACGGTGAAACTGAGCCAAATCCAGTTTTAAACATTTCATAGTATACAACGTCATAATCTAAGACTATGGTCATGTTTTGGGCCTAACAGCTATAACCAGACTAGTTATACAGCCCGATTTGGTTTAAACACTGTACTAGTATTAACAGTACGATACCGATTAGAGGATACGAGTTATAATCGAGGCATAACACTTATTGACGTATATTACCTGCTCGAACTACAATAAGGTGAGTTTCATGACCCCACTTTCTAAACTGTTTTACGAACTTTTGGGTTGGAAACCGTGTTTACATATACGTTTATACTTGAAAACGTGTGATGATGTGGATTATCTAAGTACTAACACTTGAAAGTCCCCACAAACACAAGTGATTAACTTCGTGCCGGTGACGTGTGGATAGTACTATCGGTTTGACAAACCCAACTGACAGAGCCGGTGGGGTATGCCGGAACATGTTCACCCAGTTGCACATTGTCATTTATACTTATTACATTCCGCTATGTGGTGTTAGACATGGTACATACTTGGGGCAAAGTGGTTGTTAAATGTCAACGGGAGTGCATGGGCAGGGGTGGCCATGTGTTTTAGCTCGTTTCGGTTTCACTTGTGGCTTAGTATAATACATCATAGACATACTTATATTCATACGTACTGTGAACTTTACGAACTCGCATACTGATTTTGTTCGTACTCGTGAAACTTGAAACTCACCAACTAGACGTAGTTGACCCGTTTTAACATGCTTTTCAGGTAAGCCGAAGTTGGAATGATTTGCTTACGTGCTTGGTGTTAGAAGGAAAGTTGAATAGCTGTGAATAGATGCAAATACGTACTAATGAATAAGGAACCGAGAACTGGTTATGTGTTTTTCATCTAGTTTGTAAACATAGTACCTACCAATGTAATATGATGTAAATTAGTTGTTGAATTTCTTTATAAACAATGTGGTTGATACCAGTGTTATCTGTTACATTCCCGTATTACGCTTCCGCAACTATCTAGTCGGGGTGTGACAGAAGTTGGTATAAGAGCCATTGGTTATAAAGAATTAGGATGTCCCTTAGGATACCCTAAGATAACCTTAGGCTCGATTAGCTCTGGGAATAAACTAATATTAAATAATATATACTGATGATTCTCGGGATGAGCTCGAATGGACAAGTGGGTTATTATGGTCCGGAACGTAATAACGGACTTGTTTGTACGAGGGAATTCCAGAAGAAATCGATAAATAATCCGATAGGTAAAAACAACAACATATGTGTGTAAAATATATTATTATATAAATATATATATAAAGGATTATTTGTGCTAATGTGTACGAATACATGTATGTACTAAATCGTAATTAATATTATACATTATTATAATTAATATTATTAAGAATCGTTATTATTATTACTAACCCTTGTGTAGAAATATGTCAAGAACTACAATATCGTCTGTCTAACAAAATACCGGTATTGCATGATGACTAAGAGTACCCAGAAGAGGACCCCGAAGAGAAATCAGAGGAGGAAACGAGTGAACGCTTAGGGGATGTTGTGGTCCTGCTCGAGGTACCTATTGACCAGCTTGATTTATCGGGCTATCGTTGTGACACTAATTCCCGGAGGGAATCCCATAGAAATGACTTATGTTTGATCCCCTGATTTACAACTCGTTCTAATCAATAACTTAGATCTGATCCAGATCTATATGTTGATATTGATTATACGGATCTAACTCTTTTATACCTTAGTTTGAATGTTATGTAATATATATATATATATATTATCAATACAAGATTAATGTGAAGCTTGAGAGAGAGAGAATACTTTAAATATTTCTGAATAATGTTAATTCTCTCAAAACTTCAACCCTTTACAAGTGAACAGTGGTTCACTATATATAGAAGACGATCTGGTTCGCTAACATCCCCTAGCGAACCAGCATCCCCTTCGTTAAATAACTTAACTTAACGAACCACTCCCTGATTCGTTAACATCCCCTAACGAATCAGGAGGGAATACATTATAAAGTCCTAGTTCGCTAACATTCCTAGCGAACTAGACTTAACCTTAACGAACTAGTCTTAGTTCGCTATCATTCCTAGCGAACTAGACCGAACATAACGAATTAGATAAATAAAACATTAAATATAACATTAAAATAATCAAATATACATTAACGATAATTACAAAGACTCGAGACGCAAAACCGTGCACTAACAGACACCCCCTCGTCTTGAGCTCTTTGTCTTTAACTTATTTGAAGCGCTTGGACTGCCAGTCTCTGCAACTAGGAATCCCCTGTTCATGGCATACACGAACGACACGTTGGAATTGCATAGCCAGGTCGTAATCTTCTTGGCGTTCAAACAAAATCTGCTTCCTGTGTAGCACGTCATTGTCTGTCTCTGATAAATTAACCAACCACATCGGGTCGATTATCTTGATGAGCTCAGTCTGTAGTCCTCGACCACGAACAATAACGGCCTCGCCAGTACGATTGTCATAGTACCAACGGTTGAAAGACAGATGAATATCTTGCGGCATTGTCTTCACAGGAACTCTTCTCATTGTCTTAGGTGGCTTCACTTTCAAAACAAGTTTCTTCCAGCCGGTCCTTGGATCAATCTCATCAGTACGTTTACGTCTTGGGACCTGGGGCTTGAAGAACTTGAAGCCATGATTGACCTCGAACAGTAAGTGTTGATGAAACCACTCAGCCGTTCGGTTTCCCCCACGATTGATAAATGGACGTCTCGCGAGGGTGCGTACATCCCAACGCGGTAGTGTCAGAACATCCATTATCCTCTCGTAATATTGCACACCTTTTTCCCATTTAACAATACATACCTTAAGGTCTGAATCATAGAGCCAAGAGACAATGTCACCATGTACCTTAGAAACAGTCTTGAAGGTAGTCATCTGATTTGCCTCAATCCAAGCAGCAGCATTATCCTTTCTTTCTTTATCTACATACCGAAAAACACTGATGATCTTACCCACTTTCTAACGTTTGAACCATCTTTCAATATCATCATCAGTCACTTCTTTGAGTGAAGGAACCGTTCGCTGCACAATCTTCTCCAAATCATCCTCAGTTTCTTTAATTACGTCTTCATGAAATACCGGAGCACCTTGATCAACATTTGCGTGTTGATACAAGTCCGGGTACTCTTCAGCTGTAATATCCTCCATCTCAATCTCCTCGTTCTCATAAATAAAGTCTGTATTCATAAATACTGGATCATCTTCCATTTCGTTTTCATTGATCACCTCGACATCGGGCTCAGTCTCTAATGGAGTCAGCTGATCATCATTTAGCCCAAGTAGAATCGAGATCTGCTCCCTTGTCAAAGATCTAACCACAAACTCACCGATCTGTATCTCATCTTTGTTCACCATACTTCTAACTATCCCCAATTCATCAATAAATATTACCGTGTTAGCCTCAATCATCTCTATCGGCTTGGCCGCTGTTGGATCTTGAAATGAAATTATCTGTTTGTTTGAATCATTAGCGCCACTCACACCAGCACCAGAGAATGAACCGTGTGATTGTTTAGGCTCACCTCCTGCATCAGACTTGTCAGGATCATCATCATTATTTTTGAGTTTCTTGAGGGCATCTTCTTTGCAAGTTAATTGTAAAATTAACTCATCTTGTTCTTTTAATTTCAACCCTGAGACTCAACAATCGCACGCAACGACTTGGTCTCCTTCTGACAGAACGAAATGTAACTCATCATTTTTCTTTGATTCTCCATGAGTCATTCTTGGTTGAGTCGGTCAGCTGCCATTTGATTTTCATATAAGTGTAACAGATTAAGCAGCATTTCCGTTTGACGTCCAGGTGACAAATTGTATACTGATGGATGAACTGGTTGAATAGGTCCCTGAGGTCTAGTGATTCTCATGAAAGAGACATCACTAGGCAGAGGCGGAGGAAATGTAGTTGTTGGCAGAGGAGGAGGTCCCATTGTAGTGGTGGAAGAAACGGTTGACAGCACAGCAGGATGCCTCGGCATCTCGGTCAACGCCGTTTGAGGAATCAAGCCGAGCCTCACATGTGACACCATAGTCGTTGTTAATGTGAACATCGGGGTGCTAGTAGTTAGCGGCACCGCCGAGCTTTGAGTAGTTGATTGACGAGGTGGTGGTGATCCAATAATTACACCAGCCCCAGAGGATACACGGGGCTTCTTAGGTGGCTCATCAGTAGCTACAGCCTTACCTTTTCGTTTTCGTTCTTGCTGAGCTTTCATGGTGGCAGCTAGAGCAGCATCAACTGCATCTTGTTGTTCTTTCAGAGCTCGCTCACCAGCTCCATCATCACCATCACCATTGTTATCATCATCATCCCCACCATCATTGTTCCCACCTTCTCCCCCTTCACGCTCAGAATCCGAATCATCATGGATCCAGCGCTCATTAGGAGGACATACATAATCTGGATTGATTATATGACCAATCATCCTTTTGTCTTGTGGCTTATCCTTTCGATAGATCAAATCCGATGCACCGTTTCAGCTTTCATATGTTCCATATCAAGACCATCGTTCACCAACGATCGATCAATCACCAAATCCGGTATCAAATCTTGAATAATTAATTGTAGAAAGCGTGGATACATTAAAAACTTCTTTGTTTAGGTAGAGTTTGCTTAACTTGCTCTTTCAAATGATCAAAGATGAGTTCTGAATAGTTGAATGGCTTGTTCAGGATTAAAGCAACAAATGCCGATTTTAGGCTCAGTCTACATTCATCGAAACCACCGCGACGTCCACTCAAGCAATGAAGCAAGACATGCAGCAAATACTTGTAAGGTGGACATAAACCGTTCTTGTTCAACATGGACCGACGAATATCACCCCCATAACTTAATCTTGTGAATAGACCCCGAACCAACGTCCTGTCAAATTCACCTGGGTAATCATCACTATCGTCAAATTGTAGTACCCGACGAATGACCTCAACATCGATCGTGATCGGAAGCTGATTAATTGTAGCTTGAACCCAATTACTTTCCTCAACATATACTGCCGTGTTCCAGAACTGCCTGATAATACTAAGATACACCTTAGGTTTAGCAGTGATTGCATAGTGTATCTTCGAACGGCGTAAGAAATTTAACATCGCTCCGAACGTCCTTAAATCAGCCACATCATGATCGAAATAAGCACAGATCTTGTGCTTCTTATCGAACGGTAATAAGACCATTTCAGCTTGTTGTTGTGGTTGTACTTGTGGTTGTTCTTGACGAGGTTGTTCCTGTGGTTGTTCTTGTTCAGCCATTGTTACTATATAAATTAAAAACCGCATATAAGAATAGATAACACACAATATATATTCAAAAGATAAATGTATTTAATCTAGTTACACGTATTAGACGATTTAAATCTTTTAATTAAATTAAATGAATATTCAATTTAGTTAATTAATTTAAATATATATATATATATATATATTTTTATGTCATTCGTTAAGAATCACACTGATTCGTTATACAAAGATAACGAATCAGGCGATTCGCTATCAAGTAAATAACTTAACGAACTGGACTTAGCGAATCACTAAATAAGTTAACGAATTAAACTCTAGTTCGTTATATTTTAAACGAATCCAACTCTGATTCGTGTGATGTCTTATTCGCTAAGCTAGTTCGTATGAAATCTTAACGAATTGGATACGAAACAGTTTCAATTCGCTATGACTAACGAATGGTCAAAATTATGACTTTTTCTTTGACTTCCAAAGTCAAGGTCAAAATTATCAAGAACAATAATAAACTATCGTAACCCAGATTCAATTCGGCCATAATAATCGTTGAACTATCACGATAATCAGCTCGTTGAGCTCGGAAACACCGTCGTTAATGTAGGTGAATGAGATTGAGACTCATTACCTATATGTACTCAGGATCAACGAACCAACAGAAATCATCAAGAACACACAACCATAATTAACCCAGCAAACAATAATCAAAAGATGATTAGAGTCCACCAAGGGTATCGGAAAGGGATTCCGATCAAAATTATATCAAAATCAGACAATCAAGAATATAAATTATACACAAAACTGTTTCAGAAGTTCAAAACCCTTAAACCTCTAAAATTACATAATTAAACAGTTAAATCAATGTCATTTTGGACGAAAATGATATCGCCAAAGACATGTATACCTTAGAAACTCAAATTAATCTTTGAAATGTTCAAACACAAAGATCGAAACTATCAGAGAATTTGAATAGTTTCTGAAATATGAAGAAAGAAGACGAACAGTGGAATCCTATTCGTTATCTTGTCTTATATAGCGAAACACGAAACCCTAGGTACAGCTTGCATGAATCAGACAATTTGTTTAACTTAAAGTTAGCGAATTAGCCCATTCGCTAACTCAATTCGTTACCTTACCTTATTTTAGCGAATCACAATGTGATTCGTTAAATTAAAGATAGCGAATCAAGACACGATTCGTGTCATGATTCGTTAAATATGTATAACGAAGGGATGATTCGTTACAGAGTGCGGAAGCGAATTAGGTTAGCGAACCAGAAGCTAGTTCGCTAAAGAATCATCTAGTTCGTTAACCATACATAACGAATGGATTTTAACGAATTAAACCCTTTTTATTTAATTTTAAATTAAATAAATAAATGAATAAATTAATGAAATAAATCAATAAGTTAAAATTATCGAGAAACCCTTATTTCCCGACAACCTAATATGTTAAAATTGTTTCAGATTACCGAAACTTAACTTAAATTTTATTTAAATATTTTGTATAAAGAAAACGAAAATATTTTTGGTATTTTGTTAAAATTTAAGAATTAAAGAATGTATTTACAGAAAAATATCCGAACTATTTAAAAAATAGACAATCTTTTTGTATTTTTCAACGATTTTACCAAAAGCAGTACATATTTTTGTAATTTTGTCGATTTTGAGCAGAGAATCATATTGACCAAATTGCCCTTCCATCACAGTTTTATATTTCAGCGATATTATGACTGGCGATAAGTCGGTCATTGGTATTGTTTTCCACATAAATCTAATAACACACATTCAAGTATTTTTGTGATATGATTAAATAGTTCAATTAGAGCACAGAATATCAGAGATTATCAGCCTCTAATCTCGGTTCAAGCGTAATTTGATTTTTGCCAAATCACCCCAACTTGACTTAAACCATTATATTGTTGATCAAAACTTTTGATACCAATTGAGAAATTTTGAGCAATGCATCAAGTTTCTTTTACTGTGAGTGAGTATGCACGAGTCCATCTGTCGGCTTACATACATTGTATCCCCTAGGGTCCGTTTCTTAATGGTATTAAGACGCACGCAAGGGAGGAACAATTGTATGACTAACAGCGGATTTTGATCAAGTCAGTAATGTAAATTGTACGAGGTACAGCGGTGATCAAGTTTAATGACTTTGGGTTTGCTCTAGAAAGCAAGTGAAATATTCATGCATATGAATACCCAGATGATTAAGCCGCATAAAGACTCACAATGTCCAGAATCTTAACGCTTGTAATTTGCTTTATTTGATTTTTGGGTGATCAACACATATAAGGCTTGAGTATGACTGGTTATTACATTTCTGCCATCCTCACCAAGACTTTTGCTAGAGACTAACACCTCTTTCAATTTGGCGTTTTCTTTATGTTTATATCACATACTTTACTCTACTGGGTTGTTTTAAGACCTACCAATGCACCAATGCAATTAAGCACATAGTCTTTTAAGCTTACTTTTTGCTGAACTTGGGGTCAAAATAATCAATGTACTATCATTTTCTCTTTTTTCTTCAAAAACTCAAAATTTGAGGAGCATAAAAAACAAAATAAAGATAAATTTAATCGCCCCAGTTAACTTAAGATAATAAATAAATGGCTGACCATCAATTCACAAGTGAATCATAGGACCAAGACATGCAAGCATGCTTCACAAACTTAAATAACTGACATAATTTTCAGCCAGAAAATATTCTAAAATCTTTTTGGTTTTTCTCTGTACAAACTTTAAAACACAATATTTTTGTCTTTTTCGGATTTTTCTGTACAAAACATAAAACACATTCTTTTTGGTTTTTCAAAATTTTAAAATGTTTTTGGTTTTTCTAGATATTTAAAGGGAAAACATTAAAGAACAGAAATCACAATATTTTTGAATTTTGAACATTTTTAATGTTTTTGGATTTTATCTATACAAACGAAAACACATTCTTTTTGTATTTTCTAGATTTCTCCCCCTAAAACCTTAAACATAAAAAAATAAGACTAAATCTATAAAGCAATTAAAAGATAATTATCCTAATTGTAGGATCTCAGCAAGGTCTTCAATCCATTTAAACCAAGCAAAAAAGTAAAACGTGTTTTATCAAACGCTTTGGTAAATAGATCGGCTTTTTGAAAATCTGTGTGTACTTTCTCAAGATCAATTAATTTCTTTTCATAACAATCCCGTATAAAATGATATCGAATCTCGATATGTTTCGTTTTAGAATGTTGCACGGGATTCTTGGTGATACTTATAGCAGCAGAATTATCAATCAAGATCGGAGTAGTAAGAAACTTCAAACCGTAGTCGCGAAGATGTTGTTGTATCCACAGAACCTGGGAACAGCAACTCGAGGCTGCAACATATTCAGCTTCGGCGGTTGAAGTAGAGACCGTTGTCTGCTTCTTACACTGCCAGGAAACATGCCGGTTTCCTAAGAATTGACATCCTGCAGTCGTTGATTTGAAGTTGATCTTGCAT
The DNA here is from genome assembly GCF_021521415.1 of Bidens hawaiensis. NCBI lineage: Eukaryota > Viridiplantae > Streptophyta > Magnoliopsida > Asterales > Asteraceae > Bidens > Bidens hawaiensis. Next base: position 1,247,712 of record NW_027491371.1, on the reverse strand, counting down.
CCTCCATAATCTGAGTCTGAATAGGAGGTAAAATCGAAAGTATTATCTTTGGGGTACCATAACCCGATGTCAGGATTTCCTCGTAGATATTGCAAAATACGCTTGACCGCTGCCAGGTGAGTCACTCGGGGACTAGCTTGGTACCTAGCACACACACAAACAGCAAACATTATGTCGGGTCGAGAAGCAGTTAAATACATTAGAGAACCAATCATAGCACGACAAAGGGTCGGATCAACGGTATCCTCCAATTCATCCGGTGATAAATTGTGACCCACTGGAAGAGGAGTTGAAGGGATTTTTCCGGCAGTTATCTTGAATCGGCTCAAGACGTCGTTCACATATTTAGTCTGATGAATGAAGATTCCCTTATCAGATTGATGAACCTGCAGCCCTAAAAAGAAATTCATCTCTCCCATCGAGCTCATTTCGAATTTTGTTTGCATGGACTTCTCGAACTCCTTACATAAAGTGTCGTTTGTAGACCCAAATATAATATCATCAACATAAATCTGGACTAGAAGAAGATCATCACTAACAGTTTTATGAAATAAAGTGCAGTCAACAGTTCCTCGTTTGAAGCCATTATCCGTCAGATGGTCGGCGAGTGTGCCATACCAAGCTCTCGGGGCTTGATGTAGACCATACAGGGCCTTGTTTAAACGGTAAACACGGTCAGGATAATCAGGATCTTCAAAACCAGGTGGTTGTTGAACAAACACTTCCTCATGTAGTTCACCATTGAGAAAAGTACTTTTAACATCCATTTGATAGACCTTGATATTCTTGTAAGTAGCATAAGCCAGGAAGATTCGAATCGACTCTAATCTTGCAACTGGAGCATATACCTCAGTATAATCAATACCTTCTTGCTGATGAAAACCTTGCACCACTAAACGTGCTTTGTTTCTGACAATCACCCCTCGATCGTCCTTTTTACATTTAAATACCCACTTAGTAGGAATAGCTTTCTTGATTCTAGCAGGCTTGTCTATTAAATCCCAAACACCCAATCGTGCAAACTGCTGTAATTCCTCTTGCATAGCTTCTATCCAAGAAGGATCTTCAAGTGCCTTACGAGCTGTCGTTGGCTCAACTTGAGATAGAAAGCAATTGAATTTAGCAATATTCACAATTCCCGAAGAGTGTAAATTAGTGTAAGCACACAATACGTTATTGTCGCTTGAAGAAGCAACTTGATGACGTGTACGAACGCCCACATCAAGTTCTCCAATGATATTGTCCTGTGGATGATATCCATGAATCCGAAGAGTAGGATTTTCAGGAACAACAACATTATCAAATAAATTAGTGTAATGTTCACCCAACTCGGGAGATTAAGCATTATCACTATCAAGATCAATAACTTGAATCTCAGCTTGATCATCATCGGAAGAAGTAGACGCACTATCAATAACAACTGGAGGAACAACTTGAGATTCTGCAGTCGTAGCATCGGGTTGAACTTCATCTGCATTAGAATTTGAAGAGCTTGGAATGTTCAAGTGTTCTTCAAAGTAAGCTCTAACCAGATCTTCATCGATGTGATCAGTCGAAGGAGTAAAAGAATTAAATAAACTATCGTAGTCAAACATCCAGTCTGGACCTTTCCCTTGAGGAGGAGTTGTGTACTTTTGACAGTCCACATGGTACAATTCTTCAACACAGCCAGATGTAAAATTAAATACTCATTTTCTTTGGAGACGCATATCCCAAGAAATATCCTTCGATAGCCTTTTCATCAAATTTACCCGAATCCTTCTTTAACATTGTACACGGACACCCAAATGGTTCCAGGTACTTTAAATTAGGTTTTCTGTTATTCAAAATTTCATAGCTTGTCTTCTTGAGTCGTTTTACTGTTAGAACCCGATTAAGTGTATAACAAGCTGTGTTCACTGCTTCACTCCAAAATTGAATAGGAAGCTTTGAATCAGCAAGCATTGTACGTGCAGCTTCAATCAGAGTTCTATTATTCCTTTCAGCAACACCGTTTTGTTGTGGTACATAAGGTGCACTATATTCTCGGTGAATTCCCTTTTGAATACAAAAGAAATCCAAAATAGTGTTTTTGAATTCAGTACCATTATCACTTCGGATTCTCCTCACTTTTTGTTTGTACAGTGATTCTATCTTGGTAATAAGGTTTTGTACCAAAACAGGTGTTTGATCTTTTGAACTCATAAATAACACCCATGAATATCTTGAATAATCATCTGTCACTACAAGACAATACCTGTCTCCAGAAATACTCGCACGATTCACTGGACCAAACAAATCCATATGAAGTCGTTCAAGAGGAGTATTAATGGAATTCAATAACTTAGAAGGATGTGTCTTCTTCTTCTGCTTGCCCTTCTTGCATGCAACACAGTGATCAGATAACTTAAAGTTCTTTAACGAGACACCCTCAACTAAATTATTTGCCATTAAATAATTCATCTTTCTAACATGAATGTGACCCATTCTTCGATGCCATAGAATCGAGTCTTTCTCGGTTGCTTTCGAGACAAAACATGTTTCTATCGATGTTGATATCTTAGAACTCATGTTTAAGACATAAATATCATTTGATCGTGGTGATCGCATGACAACCATGTTTTTGGGAATAATAAAACCCGGTTTCAAGATAAGACACTCTTTGTCAGTAAATATTGTAGTGTACTTTTTATCACAAATCTGCGATACACTCAATAAGTTATGATCAACCTTGTCACAATAATTTACTTTTTCAAATGTAATATGACCATTTGAAACATCTCCCTCTTGTGTTATCATGCCCCCAGAATTTCCGGCAAACGCTACATAACCACCTTGAATATTTCTTACGTTGGTTAATAGGTCGAGATTTCCGGTGATATGACGAGAACATCCGCTATCCATGATCCAGTTTTCACCAGAAATGGTCTTGGATGAACCCTACACATAAACAAAAGTGATTAGTTCAAAAAGGCAGCCCAGGCCTCAGTCTTGGGCACCTTTTGGTTTTCTCTTTGATCATTAACTTTAACAGTTTTCAATTGTTGTTCAGCCACTTGTGAATAAGTTACTGGCTTCTTAGACTTTCGTCTTAAATAAGCTGCTTGAACAATGTTTGAATTCCTGTTTTGACATAAAGGTTCAGTTGGAATGAATTTTGGTTTCACTTGACCGTGTGTCTCATTGATCTGAAACACCTTCCGAGGATTCACATCAGAGAACAAAATATGAGTATCATCAGCATACGACACTGGTCGTTTCAGAATCTCCTTAACCACTGGAATTGGCTTAGATTTGTCCTTGATAAAAGGATGAAGATTCTGATAGTTTTGCTGATTACAATTTCTCACAACATGACCTTGTTGACCGCATAAAAAACAAGTTCGCATGTCCACATGATGATGTTTAGAAGAAATTGGAATAGATGATGCCGATGGTTGATGATGACTCACATTTTTAGTCATGCTCTTAGCAAACTCATCAGATAATTCAAATTTCTTCTTTAAATAAAAATCTAAATTAGAAATGTTTGAAAAACTTTTTAGTGTATCTGTTCCAGTTAACTTAACAAAGTTAATCTTCTTAGCTTGTTTTAAAAATTGATTTGCCTTAGTCAATGGATCACACTGAACTGATGTTTTTGTTTGAGCATACACACGTTCAAGTTCTTGAATTTTTGAAGTTTCATTGACAAAGACACTCTCAATAAGTTCAGGTTTGATAATACTTATTGGAATGTCTTTTTCAGTGAACATTGTGTCCATTCCTTTTAACTTAAAAACTCTAGTAGCAGATGGCTTAGAATTAGAAGGATTAATGAAACGCATTAGATCCTCATCAAAAATTTTCGGTTTAACTGACTTCTTTGCCTTCATAGAGTTCACTTTCTTTGAATTTTCCTTTGTCGCTTGAGGTTTGTGTGAACCATACACTGCTTCCTCAAATTCGTGAGGTTCGCACAGAATATGATTAGAACTGGGAATGTTCTTATTCTTGTGTATAATCTCTGGTTCAAACACATCCTCAATAATGACCTCGTCATTGTGTTCAACAAACACCTTTTTGCTTTGAATATGAGATTTTTGAGGAGCAACTTGGGATTTAACAATTTCAGGTTTAACCATTTTAGGTTTCTCAGAAATCACAGATTCCTTTTGAATCAAATCCTCTTCTTTTCTTGCAAAAGGATTAATTTTACAATCATTATGAAAAGGTGGTGGAATTTCAACAAAACCAATACCTTTCTTAGAATCCTTTTGTTTTCCAGAAACTTCAATAATTTCATTCAATAAAAATGAAGAATTTCGAAATTTACCCAACTTGTTCTTCAAAAGAACCTCATTCTCAAGCTCAGTTATCTTAGAACGATGTTTCAAGATTTCCTGAAACTTTTGGTCATTAATGGTCATTTTCACAGATAACTCGGCTTTGAGATCATGATTACTTGTCGACAATGCTTCAATCTTTTCTTGAGATTTCATTTGAGACTCAAGAGATTGTCGATAAGTGTCCTTAAGAGAAGCAATTTCTCTTATAAGATTATCATTTTGACTTTTCAAAGCTTCTAACTTAGAGTTGTTAGATTCACAATCAACACATGATGCTATAACAAATGAAGTAGAAGAAATAGAATTACTAACCTCATTGATCTTAGCCATGCAAGCAAACATTGATTCAGAAGACTTGTCGCATGAATCGTCAGAATCAGATCCAGAATCATTATCTGAAGATATCACACTAGCAGTAGCATCTTGACAATCTTCATGTAACCCAAACATAGCTAAATTTGCTTGAACATCATTGCACAGTAGTCGTTGTGACCAATCAGTCTCGTCTGCTAACATTGCTTGTGTTGTTGAAAAAGATGGTTTCTTTTCAGCATCACTACCTCGTGGTGAAGAAGCATTTTGACTTTGACCACGAGGTCCAGTGTATTCTTTTCTTGGTTTGTCACATTCCTTCGCGAAATGCCCGAATTCTTGACAATTATAACACTTCACCTTCAATTTGTCAAAACCCAACTTCTTGTTTAACGCTGGAAGATCTTTTCCAGTTCTCTGCATGAATCTTTTAACCTTACGAACGATCATGGCCATATTCCATTTCAAATCCATGATCTCTAGATCATCCGGATCTATCTGATCATAATCCTCATCTATTAACTCACTTGTGGCAATTTTACTACTCACCAAGTTTTCATATGAGGACATAAATGCCGTCAGAAAAGCAAAGTTTTGCTCAGCTTCCTTCATATTCACACTAGGAGGTGTAGCAAATGGATTGGTACTAGTAGAACTTCCTGAACCACCTAAATTACCAGCAGAGTAGAAACAAACTTTTGGATCATTAAATATAGCAGATTCTTTTTCACTTGCGGCATGAGTAAGAAAAGCAGTGATAGGTGAGATTGTTGAACTCAGAGGCATACTTCCACCATAGAAAGCCGGATCTTGATTTTCTTTGGAAGATTTTTGACACTTAAGATCATATTCTCTAGCTTCGATCTTTTGTAGAAATTCAAGTGCGGTCAAATCTTCATTCAGAAAATAATCATTCTCTTTCAAAACCATGAGAAATGTTGAATAGGAACTAGGAAGCACACTCTTGATAGTGTCAATTTTATCTCTTTCAAAAATTTCCATTTTCATCTTGTACATTTCAGCAATTAAGTGACTAAATCTTGTAGTCATCTCTTCAACTGTTTCTCCTTTCAATAAGTTAAAGTTTCGAAATTGAAACTTGAGCATCACTTTCTTACTCTCAGCTGTGTTTCCCATGCTTCTCATACGCAGATGTTGAAACAAAGATGCACATCTCTTGATACTTCCAACTTGATGAAAAATGTTCTCTGGTAAAGCCATAGTCAAAGTAGAATATGCTTTTATCTCGATTTCTAAAGCTTTCTTTTCTTCTTGTGAGTATTGAGAGACAGCTTTAGGAGTATACCCAATAGTATCATCACCAATCATTGGTGCAACATAAACCTCATCAAGACAATATGAACAGTCAGTATGAACTGATCCTAAATGTGCACGAAACCGAGGTTCCCATTTGGCAAAGTCACTGAACTTCATCAATCTTGGACATTTAAAATGTGAACCTATCTTGGTATCAAGTTGCAACATCTGTTGCATCAACATATTTTGAGACGCCAATGCATACATACCAGCCATCTTAGAAAATAAACAAATAATAAAATATCTTAACGAATCAATGAACAGTAATAGCGAACTGTGAACAGTTGTAGCGAATCAAGACTTAACGAATCAAGTCTTAACGAATGAGGAGAATAGGTTAACGAATCAAAAGTCAACTAAGCGAGTCAACTTTAACGAATCACAACTAAGTTTAACGAATCACCCAAATTTCGAAACAGATAACGAATGTGATAAAGGCTTAACGAATCACAAGTCAACTTAACGAATTGACCAAGTCAACTTAGCGAATTGATCAAGCGAATTGACCAAGTCAACTTAACGAATTGATCACACGAATTGACCAAGTCAACTTAACGAATTGATCAAGCGAATTGACCAAGTCAACTCTGTAGGTTCCTGGACGGATCGTACACGGGACGTCGCTATCAACGCAGGTGCGGAATCCCTGCGTAGGTAGATACGAGTGTAGAGTATGTAGAGATCGAACACACAAGCAATAACCAAACACGTTATATTGATAACAAACACGTGACCCGAGGTCACTATTACAGACAATGACACGAACACGTTCACTGAACAACTGAAACGAAAACCCTAAACCACCAACACAAACTGTTTCGCTGAAACAGTATATAAACACGACAACTTCGCCATAGGCGAAGTTGTCAATAACTTCGCTGATTCAACAAGTTCGCCATAGCGAACTTGTTGACAACTTCGCGTATTACACAAATATAAATATAATCATAAACATAATTACATTACAGACTCGATTACAAATGCTAGACTATGAACTACTGACACACATGTACCAACAAACTCCCCCTTGGCAGTAGCTTCATATCTTGATCTTCAAATCTTGAGTCTTGTAATCTTGCATCTCTACGCGTGCGCTCCTTCTCTAACACATACCGACACCACCCGTTGATATTTCCTAGCTTGATCCTTCCAAGCAGGAATGTAGAAGATCTTCTTCTCGTTGAGCACTTTCAGATCAGCCTTCGATAGATTAACAAGATGCATCGGGTCGTAAACCCGAAGTACTTCTTGTTCATCCTCATCTTCCATTACCGCCTCAGCTGTCTCACAATCCACGTACCACCATTTTAGATCTTTGAGCACGTCCTTGGGCATGAACTTCATCGGTACTTCTTTAAGGCACCAGATCGGTTTGTATTTCATAACCATCCAAGGTTTTCCATCAACTCTCAGACCTCTATCAGCCCTTTAAGCACAACTTCGCCGAATTCAACAACTTCGCCCGTAATTTCAAAATCAGCCCTTTAAGTTTGAATAATCTTGCACTTAACATTAGAAGTTTCAAAAAGAGTTAAACAAAAATGATCATGTCCAAGTAACCAGTTTTACAATAACACAACTACAAAAATAGAAAAACTTATAAAAATTTTAACGAAATAAGATCAAATTTCAGTCTAGTCAGGGACCACTATGTTTTAGAAAAGATCCCAACAGGAATCATACTAACTATGTGACTGTCACTTGGATCCGTGTTTAGCTGTATTATGACATAGAGAAACAGGTTGCAAGCATGTAAATAACTTAAATGGTTTTCACCGTTTCTGTGATACGTATTAAGGTTCAGTTAAGCTCAAAATTTTAAGTGGGCAACAACTCAGAGATAATGATGTCTTCTATCTATTCTCAAAGCGTATTTGGCTATACCCAAGTCACCCCGAATTGACTTCGACCCATAGTGTCTGATTAACTTGTATATTCTCGTTGTCTGCTTCCCGTTATCTTCTTACTCCAGACTTGAGAAGTCTTGATTGTTACTATGTCTCATAAGTACTAAAAATATACATGTATAATAATTTTTTTTTTTTTTTTATTAACCAAACATTCTTATTGACTTCGGAGTACTAAACTACTGCAAGTCCCGAATCTGGATCACTGCAGTGTCTTGAAATGCTTTCTTCATGGGAATCAGAACACTCACGGGCTCGTGTATGACTGGGTAGTTGCTTTTCTGCCTATCCTTCGAAAAGATATGTATGAAGACATACAAAACTCTTAAGGAGTTTCCACGTAAATTCGAGTAGTTTAAGTTAGTATCACATACACTTTTACGCACCATAAAAATTACCATGACATACAATGACTGTTCTAAAGCCTTTTAAGCCTAATAACTTCACTAGTTAAGCACATACAATCAGTATATATATCATTTTCCAAGGTTGGATCAATTTTCTGTTAAACACAGCAAAGAACTTCTTACGAAGTAGTTGACTTGAAAAGTAATTTCATTTCCCAATAAAATTTTTGAATTCAATCGCCCCGATCATGTCAAAGTCGTCAGGTAAACGGAAATCCTGAAGATCCAATGGATCAACTGGACCGACCACATACAAGTATGTGTCCTTCTTACTAAGACTGACCGACTAATTTTCAGCAACTGAAAAACACACGTCATAACTGCCCCGGTCACTTTCAGTCTTCCAGTTAATGGCTATCTTCATTCTCTAAATTGAGATGAGGACCAAAACATATCCGAGGATATGTCCATCAAACTGAGATAACCGACTAATTTTAAGCAATAATGACACAGTTTTTTTTTTTTTTTTTTTTTTTTTAAATAAATACAAAGACATGGTTACTCGGGATTGATCATCCCGTTCAGGTCAATTAGGTTTTGAAATCTGGATTTATCAAACGCTTTTGTAAACAGATCAGCAAAATTTTCCAGTGTATCAACCTTTTCGATCTTGATCAGTTTCTTCTCAGCATAATCCCGTATGAAGTGATAACGAATGTCAATATGCTTAGTTTTACTGTGCTTCACGGGATTGTTAATTACTGAGATGGCGGCAGTGTTATCAATTAAAATAGGAGTGAGTAAGAAATTCAGACCATAGTCGCGCAATTGTTGCTGAATCCACAAAACCTGAGAGCAGCAGTTGGATGCTGCCATGTATTCAGCTTCGCATGTTGAAATTGCAACTGATGTCTGTTTCTTGCACTGCCAGGAAACTAATCTTCCTCCAAGAAACTGACAGCCTCCTGTTGTCGACTTCCGACTCTGATTGCATCCCCCATAATCAGAATCTGTATATGCCACCAGTTCAACGTCTCCTCCCTTTGGGTACCACAACCCTAGCTTCGGCTTGCCCTTGAGATACCGTAGTATCCTCTTTGCACCTTTCAAATGAGATTCTTTCGGATTTGCCTGAAAACGTGCACAAAGACAAACAGCAAACATTATATCTGGCCTAGAAGCAGTTAAATACATTAATGAACCTATTATCGCCCGATACAGAGTTGGGTCCACATCTGCGTCACCATCTGATTCAGCACCCAATTTGTGATTGACGCAGATTGGAGTATCATATGGAGAACTGTCCTCCATCTTGAATCTTTTCAGCACATCATGAACGTACTTCGTTTGATGAATGAACATCCCGTCCTTCTTCTGATCAACCTGCAATCCTAGAAAGAAAGTTAGTTCACCCATAGCACTCATCTCGAATCGTTTCTTCATGACAGCCTCAAAATCCTGACACATGGATACTCTTGATGCAGCAAAAATGATATCATCCATGTAGACTTGAACCAGTAGGAAGTCACATCCTTCTCTCTTCACAAACAACGTACTGTCAATCAATCCCCTTTCAAAACCATTTTCCAGCAAGTAGTCCGATAACGTTGAATACCAGGCACGAGGTGCCTGATGTAACCCATATAACGCCTTGCTCAACCTGTATACGTGATCAGGAAAGTCTGGGTCAGGAAAACCCGGAGGTTGCTCAACATACACAACCTCATCAACTTTCCCGTTTAGAAACGCGCTCTTCACATCCAACTGAAATACCTTCATCTTTTTAAATGCAGCAAACGCCAAAAACAATCGAATCGCTTCTAACCGGGCAACAGGAGCGAACACCTCATTGTAATCAATACCCTCTTGCTGATTAAAACCTTTAACAACCAGCCTCGCCTTATTTCTTACGATAATTCCCTTATCATCTCTCTTACACTTGAACACCCATTTTGTGCCTATAGCGTGCACATTCCTTGGTTTTTCAACCAAAGTCCAAACTTCCATTTTCTTGAACTGAGCCAACTCTTCTTGCATGGCTTCGACCCACGAGCTGTCCTTTAAAGCCATTTGATAATTCTTTGGTTCAATTTGGCTTATAAAGCAGGAGTACAAACATTCGTTCAATATACCCGTTTCCTTAATGCTTGTATAAACACAGGTGTGCTCATTCAAGCTACTTCTGGTTTGTACACCGGAGGACACATCACCTATAATATTCTCCAATGGGTGATCTTTGTGAATTCTCGTTGTCGGAACAGCACCGACATGCAAATTATCTTCCAAATTTGAAGAGATCTCATCTATGGTTGTTTCTGGCTGAGAGTGAAAAGGATTAATAAATTCATCTTCAGTTGAGGCCGCAGGGGTATCGATAGGGTTTGATGTGGAAGGTTGAGATTTCTCAAACATCTGATGTTGCAATAGATTCTCTTCCTCATCAAGTATCATCTTCGTCACAGCTCTTTCGTCTTCTTCAGAAATTTCCAAATCAGGTACGTTAAACGACTTAAAAAGTTTAACATAGTCGAAAAGCTCAGCAGGTCCATTGCTTGGTTTTGGCGGTTGGTAACTAGTAATGTCGGTGCTACAAACCACCTCCACCTTGCAAGTCGATGTATTGAAGACCCGTCTGTTGGGAGTCCCAACAACATAACCGACTAGGATTCCCTCATCGGCTACTTCACCAAATTTCGAATTAGTCTTCAAAATCGAACAAGGAGACCCAAATGGTTCAAGACCGCACAAGTTGGGCTTCCTTCCGTGCATAAGCTCGTAACAAGTTTTTCCAAGTCTCTTAACGGTTAACACCCTATTCAGAACATAGCAGGCTGTAGCAACTGCTTCAGCCCAGAACATCACAGGAAGCTTCGAGTCTGCCAGCATAGTTCTGGCTCCTTCAATTAACGTTCGGTTCTTTCTTTCAGCCACTCCATTCTGTTGTGGAGTATACGGAGCGCTGTATTGATGTTCAATTCCCTTCTGAAGACAGAAGATTTCCATTTCAAAGTTCTTGAACTCTGTCCCATTGTCGCTTCTGATGTATTTAACTGATTTACTCATGACGTTCTCAACATTTGTAATTAGATTCTTCACCATCTGAGCCGTCTCATCTTTCGTTTTCAGAAAATATACCCACGAATATCGCGAGTAGTCATCAGTTATCACCAAGCAGTAAGAAGTACCACCTAGACTTTTTTACATTCACTGGACCGAAGAGATCCATATGAAGTAGTTCTAGAGTACCGGCAATTGAGTTAATCTTCTTGGTGAGATGGGTTTTCTTGTGTTGTTTTCCCTTCTTGCAGGCTATGCATTTGTCTTCAAAGTTAAAACTTTTTAAGGGAACGCCCATCACAAGCCCATTTTTGACAATGAAGTTCATCTTCCGAAGATGAATATGTCCCATTCTCCTGTGCCATAATTCTGATTTTGATTCGCTTGCTTTTGTCATTAAACAGGATTCTCCAGTGGCCATTTCAGTAGACCTCATATCCATCACATATGTATTCGTTTCACGTGGAGCTTTCATTACTATCCATTCGTCTGGTATTTGAAAACCAGGCTTCAATACGATCGCTTCATTCTTCGTGAAATGGACAGTGTAATCTTTATCACAAATCTGCGACACACTCAGCAGATTGTGCTTTAATTCCTCCACAAAGTTTACATTCTCAAGTGTCATTCTCCCATTTGACACAGTTCCTCTACCGGTAATCCTTCCACCGCTCTCACCAGCAAAACTAACTCTTGCTCCCTGAACAGGTTTTAAGTCTTGCAACAAGTGTTTGTTGCCTGTCATGTGCCGGGAACAGCCGCTATCTACAATCCAAAGATTGTTGGCAGCCCTGTTCAACTGTTCCTGCACAATAAAACAAAGAGTTAGAATCTTGGGACCCAAGACCAATTGGTCTTGGATCGATACGTCCCGTACCCTGGCTTTCTCAAGTTAGCATCAGGATAATTTCTGTAAGTCCTGTTAGGGAATCTCCCTGCAGATTGAGTGTAATGTCTTCCAAACCTTTGAGAATTGAAAGTGTTATATCTTGTGGTTTGGTTGTAAAACTGAGGTTGGTTTTTATGAAAACTTGAATTCGTTACATTTTGGTATTTTTTAAAGTTTTCATTTTTAGCAGTAACAAAATGACGTTTATACTCAGTTTTATTTGGCTTCACACCTCTGAATCTCGGCTTCAAAGGGCAATCTGCAACTAGATGTCCTAACTTGTTACATCTAAAGCAACATCGACTCTCCATTTTCTTGTCAAATGTTGGTTTGGATGTAGAGGCAGTGTTACCAGCCGTTCGTCTCACATAAGGTGGGACGTACGGATTGAGTGGAGAACTCCTTTTAGAAACTTTATTTTTATCTCCATCGGTGGGTAACCCTGCCTTCTCTTTTGTCTGACCAGATTCGGACAACTTATCCGAATCCGATGCGACTGGACTCGAAACAGAAATATTCACATTAGAAACAGGCGAACTTGTTTCGCCACAGCTAACACTTGGTTCTACACTTGTAATCTTGATAGGAGTTGTCTGAGGAACTTCGAAATCAACAGATTTCTGAACACTCGGATTATAGGTATAGTTGTGGTTAAAGGGTGGTGGAACTTCGTTATATCCGATTCCTCCCCTCTTTGCAGAGGTACCTTGATCACTCACGAGGTGATCAAGGATTGCCGAGGAATTCCTGAACTGCTCAAGTTTGCGGTTCAGTTCCACCACCTTTACCTGGTGGTCAGCAATCTGTTTATCCCGATCAGCAATCACTTTAGTTTTTTCTTCCAAAACTTCATAACTAAGATCAATTATTTCAATTTTCTCAGCAAGTTTAAGCTTTAAGCTTTGAATGTCTTTTTCACATGCTTTTATTTTAATTTTATAACTTGTTTCTCTTGCTTTAGTAAAATGGTGATCTTCTTTAATAGTTTTAAAGTCAGCATCTAAACGGACGTACTGATCAGTTATCGTAGTGAGTTGCTCAGACAAATTCTCACAACTAGTACAAATATTCTTAGTACTTACCTCGGAGCGATTATCCTTGTCATCTGCCATGAAAGCTGTTTCTTCTTCAGTAGCTTTCTCAATTCCATCAACCTTCTCACATTCTTTAACTTCAGCCTCTGCCATGTTCGCTTGCTCACCAGAACCACTTGAATGCGGGTTCCAGTTGTACTCACCTGCTTCTCTGGTCAACATGGCGTTAATCTCTCTGTTAACTCCAGAGTGTTGTGTAGGCCGACCTTGTCCTCGTTCAACCCTCTCATTTCTGCATTCCTTGGCAAAGTGCCCGTACTGTTGACAATTATAGCACCTTACCTTGGATTTGTCGAACCCGGGCCTACCACCAACAAACTTTCTCCCAGTTTTGTTCATAAACCTTTTTACACGCCTCACAATCATTGCCATTTGCCATTGCAAATCCATCTCCTCCAGATCATCAGCATCGATCTGGTCGTAGTCCTCATCCAGTACAGCAGGGTCCACAATCTTCCCCTGGATGTAGTTTTCGTAGGAAGCAATAAATGATGCATAGACTGCAAACTGCTCTTCAACAGATTTTACACTCATAGGTATCTTGGAATAATTATTGCTTGAGGTATTTGCAGAGAAACCACTTGAGGATGCTTGAGGCTTTGAAGTACTTGATCCTCCAGCTACGAAACATACATCACCGTTCATGTTCACAGAAACGTTTCCTTCATGAGAGGAGTCAGGACCTGACTCCCCTTTCGAGTAAAAAGCAGCAGATTCAGGCCTCGAACTTGAGCCTGAGTTAATCTTTGCACCATACATACCAGGGTCTTGTATCTGATCTGTTGGTGTTTCTTTTCGAACCATATTAAGCTCATAAGTTCTGAGCTTGTTTACTGCCGTTTCAAGATCATAATTAGGAAAGTCTCTGTCTTCCCTCATAAGAACGGTGTACATTTCCCACTTCGGTGGGAGAGCATCGAGAAGCTTTTCAACGATCTCTTCTTCTCGGTAAGCAATCGAATAATTGCTAAGCTCTGTCATTAGATGATAGTATCTGGTGATAATATCATCCAGTGATTCGTTCTTCAAAAATTTGAACACGGAGAACTGGGTCTTTAAGAGTTTGATCTTTGATGCACGGATACCCACATTCCCCTCGAATCTATTTTCAAGAGCATCCCAAAGCTCTCTCGCAGAAGTGTACTTTCGGAACGTATGGAGAACCTCTTGAGGAAGTGCCATTGTTATCGCAGCATGGGCCTTGCTTTCGGCCTCGTACATTTTCTTTTCTTCGTCCTCCATTTTGCTGTACTTCTTAACCACGTCACGGCCTTCGTATTGCATAGTTGGAGGGATATATCCATCCTGGATGCACACCCACATTTTGGCATCCTGGTATTTGATGTATTGGATGAATCTGTCCTTCCATGCCACGAAGTCAGTCCCTTTCATCAACCTCGGGGCCTTAGTGGCTGACCCCGCTTCTACTTCCATCTTGACCAAATCGGAGATGTTAATTGACGACATCCTTGCGAAAACCTGAAAAACCTGAAAATACAAAAAAAATATTAAAACAGCTCAGTAGGCGAAGTTAAGAATAACTTCGCTTGAAAGTTAACTTCGCTGAAAAGAGAACTTCGCTGGGTCTTAAATTCGCTTGACCTGGCGAAGTTAAAAATAACTTCGCTTAGAATGAGCGAACTTAGGAGGTAAGCGAAATTGGGTGGAAAGCGAAGTTGCGGATAACTTCGCTAAGGCGAACTTATGAGGTAAGTGAAGTTGTGGTTAACTTCGCTGATCCTTATATCTTCGCCGAAACCCTAATTCCAGTGACGGCAACTTCGCCTGAAGAATGGTAACTTCGCCCGAAGAACGGTAACTTCGCCCGATGAACAAGGAAACTGTTCAGATCTGTTTTCGTCAATCCAGCAGTTTCCGATCAATGCAATGGCTTGAAAATGACTGTCAAGCACGAGCAAAACACAATCCCAACAAAAACACGTCCCGCGAATAGGTCAAACGAGTCGTTTTCTACACCCGCGTGAAATCCCGAACCTCACAATCGAGCCGATGGCTCTGATACCAATTGTAGGTTCCTGGACGGATCGTACACGGGACGTCGCTATCAACGCAGGTGCGGAATCCCTGCGTAGGTAGATACGAGTGTAGAGTATGTAGAGATCGAACACACAAGCAATAACCAAACACGTTATATTGATAACAAACACGTGACCCGAGGTCACTATTACAGACAATGACACGAACACGTTCACTGAACAACTGAAACGAAAACCCTAAACCACCAACACAAACTGTTTCGCTGAAACAGTATATAAACACGACAACTTCGCCATAGGCGAAGTTGTCAATAACTTCGCCGATTCAACAAGTTCGCCATAGCGAACTTGTTGACAACTTCGCGTATTACACAAATATAAATATAATCATAAACATAATTACATTACAGACTCGATTACAAATGCTAGACTATGAACTACTGACACACATGTACCAACAAACTCAACGAATTACTAAGGAGTGCTTGGCGAATTAAGATAACGAATCAGCTACAGTTGATAGGGAATCAACACTATAGCGAATTATAATATAACGAATCAGGTTGTTACAACTGTTTGTAACAAACTTGATTCCTTTCTGCCACGTGGCAAAAAGTTGTTAGAGCACAAATTCCAAGACAAACACGTGTCAAACGAATCAGTTATCTAGTTAACGAACTAGATGACACGAATTAGTTAACTCACACGAATCAGCTAGCGAACTGATTAGCGAATGGCAAGAATTGATAGCGAATCAAGTTAAAGACATAGCGAATCGCCTAGAATTTTATAACGAATCGCATTCATCTTCAAATCTTCAAACATTCAAGAACAAATTTCCAGAAATATGAAACTCAAACCCAGAAACATATCAATTCCAGATATGTAATACACACTCAATTGTCAACCAAAACTAACAAATAATATACCAAAATGCTCGTAATCGCAAAGCGATTTCAATCCAACACATCTCGTATCTGATTAACACCATACACGAACCAATTTCGACCAAAACAAAACCCCTGTTCACGGACTTAAACTGAAATCACAATACACATCACAAATCCAATTCACAATCCAATTCCACACAATTGAACCTCAATAATACCTTAATCAAACCAGATTCACTCTAATCCATCCATATTCAATCCAAAACAACCCAAATTGATTCAGATTCAATCCAAACAGAAAAATAAACACAAAACTATAATAATAACAATCAAACCAAGTGAATTGAGCCCCGAAAGATCTGATACCACTTGTTTGATCCCCTGATTTACAACTCGTTCTAATCAATAACTTAGATCTGATCCAGATCTATATTTTGATATTGATTATACGGATCTAACTCTTTTATACCTTAGTTTGAATGTTATGTATATATATATATATATATATATATATATATATTATCAATATAAGATTAATGTGAAGCTTGAGAGAGAGAGAATACTTTAAATATTTCTGAATAATGTTAATTCTCTCAAAACTTCAACCCTTTACAAGTGAACAGTGGTTCACTATATATAGAAGACGATCTGGTTCGCTAACATCCCCTAGCGAACCAGCATCCCCTTCGTTAAATAACTTAACTTAACGAACCACTCTCTGATTCGTTAACATCCCCTAACGAATCAGGAGGGAATACATTATAAAGTCCTAGTTCGCTAACATTCCTAGCGAACTAGACTTAACCTTAACGAACTAGTCTTAGTTCGCTAACATTCCTAGCGAACTAGACCGAACATAACAAATTAGATAAATAAAACATTAAATATAACATTAAAATAATCAAATAAACATTAACGATAATTACAAAGACTCGAGATGCAAAACCGTGCACTAACAGACTTAGGAGAAAGAGCCACTAATACTTACCACTCTCTTTCTAGAGCTCCGAGATCTACCACACCATTATCACACCATACTCAGGTGACTACACCCACTCATAGAGCTAGTCAGACTGACTGTACGTGTGTACCATCACCTGATAGTATGCCTTCCTCACCCATATTGACTTATCATAGGGGAAGAACCTTCAGTATCTATGTTACCGAGATACCTTTCCTTACATGGAGTATACATGTACTTGATCCAGAACCTTCCCATTTAGCCGACTCGGCCTGGTTAGCTGTATTGACTAATCAGATACTAAAGCACTTAGTATCTATAATCACCAACATATATAGAAGACGTGAGCTATATGATTACATGCTGGATATACAACATGTAGTGATGAACACACATTGATCCGATACTCATTATTGACGGCTCTTAAACAGAGTGACAACCAAGACATGCGGTTGTCAAGAAATTATTGCAGCTTAAATGGTTGTTTGTGTTGGTTATTGTATTATATACATATGGATAAATATAAATAAAAGTAGTATGGTTTGTTATAAGTAATCTTTTGATACCCCATGCAGCACTAGTAGTAGCATATTGCGCTGACATGGAGGATGTTTGTAATCTACTATTGTTACAAGCACTGAACCTTACTTGGTTAAGCCTCTATATAGTGACAAATTTTAGTATATCTATTTAAGAGCTGGCCTACACCAGGTTAAGTCTATGTGCTGGGTTTGGATTACATACGTACAGTAACAGTTATGTGTAATACAAATGTGTTCTTTGGCATAGTTGTGTGTTTATGATTATGTTATAGAATGGTCCCGGAGAAAACTAATACTATATTTGAGGCGGAGGTGGGCGAAATGATTGCTCGCCACCTACAAGCAGTGATACTGACTATTGTAGAACAAGTCACTGTGTTGGTGCATAATGTCAGTAGTTCAGTATCTTGTATTTTGTATGTGTCTGTAATCATTTTAGATTGTTTGTTTGGTTTTGAATATTGTTTTGTATAAGTTCGCCTGGGATGTAGGCGAACTTGGAGGATAAGCGAAGTTATCGCTTATGACAACTTCGCCTAGTATGTTAGGCGAAGTTGTCGAGGTCTATTTAAACCTCCACTTCGGCTTATCGTAGTTAAGTTTTTCCCAGAACGTGTGTTTGTGATTATTGATATCACGTGTTAAAGTGTTGCAATACAATCGAGTTTATTAGTATTGTGCTCTGTGTTTGTTTTATCGATCCAACGTATTATCTATCTTACGCTCGTATCATAATACGTGGGGATTCCGCACCCTCGTGTTACGAGATATTCCTGTGTGATCCGGCTGGAACCTACAATTGGTATCAGAGCCTTAGGCTCTTATGCTATGGTTCGAGATCTGCGTTTTGGTGTTTCTGGCAAGTTTCTGATGTGTTTTTGGCCGAACAGCCGTCGTCGGCGAAGTTATTGGGTTCAGGAGAAGTTGTCGCTAAAATTTTAGGGTTTTGGCGAAGTTGACTTTTTAGGCGAAGTTGACTTTTTAGGCGTAGTTGACTTTTTGGCGAAGTTGACTTTTGGGGGCGAAGTTGACTTTTGGCGAAGTTAAAAAAAAATTTGGAGTTTTTGTCCGAATCGCCAGGTATACACGATTATTGTGAGACCGAAGACGTTCCGGCAACGAGTGAAACTTGGTATCTCTTGGTCTTACGCGTGAACAAATACGGGTCAACTCTGGATATGGAGTTGAAGTTGTGAATGGGATATTGATTGAAACTGGATATTGACACATATTTGGGTGTTTTTGGGCACAGAAATAGTTGTTGTTCGAGGTTGACCAACTGAAGAAAGTCAAATTTTTTTTGGGTTTTCGTCATTACTGGATTGCGGTCAGAGCATATTATTTATGTTATTTTCAAGGCGTTCGAGAATTGGATCCTGAAAACGTGGGATACGAGCATCCGGGATGCTTATTTATTAAGGTGAAAATTTTGGAACAAGTTGGATTTAATCAGGAATTAAATTGTTAAGTTCTTGATCATTATCCCTGGTGATTGAAGATGCTTCGGATTAATTAATGGTCATGTGTGTTAGATTCTATCAAGGTGGTTTTGTGATGAAACTGATCACTTGATGTTGAGTAGTTGAAGTTTGAACCTTATCTTACTATACAATTCCGACTAGTTGGGTGAAGTTGTGGAGGGAGCACAACTTCACGTGTTGGTGAAGTTAGAAGAACTTCACGTGTTGGTTGAGATGATCGATTAGGCACAGGGATGCAGGTCAAAGATCTCGATCGATATAGTTCGGAGGAGCTTACACTGAAGGGGAGATCTGATATGGAAGACGCCGGGTGATTGGTAGATTTGTGGAGCTACAAGACAGTTTCAGACACGGCTGGTTGAAGACAGGATGGATGTTGCATGTATATGTGAAGTTCAAGTTTGAAGATCACAGTGCAGTTGAGTCCTACCAGAAGAAGAAAACAGAAGATCATCAGTTAAGGGGGTGTCTGTTGGTGCATGTTTTGTAACAGATGATCTTTTGTGTTTGTTAGAATTGAGAGCAACGGTCAAAGGGGAGTCTGTTGGTGCATTTTGTGACCGTTGCTATGCAATTCTGACCAGCCGAGACGAAGTGGCGAAGTTAGAACAACTTCACCATAGGCGAAGTTAGAACAACTTCGCCTACAGGCCCAAGCCCAAGCCCGAGAAGTTGGTTATCTATATATATGTGTCTTGTTTAGGGTTTTGTATCCAGAAAGTTAGGGTATTTTGTGTTCAGTTCAATTGTCTAGAGAGAAACAGAGAGGGAGATTCGTGTGGGACGGCCCGAGGTAGAGCTCACCTCGGGTCGGCCGTGTCTTTTTTTTTGTTCGGTTTGTAACATGATTTGGTTATTATATAAAGGATCTGCAGATTCGTTTATTCCATTCGTGTGTTTGTTTGAGTATTTGTTTGTGTGTAATCGTGTTCTTCGTTTTCTACACCATTAAACGTGTCTAGGAGGATTCCGCACTCCTAGACCATGTGCGGATCTCGTATCGATCAGCGACACCCCGGAGGGTTACAAGACCTCAAAACACCTTCGCATACCTCGCAATACATCCAATTAAAACCTGCAAAACCTCGTGTTCATCAAGCGAAGTTGCCGTCAACTTACGTAGGGTTTAAGCGAACTTATAAGGTTTAAGCGAAGTTACTGTGAAGCGAAGTTAGGAAGCAGCGAGGTTGAGTGTTCAGCAAAGTTAAGCTTCAAGCGAAGTTGTAACAACTTCGCTATCTGCTCACTGTTCACAGAAAGTATTTTCTTTTTATTTCGAGTCGTGTTTCTTTCAACTATGACTTCAATAAACATTACAGAACTGGTAAAGATGGAGGATGAAGCCGGTTCAGCAACTAAAGCTCCAAAAATGCTTAAGGGTACCGATTTCGTTTCATGGAAAGATCGGTTTGAACAGTATGTGAAGTATCAAGATGTTAAGATGTGGGTTTGCATTCAAGACGGATACATTCCACCAACATCCTTGTTTGAAGGTCGTGAACAGATTAAGAAGTACAGTAAGATGGAAGAGGAGGAAAAGAAAATGTATGAGGCAGAGATTAAAGCTCATGTAGCTATAACAATGGCTCTTCCACAAGAGATTCTTCATACCTTCAAGAAATACAAAACTGCTAGAGAGCTATGGGAAGCACTAGAAAATAGATATGAAGGTAATGTGGGGATACGTGCTTCCAAGACAAAGCTGCTAAAAACCCAATTCTCTATATTCAAGTATTTGAAAAATGAATCACTTGACGATATCATCACAAGATATTATCACTTGATGACCGAACCAAGTAATTACTCCATTGAATACAAAGAAGAAGAGGTAGTAGAGAAACTTCTTGATGCTCTTCCATCGAAATGGGAAATGTACACTGTTCTGATGAGAGAAGATAAAGACTTTGCCAAGATTGATTTGGAAACAGTGGTCAATAAGTTACGAAATTTTGAACTTAACATGGTTCGGAAGGAGACACCAACTGATCAGGTTCAGGATCCAGGAATGTATGGTGCAAAAGTCACTCCAAGCTCAAGTTCAAAATCAGAATCCTCTGCCTACTACTCAAAAGGAGAATCAAACTCAAACCCAACACGTGATGGTCATGTGATTCTCAATATGGATGGTGACGTATGTTTCGTAGCTGGAGGTAGTAATCCTTCAAAACCTCAAGCCACAACTAGAAATTTCTCGTCAAATGTTCCAAGCTATAACTACTCACAGATGCCCATGAGTGTTAAATAAGCTGAACAACAGTTTGCTCTCTATGCATCCTTCGTTGCATCTTATGAGAACTACATCAAAGGTAAAATAGTCGACCCTGCAACTTTGGATGAAGACTATGATCAGATCGATGCTGATGATTTGGAAGAGATGGACCTGTAGTGGCAGATGGCTATGATAGTAAGAAGGGTAAAGAGATTCATGAAGAAAACGGGTAGAAAGTTTGTTGGAGAAAGACCAGGGTTTGATAAATCAAAGGTTCGATGTTACAACTGTCAACAAAATGGTCACTTTGCTAAGGAATGTACAAATGAGAGAGTCGAATGAAGTCAGAACAGGCCTGCACAACAGAATGGGGGTGGTAGTGAAAATAGGGCTATGGTATATAGACAGAATGGTGGATACAACTGGAATATACAAGTTGAGGAAGTGTTCGAACAGGCTAATTTGGTAAACATCAAAACTGTAGGAAGTGAGAGGGAGACGGGTGAAAATCAAGCATATATGGCAGAAGTGAACGATCAGCTCTCTGAGGTAAGTTCTGAACTTCATTGTGAACAATGTGAAAATCTGTCTGAACAATTGAAAACATTAACTGATCAGTTTGTTAGTTTGGACACACAATTTAAAACCTTAAAAGAAGATCATCACTATACTAAAACTAGAGAAAACAATTACTCGGTAAAAATAAAAGCTAGTGAAAAGGATATCAGAAGTCTTAAAGCCAGTCTAGCTGAAAAAATACAAGTAATTGATCTTAGTTATGAAGTGTTAGAAGAAAAGACCAAACTAATTGCTGAAAAAGATAAACAGATAGCTGATTACCAGGTAAAAGTGGTGGAACTAAACAGAAAAATTGAACAATTTAGAAATTCTTCAGCAACGCTAGATCACATCATAAGTGTTCAACGTTCCCCGGTTAACAAAGGAGGAATTGGATTTTCTGAAGTTCCACCACCGTATAACAATAACTATACTTATGATCCTAGTAATCAGGAATCTGCGAATGTTGAGATTAGTCAGACAGTTCCAATCAAAATTTCGACTAAAGAAACTGAAGTTAATAAGAGCGAAACGAGTAAGTCAAGTTCTAATGTTGCGATTTCTGTCCCTAGCTCTGTCTCATCAAATTCGGACAAGTCATCCGAATTGGGTGAGATAAAAGAAGAGGTAGTGTTACTAAAACGTGGGGAGGAATATAAGCCCGATGAAAAGAATTCTTCCCTAAATCCGTTTGTCCCACCATATGTTAGACAAACGGGTAGTAATGCAACCTCGACATCTGCAACAACTGTTGAGACGAAAGTTCAAAACATAAGTTGTTTCAGATGCAATAAAGTAGGACACCTTGTTGCTGGTTGTCCTCTAAAACAGAGAAAATTTAGAGGTATGAGACCTCCGAAAACTGAGAATAAAACGAATACTACTTATGATACTGGTAAGAATGTGAACACACCAAATTTCAGTCATTGGACTAATCTAAGATTTCAAAGAAATCAGTCTCATTTTTTCCCAGTAAACTACCAAACCAACAATTATAATTCAGTTAATTCACTGAGGTTTGGATGGCCTCATAGCCAGTCCTCTAGAAAATTTCCTTTCAGAACTTACAGAAACCATCCTCAAACTGACTTTGGGTAATCAAAGTACTGGATGCCGGACAACAGATTTAATCGACCCAGACCAGTAGGTCTTGGGTCCCCAGATTTTAATCTATTTCTTTAATTGTGCAGGAACAGTTAAACAGGGCTGTAAACAATATGTGGGTTGTTGACAGTGGCTGTTCCCGGCACATGACTGGTAACAAGAAATTGTTACGTGACTGGAAATCTGTTCAAGGAGGAAGGGTTAGTTTCGCTGGAGAGAGTGGAGGTAGAATCAGTGGTATTGGAACTGTGACGAATGGAAAAATGAAGTTAGAGAAGGTGAATTTTATGGAAGAGTTGAAGCATAACTTGTTGAGTGTATCTCAGATTTGTGACAAAGAATACACGGTGCATTTTACTAAAAATGAGGCAATCGTTCTTTATCTTGGTTTCAAGATACCAGAGGCCTGGGTAGTGATGAAAGCTCCAAGAGAAAAGAACACGTATGTAATGGATATGAGGTCAACTGAGATGACAACAGAAGAGTCATGTCTTCTGTCAAAGGCAACTGAGTCTAAGTCAGAGTTATGGCATCGAAGAATGGGACATATACATCTTCGCAAAATGAATTACATTGTCAAGAATGGGCTGGTACTTGGTGTTCCCTTGAAGAATTTTAACTTTGAAGATCAATGCTTGTCATGCGAGAAAGGAAAGCAACACAAAAAGCCTCATCACTCCAAGAAGGTTAACTCAATTTTCAGCACCCTAGACCTACTACACATGGATCTCTTTGGTCCTGTGAATGTAAAGAGTCTAGGTGGAACGTCATACTGCTTGGTTGTAACCGATGATTACTCTCGATACTCTTGGGTATACTTTCTGAAGGCAAAAGATGAGACAGTTCAGTTGGTAATTAACTTGATTACCAAGGTTGAAAATATTGTTGGGAGAAAGGTTAAGTACATCAGGAGTGATAATGGTACAGAGTTCAAGAACTATCAGATGGAGATGTTCTGCTTACAGAAAGGAATAGAACATCAGTACAGTGCCCTGTATACTCCGCAACAAAATGGCGTAGCTGAGAGGAAGAATAGAACGCTAATCGAAGGAGCCAGAACCATGCTGGCAGATGCTAAAATTCCCGTGGTGTTCTGGGCTGAGGCTGTTCTGTTATATCCTTAATCGTGTTTTAACTGTTAAAAGATTAAATAAAACTTGTTATGAACTTATGCATGGTAGAAAGCCAAACTTGAATGGTCTCGAACCTTTCGGGTCCCCATGTTCGATATTAAAGACAAACTCTAAATTTGGTGAGAAAGCCGACGAAGGTATCTTAGTCGGATATGTTGTTGGGACTCCCAACAGAAGAGTCTTTAACTTATCGAACAGCAAGGTTGAGGTGGTCTGTAACACTGACATTACGAGTTACAAATCATCAAGGCCTAGTATGGGACCTGCTGAAGCTTTCGACTATGATAAACTATTCAAATATTTTAATGTGCCTTACTTGGATTTTGCAGAAGTTGATGAGAAAATTGCTTCACAGATTCTGTATGACGAGGAGGAAAATATTGTGCAACGTCCGCAATACGATGAAAGTCAACCAACCTCGTCAAGTGTCGTTGATACTCCTGCCGCCTCTACTGAAGAAGAATTCTACAATCCATTTCACACTCAACATCATTCACACACTGATGAACTCTCTTCAAATTTAGAAAACAATCTGGAAGTCAGTCCGGTTCAGACTACTGGAATTCACAAAAATCACCCTTTGGAGAACGTGATAGGTAATCTGTCTGACGGTGTTCGAACAAGAAGAAGTTTGGATGAACACACATGTGTTTACGCAAGCATTAAAGACACGAGTATCATAAATGAATGCGTGTACACCTGCTTCATCAGCCAGATTGAACCAAAGAATTATCAAATGGCTCTAAAGGATAGCTCGTGGGTTGAAGCCATGCAAGAAGAATTAGCATAGTTTGAGAAGATGGAAGTATGGAAATTAGTTGAAAAACCAAAGAACGTAAATGCTATCGGTACGAAGTGGGTTTTTAAATGTAAGAGAGATGAGAAAGGGATAATCATACTGAACAAGGCAAGATTGGTAGTAAAAGGGTTTAATCAGCAATAAGGAATCGATTACAACGAAGTGTTTGCTCCTGTGGCAAGATTGGAGGCAATTCGACTATTTTTGGCATTTGTTGCACACAAAGAGATGAAAGTGTTCCAGTTAGATGTGAAAAGTGCCTTTCTTAATGGTAAAGTCGATGAGGTGGTGTATGTTGAACAACCTCCGGGTTTCCCTGACCCAGATTTTCCTGATCATGTTTACAAACTGAGTAAAGCTTTATTTGGGCTACATCAGGCCCCTCGTGCCTGGTACGCAAACTTTTCCGATTACTTGCTTGAGAATGGGTTCGAAAGAGGAAAGATCGATAGCACGCTGTTTGTCAAGAGAAAAGGGGGAGATTTTCTAGTCGTTCAAGTCTATGTGGACGACATCATTTTTGCTGCATCAAAAGTCACAATGTGTCAGGAATTTGAAGCAGTCATGAAAAAGAGGTTTGAAATGAGCGCCATGGGCGAATTAGCTTTCTTTTTGGGATTGCAGGTAGATCAGAAGAAAGATGGGATCTTTATTCATCAAACAAAATATGCCCATGATGTGCTCAAACGCTTCAAGATGGACGGTAGCACCCCATTTGACACTCCCGTTAGCGTCAACCACAAACTGGTTGCTGATTCTGACAGTGATGAAGACGTTGATCCCACCCAATATCGAGCAATCATAGGTTCTTTAATGTATCTAACTGCATCTAGACCTGACATTATGTTTGTAGTTTGTCTTTGTGCTTGTTTTCAGGCAAGCCCGAAGGAATCTCACATGAAGGGGGTGAAGAGAATCTTGCGGTATCTCAAAGGCAAGCCTAAGTTGGGATTGTGGTACACGAAAGGGGGAGAACTGGATTTGGTAGCTTACACAGATTCTGACTATGGAGGTTGCAATCAGAACAGGAAGTCAACAACCGGTGGGTGTCAGTTTCTCGGAGGAAGATTGGTGTCGTGGCAGTGCAAGAAGCAGACCTCAGTAGCCATTTCAACCTGCGAAGCAGAGTACATGGCAGCTTCAAACTGCTGCTCCCAGGTTCTATAGATACAACAACAATTGCGCGATTATGGTCTGAATTTCACTCAAACTCCTATTTGCATTGATAACACTGCTGCAATCTCAGTAACTAACAATCCCGTGAAACACAGCAAAACTAAACATATTGACATTCGTCATCATTTTATACGGGATTGTGCTGAGAAGAAATTAATTGTGCTTGAAAAGGTTGATTCTTTGGATAATTTTTCCGACCTTTTTACTAAAGCGTTTGACCGATCCCGTTTTCATAATCTTGTTGAGCTTAATGGGATGATCCATCCCGAGTAACCTGGTTTTTACCATATATAATAAAAACCATCACTATCGCTTAGAATTATGTCGGTTGCTTAAGTTTGAAAGACATATCTTCGGATATGTTTGGTCCTTACTTCTACTTGTAGATTTTGAGGATAACCATTAACCAGATGACTGAAAGTGACCGGGGCGGTTTATGATGGGTTTTTATTCTTTCGCTGAAAAATAGTCGTTCATACTTAGTTAGAAGGACACATACTCGTATGTTGTCGGTCCAGCTGATCCATTGGATCTTCAGGATAGCCGTTTACCTGAAGACTTTGACTTGATCGGGGCGATATAATTAAAAAATTTTTTTGGGAGATGATATAATTTTTAAAGTCTATAATTTCGTAAGAAGTTTCTATACGATGTTTAAAAGAAAACTGATCCAACCTCGGAAAGTGATAGAAAAACTGATTCTGTGTGCTCAACTGTTGAAGTTATTAGGCCTAAAAGACTCTAGAACAGCCATTGTATGTTATGGTAGCTTTCTATGGTGCGTAAAAGTAGAAGTGATACAAACTAAATCTCCTCGATTTAATGTGAAGAATCATTCTGAGTTGTGCATGTCACCATATACATCTTTCCGAATGATAGGCAGAAAAGTGATTACCCAGTCATACACGAGCCCGTGAGTGTTCTGATTCCCAAGAAGATAGTGTCAAGTACCTGCAGTGATCCAGATTCGGGACTTGCAGTTGTCTACAATTTGAAGCTGTGTTAATGTCTTTATTAAAAAAAAAAACAATGTATATTGTTAAGCCTTCTGAAGCTTATGATGTTTCAAATATCAAGAAAGAGGCAAGAAAGAATATTTCAAGCATAAAAAAGAACGGGAAGAAGACTCTAAAGATCGATGTATGCTTACTGTTTAATCAGACACTACGGGTCGAAGTCAACTCGGGGTGACTTGGGGAAGGCCAAATACGCTTTGAGAATAGATAGGAGGCATCACAATCTCTCATGTGATGTCCATCTAAAGTTTGAGCTTAATTGAACCTAATCCGTATCACAGAAGCGATGAAAACCATACTAAGTTTTATACCTGCTTACAACCTGTTTCTTTAAGTCATAATACCGCTGAACATGGATCTATGTGTCAGCCACTTAATTAGTATGATTCCTGTTCGGATCTTTTCTAAAACATGCAGGTTCTCGTCAAGACTGAAATTTGATCCCGTTTAATTATATATCTTTACTTTGTTTTATGTTTTATACCTTGGTACGTTTTGATAAACAATTGGTTACTAGTTTTGATCCCTTTTTCTTTAATCTCACTTAAGGCGAAGTTGTTTATTAAGCGAAGTTGGATCAGCTGTTTGACTTAGGGGCGAAGTTGTCAAAGGGGCGAAGTTAACCATAACTTCGCCCATGTATTTTCAAAACTATATAAGGTGAAACGGTGGTCAACTTGGTCAAATATTTTCCAAACTATTAACCCTCAGCGAACTTATACCCACAAACTTCTAACCCTCGGCGGACTTATACCTTGAATCAAACCTCATTATTATCTGTTTCTTGTCCGTGATAAAGGTGTGTAGGATCGGTTTAACCTGTAATTCATATTAATGGAGATAATCAGAGCCTTGGTGATCCGATTTGTGCCATAGTTTGTGCAACCCTTTAAACACTCGATAAACTATCTGTTTTTACTGTGCCTGTAACCCATTTGGTCTTCTAGATCTCAATTGAACAATCTTTTCATGTTTTCATTCTCAAAAACTACCAAACAAAACCATGAAAGGATCATCGTGCTACGCCGTTTCAGGTGGAGGCGAAGTTAGGGTTTAGGTGAAGTTGTACTCAACTTCGCCAAATGTTTAACTTCGCCTGCTCAAGAATATTTTGATTAAGTATTCTGGTTTGTTCTCAGGCGAAGTTAGGGTTTAGGGCGAAGTTGTACTCAACTACGCCATATTACTAACTTCGCTTGTACATGAAAATTTTACCTAAGTGTTCTGATCTGTTTACTCAGGCGAAGTTGGGTTCTGCGAAGTTAAACATAAAAGATATCATAACTTCGCTCATGGTAATAGGCGAAGTTATGATCTGCTACGTCATGTTCTAACTTAGACCGTTTGTTGTGCAGATATGGCTGCTGTGGCAGGGGCTGGTGGTGCTGGTGGTGACGAAGGTGGTGACAACAACCGACAGTTATTTCCGGGTCACAACATGTATATCACTTTGGATCCGGATGCTAGTGGTATAGACGACTATCGTGAGATCATTTCATTCCTCGTTCGCTCACGTATTTTTCACACCATCACGACTACTCTCCCCATTTCACTACCAAATATCGAAGACTTTTGGCGAACGGTAGAATATGACTGTAGAGTTGATCCTCCGGTTATGTGCGCTACAGTGAACAATCAGGTGGTACAGTTCTTAGCAGATCAAATAAGGGTCGCTTTACAGTTGGGGGTTGAAACTACAAATGATCCAACAGATTTTCCGGCTCCATTCAGAGATGGTGCGTTTCTGCGTATGGGTTATTCGGGTCCGTTAGGTGACACTCAACGGAGAAAGGGATTTTTATTAGATCAGTGGCGGTTTCTGATGCACGTGATGATAGTGTGCATGTCTGGTCGTAAAGCTGGTACAGATGGTATGGGGGCAACGATGCAATCTGCAATGACTGCCCTGACTTACAACAAGCCCTACAGCTTTAGTCAGATGGTGTTTTATGAAATTTATCGTCAGAGACGCGCGGTCGCCAGGGAAATATTTTTGATGTACCCGAGATTCCTACAGATGATTCTGAATCACGTAGCCCCTACGTTGCCTCAACGACGTCCTATCCGTTATGTTGAAAGTGTGAGTAAGAGAATTTTTGCGCAATGTAGGTCATCAAGTGCTCGTAGCAAACCAGAACTTCGTCCGCGGCACACTGCATTGTTTGGTTATTTGGTGCTGCTTATGTTGCTCCTCCAGGAGATGAATTTCGTGACCCGGCACCGCAGCAGGCTAATGTTCCTCAACCACCTCCTGTGGTTCAACCACCACCTGTGGTACAGCAAGCACTGCCTGCTGATCCTGTTGCAGCTCCGGAAGAATAGGTCGATCTTGAAGTCGCCTTTGGAGGGCAAGGGTTCTTTGACATGGAACAAATTGATCCAGCTTCTGAGGTTCGAGCCCCAGTAGCTGAGGCATCTGGTGTGAATATTTCTATGGTCGCTACGTCTGTGGCGGATTCTGAGAGAACCGACTCTGACTCCTCCACTGACGATATTGTTGAAGCACAACAGATTCTGGTCAGACAAGAAAGAATACATGGCAAGAGAAAGAAAGACTTGGATGACAGTGAATCTGACTATGAGGAGGAGTTAGACAAGTTGGTACGAAGATCGAAGAAGGTCAGAGTTGGTGAAAGTTCAGGAGTTGGTGAAAGCTCAAGGGTGGTTCGTTTCTCTCCGCCCTCGTTATCTGGTATGACTATGGTTCCTGCTTCTATGACTGTGACAGTACCGATTACCTCAAGTGTTCCCGTGGTGACCACATCGTCATCCTTTGGTGTTCCTCCGACCACGTTTCAATTTACAGCACCGGAGATAGTCTCCTTGCCACCTCCTACTGTCACTCCATTGGAGGTTGTTGCAAGATTTGTTGAGTCAACGTTAGTTGTTACTGTGGGGATGCCTGTTTCAATACAACCCGCAGTTACTTTTCAGACTACTTCTGATATTCCAGTTAGTTTGGGCATTCCTCCACTGTATGCTCAAAACACTTCTCACATAAGGTTTGATTTTGATGCTAATTTATCATATTCCAAGAGGATAGCAGCTCTTGAACGGGTGGTTGCTGAACAGTCAAGAATTAATCTCATCCAAACTCATGCCATCCAGAGACTTGTGGCAGAGAACCAGTTACAGTCGTCCCTCCTTGTTGAACACGGTAAATTATTTGATGCCCTTAAAGAGTCTTAGCATCTCAGGGGGAGACGAGCTGCAAGGGTGACGGGTTGAGAACCAAGAAGAGACAAGATAGAGATGATGATCCCAATGCATCGAAAGGTGCAGGTGGTGAGTTGCCAAGAACTGAACAAACTCTTGGGACTTCCACATCTCAGGGGAGTCAACTGGTACATCAGGTGGATCAGGTGGTGAGAATGTCGTTGTTGTTGATGATGAGGAAATGTTGGGTGATGATGATGATTTAACAGATGATGTGTTAACTATTGATGAGATTGAAAAGATAGGAGAACAGATTGTGATTGATAGTGAGATAGAAGAAGGTGAGATTGTGGATGATAGTGTAGAACATGATATTCCAGATGTTGACAAGGTGAATATGAGTCAAGATATGGATGTGTCAGATGAGTCTGAGTGGGAAGAACATCCGAGATGGAAAGAAGGCTGTGCTCAGTGGTTTGTTAAGACAAAGAAGCCAGCGGTTCCAACAATGTTCAAAAAGAGTTACAATATCAAGGGGTATGCTGAGTCGAAGAAAGGTATTATTTGCTGGCTGTATGATGAGCAGTTAAAGTTATTTGTGATTAAACTCTTTGATGGGATTCAGTATTTTAAGAAGACTTTGAGATCGCTCAATACCTTGCCTGAGTGTGAGGTGAAGGATTTGGCTAAATTGAGATTGATTAATTGGAGTGATGACAATATGGCTAGAATAATTGGGAAGATCGTGTGGAAAGAAAGTGTGAAAGAGAAGAAGTTTGAGTTGTTAAAGCCTCAGAAAGGGAAGTTAGTTGAAGATAAGGAAAGGGGAATGCGAGCTGATGGCAAACCTTGGATGGTGATGAAATATAAGCCGATTCGGTGTTTGAAAGAAGTGCCGATGAAGATAATGCCCAAGGATGTTTTAAAGAGTCTCAAGTGGTGGTACGTTGATAGTCAAACAGCTGAAGTTGTTATGGAAGATGAGGACGAACAGGAGATTCTGAGAGTGTATGATCCCATGCACTTGGTAAATTTGTCTCAAGCTGATTTGCAGGTACTAAACGATAAGAAGATATTCTACATTCCTGCGTGGAAAGATGAAGCCAAGAAGTACCAGAGGGTAGTCTATGTCTGTGTATGACAGGGCGTTCATGCTTGAAGACGGGTGGCACGAGATTTTTGGGATTACGAGACACGAGAATGAAGATAGAGATATGAAGCTACTGCCAAGGGGGAGTCTGTTGGTGCATAATGTCAGTAGTTCAGTATCTTGTGTTTTGTATATGTCTGTAATCGTTTTAGATTGTTTGTTTGGTTTTGAATATTGTTTTGTATAAGTTCGCCTGGGATGTAGGCGAACTTGGAGGATAAGCGAAGTTATGACAACTTCGCCTAGTATGTTAGGCGAGGTTGTCGAGGTCTATTTAAACCTCCACTTCAGCTAATCGTAGTTAAGTTTTTCCCAGAACGTGTGTTTGTGATTATTGATATCACGTGTTGAAGTGTTACAATAAAATCGAGTTTATTAGTATTGTGTTGTGTGTTTGTTTTATCGATCCAACGTATTATCTATCTTACGCTCGTATCGTAATACGGCCACTGCTAATATACCTCCGCCGGACACTAATGTAGCCCCGGGTGTTGCTACCCCGCTGACTACTGATAATGTTATTAATACTAATAATAATACTCACCCGACTATTAATGTCATTGGGAACCTTGAGACCGTTTTGAACCCCGATAATGTCACGAATCCAAACCCCGTATCGGTTATCAACACAACTGCTAATAATAACACCCAACCAAATACTGGTAATGATCTTAATAATCCCGAACCCCAACGTCAGGATTACGCGTATAAACAGTTCACATCGTGTAAACCGACTGAATTCAAAGGTATTGAGAGACGGAACGGATTGGTCAAATGGATTGAAAAGACCGAGTCCGTGATAAATATTAGTGAATGTCCATCAGACCTTATAGTCAAATTCGCTACATGTATGTTTCTGGATCATGCTTTGATGTGGTGGAACACAGTGATCCAAATAAGGGAACAAGATGCTATAAACTGTATGTTATGGACCGAACGCCCGAAAGTGAGATTCAAAGGCTGGAACATGAGTTTTGGAATTTGGAAATGAAGGGTGCTGACCATGTAGGATATAAAAATCATTTTAATGATCTGTCTCGCTTAGTACCGTGGTTAGTGACTCCGGAAGCTAAACGTATTGAACGCTACATATGGGGATTGACTCCTGCTGTGAGGAGTATAGTTAATTCAGTAGCCCACCCAACAATGGAAAGTGTTGTATCTCAAGCGGGTGTTGTTACTTTTGATCTTATGAGGAGTGGTGTGATAAGGATGCCGGGGGAAATATCGAGTTTGAAATGATCTGATTATGAACAAGGATGTAACAGA
The DNA here is from genome assembly GCF_021521415.1 of Bidens hawaiensis. Lineage (NCBI taxonomy): Eukaryota > Viridiplantae > Streptophyta > Magnoliopsida > Asterales > Asteraceae > Bidens > Bidens hawaiensis. Next base: position 1,215,041 of record NW_027491371.1, on the reverse strand, counting down.
ACCCTCAAAATAAACGATCCCGTCCGAATACCCGAAATTATGTCATGACCAGTTCGAATGTGAAACAAGAGACTTATAAGGGAACTTTACCAAAGTGTGGGAAATGTAATCTTCATCATACGGGTGATTGTAAATCAGTAGTTTGTCACAAGTGTGGAAGAACGGGATACTATGCCCCAAATTGCAGAACCCCCACCAACAATGTAAACCGACCATAACAACCAACCCAACTACGACCTCACCCGACCCGACCACGACTCAATCAACAAACCCCACCCACCATGAACCTCCGTACCTGCTACAAGTGTGGTAGTACGGAACATTTTCGGAGATACTGCCCCAAGTTGAACCAGGGTGCAGTGAGAAGGCAGAACCAAGCACAAGCATCAACCTCCAACGCAGCTAGGGGACGCGCGTTTGTAATAGGATCGGGCAAAGCGCGACAAGACCCGCATGTAGTAATAGGAAGTTTCGATGTTATAGTCGGTATGGACTGGCTGTCTAAGTACAAAGCTGAAATTGTTTGTAAGAATAAGACTGTTAGGATACCTCTTTCGAATGATGAGGCGATGACTGTTCAAGGTGAGAAATTTGGTACTATGCTGCCTCTCGTATCCCAACTTAAGGCATTAAAGTATTTGCGCCAAGGTCGTACATTATACTTGGCAAGCGTAACAGTCAACGACCTCGATGAAAAGCGAATAGAAGACATCCTAGTGGTACACGAGTATTCAGATGTATTTCCTGATGAGTTGCATGGTTTACCACCGATCCGACAAGTTGAATTCTGTATTAATATGATACCGGGAGCAGCTCCCATTTCTAAGGAACCTTACCGAATTGCACCTTCTGAAATGCAAGAACTATCTAACCAATTGCAAGAATTATTAGATAGGGGCTTTATTCGACCAAGTTATTCACCATGGGGAGCACCGGTGTTATTTGTGAAAAAGAAAGACGGAAGTTTTCGGATGTGTATTGATTCTCAGGAATTGAATAAGGTGACTATAAAGAATAGATACCCCTTACCCTGAATTGATGACTTGTTTAATCGGATCTAGGGTGCGAAGTATTTTTCAAAAATTGATCTAAGATCGGGTTATCATCAAGTAAGAATTCAAGAAGAAGATATCCCAAAAACAGCCTTCAGAACTCGGTATGGTCACTATGAATTTTTGGTTATGCCGTTTGGGTTGACAAATGCACCTGCAATGTGTATGGATCTTATGAACCGAGTTTGCAAACCCTACCTTGACAAGTACGTGATAGTGTTTATCGATGATATTTTGATATATTCGAAAAGTAAAGAAGAACACGAACAGCAATTGCGGGTAATCTTGGAGTTATTGAGGCAAGAGAAATTATACGTAAAGTTGTCCAAATGTGAATTCTGGTTACGACAAGTACAGTTCTTAGGACACGTTGTGAATCAACAAGGTATCCAAGTAGACCCCGGTAAAATTGAGGCCATTAAGAATTGGCAAGCTCCTAAATCGCCGAAAGAAATTCGCCAATTTTTGGGATTAGCTGGGTATTACCGACGATTTATTGAAAACTTTTCAAGTATTGCTCAACCTTTAACCCTCCTAACTCAGAAAAATCGAACGTATGAATGGGGAGAAGAACAAGAAATGGCCTTTCAAACATTAAAACAAAAGTTGTGTGAAGCTCCAATATTAAGTCTTCCAGATGGAATTGATGAATTGGTGGTCTAGTGTGACGCATCTCGTAAAGGTTTAGGATGCGTACTGATGCAAAGAAAGAAAGTAATAGCATATGCTTCCCAACAATTAAAAATACATGAGAAGAATTATACGACCCATGACTTGGAATTCGGAGCAGTTATTTTTGCATTGAAAATCTGGAGACATTACATGTACGACACCAAATGTACCATTTATACCGATCACAAAAGCTTACAACACATATTTGATCAGAAGGAGCTGAATATAAGACAAAGAAGATGGGTAGAACTTTTAAATGACTATGATTGTGAAATTAAATACCATCCGGGGAAGGCCAATATAGTAGCTGATTCTTTAAGCCGAAAAGACAGAGTTAAACCGTTGAGGGTACGAGCACTCGAAATGATTGTCCAAATTAGCCTAACCGAACAAGTTCGTGTTGCACAAGACGAAGCCTTAAAAGCAGACCAGTTAGAAAAAGAAGAACTACACGGGAACGAAAAGAATTTTGAGAAGAAAATTGATGAAATATTCTATTATAAAAACCGGGTCTGGATTCCGACAATTCATAAACTCCGCGAACTTATTCTTGATGAAGCACAAAAATCCAAATATTCTATTCATCCAGGTACTGATAAGATGTATAAAGATGTTAAGGAATTTTACTGGTGGCCTGGCATGAAAAAGGATATAGTCGTGTATGTAAGTAAATGTGCAACGTGTGCAAGGGTTAAGGCTGAATACCAAAAACCTTCGGGAATGTTACAACAACCCGAAATCCCACAGTGGAAATGGGAACAAATAACAATGGATTTCGTAACACATCGGCCCAAAACCTCCCGAGGACATAATTCCATTTGGGTAATTGTAGACCGATTGACCAAATCTGCACACTTCATTCCAATCCGTAACAACTACACTACCTAGAAACTCGCCCAAATTTACATCGATGAAATTGTATCTCGACACGGAGTACCTCCTTCGATTATTTCCGATCGAGATAGTCACTTTACTTCACATTTCTGGCAAGCAGTACAAGAAGCTTTGGGAACCCGAATCGACCTAAGTACGGCTTACCATCCCCAAACCGATGGTCAATCCGAACGAACCATCCAAACCTTAGAAGATTTACTTCGTGCTTGTGTACTGGACTTCAAAGGGAATTGGGATCAACACCTCCCGCTCATTGAATTCTCTTACAATAATAGTTACCATAGCAGTATAAGAGCAACACCTTATGAAGCCTTATACGGGCGAAAATGTAGATCATCACTTGGTTGGACAGAGGTGGGTGTTACTCAAATATCAAGATCCGATTTGATTCAAGAAACAACCGATAAAATTTATAAGATTAAACGAAAGTTGAAAGCCGCCCGGGACCGACAGAAGAGTTATGCCGATATTCGTAGAAAACCGTTATCTTTTGAAATAAGCGACAAGGTGTTTTTAAAAGTATCGCCGTGAAAAGGAGTTATAAGGTTTGGAAAGACCGGTAAATTAGCCCCGAGATACATTGGTCCTTTTGAGATTATTGCAAAAATTGGTCCCGTAGCTTACCGATTAAAACTACCCTTAGAACTGAGCACTATTCACGATATGTTTCACGTATCAAATCTAAAAAAGTTTTTGACTGAGGAAACGGCAATAGTACCACTGGAAGATGTTCAGATAAATGAAAAGCTCAACTTCTTAGAGGAACCGGTAGAAATTGTGGACGAGAAAACCAAACAGTTACGACACAACAAAATATCATTGGTAAAAGTTCGGTGGAATTCAAAACAAGGACCCGAATATACTTGGGAACGGAAGGACGAATTCCGAAAGAAATACCCACACCTGTTCCCTAAAAAGAAAACCGATGACACATTAAATTTCGAGGACGAAATTTCTTAACGGGGGGAGAATGTGACATTCGTGACAAAACGAGGTATACTATATTCATTACATAGCGAGTAAACGATAAATCAGTTAATTCGTAGTGCTTAAACGAGTAACCGACCGATACTAATTATGACCCGTATATATATTGAGGGGTCATATACGAGTTATATATATATTATAGTGGCTAACATATAGATATTTAGGCCCCAGTACGTTTAAAACCATTTAAACGAAAAAGGTTTCGTTTATTGATACGCTATGAGTTTAAACGCAATCGTTAACATCAAAACGAGCATTGTAGCATCCGTTAAGCCGAAAAAGATTTATAAAACACTTATATGACATGTTCTAGGCAATTCGTGAAAATATTTTGGATTTTTACAACGAGTCAGTACGTTTTTCTTATTTTACAAAAATGGGCTGAAAAACACTCGTTTTCGCACTATTTTTCGCACTCGAACTAGTTTTCTTGCGAAAAACCAAACCCGAACTAAATTTTGGACCGATGTTTGCGTATGGCACGAATACAGAGGAACCATTGGGCCAAATAGGAGGCCCAATGGGCCCTTAATGTTTCCGGTCACAACTTGGGGGGGACCCCTTTTGATTAGCTTGTTAAATAAGATAAGGTAAGAGATATTTTTCCATTACAAAGTCCAACCAACTCAATATTCAGCTTATCATGCTCATCTCTTGATCAAAACCCTAGAGGTAAACTCTTAATTCATGAAGATTTCAAGCTTGTGTAGTAAGATTTAAACATAGAAAATTAGTTCTTGATTAGTATTAAACATGTTTAACCATTCAAAAACCATAAAAATCAAGTAAAATCATGTTTTGATGTTAAACATGTTTATGAACCAGGAACATATACTTTTTTGGTCAAAAACGCGGATTAGAACATGAATACAACGTTTTTACGGTTTGAAAGTTCGGTTTGAACCCAAAACCGAAACCCTAATTATCAAGGCTGTCACATGGATGATTTATGCTTGGTTTGATGTTATATGATATGTAGATACACTGAGTTTGCAACCCGAGACCCGGAAAGTCGTTTAAACTAGCAAAACTCATCGAAAACCGACAAGGTAAACCCGTAACACTCGTTTAGGGCTGTTTAGTATTAGATTGTGACGTGCTTGTTGTTAGCTTGTGAAAATTTGCATGGACATTAGGGATCATTTAAATGAGTCCCTGTTCAAATTTGGTAATTTTCGATAAACGGAGAATATTTGGCGAATTTATTACCGTTTATTGGCGTTTATTTGGGAAAAATAGGTAAACTTCATGAAAAATTATGAAATTTGGTTTGGAACCCATAAATGAAATTTGGTTTGGAACCCATAAATGTCTAAGTATTTTTTGTGCAATTGTGTTTTAACCGAGTTTTAATAGCCGAAAAACGAGCAAAAAGGCATTTTGACCAAAGAGTTAGATTCTGGAGATTTTGAAGTGGATATTTACTGATATTGAGACCACTTGGAAAAATTATCGGATTTTTCGGATATCGTTTGGTATAAACGGGCTATTTATTACTTAATTATAACACATTAAATGAATTTTTATAAATGGATAACTAATCATAAAATTTCTGAAAATATTTTTATAAAATTCTCCATAATTTAATTTATTTTTACAAAAATTTTCATAATTTATATATAAGTACATAATTAGTTATGAATAATCCAAGATTTAAACTATACTTGTTTTAACGAAACCGACAGTTTTGTGTTTAACGGACTGACTGGTATGTCAAAATGTCAAAAATGGCCAAATATCGTATTTTTGAATGAAATTGATAAAAACAAACTTTTTACGAGAATTCCGGACAATTCGGGTGAATTGTACGCGTTTTGTATAATCAAACCCGTGTGAAAACGGAAACGAACCCTGCGATCAATCCAGATACCGAAACCTCAAGATGCTTTCATAAATCAAATCATTTTAACAATCAACATGTTTACTTAAGTTTGTGTGATCTTACCTATTCCCTAAACGCGTAAACGATCAACTTGGTTAGGCTCGGGAAACGGTGAAACTGAGCCAAATCCAGTTTTAAACATTTCATAGTATACAACATCACAATCTAAGACTATGGTCATGTTTTGGGCCTAACAGCTATAACCAGACTAGTTATACAGCCCGACTTGGTTTAAACACTGTACTAGTATTAACAGTACAATACCAATTACAGGATACGAGTTATAATCGAGGCATAACACTTATTGACGTATATTACCTGCTCGAACTACAATAAGGTGAGTTTCATGACCCCACTTTCTAAACTGTTTTACGAACTTTTGGGGTGGAAAGCGTGTTTACATATACGTTTATACTTGAAAACGTGTGATGATGTGGATTATCTAAGTACTAACACTTGAAAGTCCCCACAAACACAAGTGATTAACTTCGTGCCGGTGACGTGTGGACAGTACTATCGGTTTGAAAAACCCAACTGACAGAGCCGGTGGGGTATGCCGGAACATGTTAACCCAGTTGCACATTGTCATTTATACTTATTACATTCCGCTATGTGGTGTTAGACATAGTACATACTTGGGGCAAAGTGGCTGTTAAATGCCAACGGGAGTGCATGGGCAGGGGTGGCCATGTGTTTTAGCTCGTTTCGGTTTCACTTGTGGCTTAGTATAATACATCATACACATACTTATATACATACGTACTGTGAACTTTACGAACTCGTATACTGATTTTGTTCGTACTCGTGAAACTTGAAACTCACCAACTAGACGTAGTTGACCCGTTTTAACATGCTTTTCAGGTAAGCCGAAGTTGGAATGATTTGCTTACGTGCTTGGTGTTAGAAGGAAAGTTGAATAGTTGTGAATAGATGCAAATATGTACTAATGAATAAGGAACCGAGAACTGGTTATGTGTTTTTCATCTAGTTTGTAAACATAGTACCTACCAATGTAATATGATGTAAATTAGTTGTTGAATTTCTTTATAAACAATGTGGTTGATACCAGTGTTATCTGTTACATTCCCGTATTACGCTTCCGCAACTATCTAGTCGGGGTGTGACATTAAAGGGGGTTAAACTTCAAAAAGTGACTACGGTACACTTCACTATAAGTGGATTATTTGGTCGGCTGGAGGGTCCGGTGACCCTCCGAACCCTCCTATAGTTCCGTCCCTGGTGTGCATATGAATTGAAATTTTAAATCATGTTGCCTTATATAAAAAACATATTAATATTAAAAAATATTTTGTCGTTTGAAATATATATATGTATACTTAACGTTTTCTATATATTTACATGTGTCGCACACGAGGCAATAACCTAGTATTATATAATTTTGTTATAATGAATTAGTTGTAGCAGCATATATATGTGTGTTTCCCAATGCAACAGTGCCTTTAATACAATTGACATCGCGTGTGGGTGTTCTTCAAGCGTTTTACGTGCGTGAGGCAAGTAATTCAGACTCGGACGTTTTACCGGGTCAAAGGTCGGACCGACTCTCATTCCAATTGACATCGCGTGTGGGTGTTCTTCAAGCGTTTTACGTGCGTGAGGCAAGTAATTCAGACTCGGACGTTTTACCGGGTCAAAGGTCGGACCGACTCGGAATGAGAGACCGATGTTTTACCTGGATGACGGCATAAATAATTTAAATATATATTCATTTATATATATAATTCATATGCATATAAAAAATAATAATAACCAAAAATAATAATAATAAAGTTTAATATTTATGTTTTATACATTGTTTTTTGAATATATATGATTTGTGTTTGATCAATAAAGACATCAATGAAGCTTAGTTGGTTGGCTCATGAGTAATTATTAAAGTTTCCATCTCGGAAATGACCCAAGTTCAAATCCTGATTGGCACATTTCACTTTAGATTTAATTAAAAAATGGTTCTTACCGGTTAACTCGTCGGGTCACCGGGTCCGGCCAACCGCCACCCACAAAACCCGGTCATGTTTTTAAAAAATGGGTAAAATACCCTGACCTGGGCCGGTTCAAAAACCAAGTCCCGGTTAGACCGGTCCAACCGGTAGGACAGGCCAGGTTTCAAAACACTTACACTAAAAGTTAACGCGCTTCTTTATTCTAAACAAACTACAAAACTAATAGCTAAGCATGAGTTTCCAACCTAGTATAATAATAATAATAATAATAATAATAATCAAATTCTAAAAGAAAGTGGTTAAATGTTATCTATACTTGTTTAAAATATAAAAATCAAAATTCAAATTTATATAACTCTTCCCGCAAGAAACTCAACAAAATCTTGCATATATATAATTGTTTTCAGACTTGATCCAAATCATTATTTTCCCCCATGGCTTCTTCATTTGTTGTGAAGCATTCCAACCTCCTAACCAGATCCATTGTCATGTTCCCTCCAACCGTCGCAATAACGTGTCGTTCTTTCCACAGCAATAGCACCTCTGATAACGAGGAGAGAAAGAGGCGAGAAGCAAAGAAGAAGGAGGAGGACGAGCAGATGAATAGGAGGAACTTTCGCTCTAATGTAATAAGTTCTTTAGGGGACACAAAAGAACACCGTTACAGGAAGAAAGATGAGGTGACGAAGAAATATAATTTGCATGATCAGGATGCAGAATAGCTGAAATAAGTTTTAGTTGATTGATATTAATGATTTATCTTATTTCCTGCTTTAGTTATTTATTCTCATAGTAGATTAAATCTTTTGTAGCAAAATAAGTTTGTTTTCCAATGGAATAATATTTTCCTTTTCGTGAGTTAACTATATTATATATATTTTTCTGTGATTCATTGTAACTACCGCTGTCCTAATGGCTCGTTCGGAAAATACTCATTTGATTCAGTTTGTGAACGAGTCGGTGCTATGTACCAGTGTCATGTATCTCCGCCAATACTGATAATGATAATGTTGTTTTTGTACGGTTTTGTCCAGCAATTGTCGTTTTTACGGTGCTATGTACCAGTGTCATGTATCTCCGCCAATACTGATAATGATAATGTTGTTTTTGTACGCCCTGCTTGCGGTGTGCGCATATAATGTATATATGTGTGAACCCTCAGGTGGGCAAAAGTAAAATTGCACTAATTTTGACATTATTTTACTAATCTCATGAAAATAACGTTAAAAGTGGCGGAAGGTTAATCAGGCATCATGTGGTGGCGTTGATAGCCGAAAGATAAGGGCACATGCACCAATCAGCCGGTGTCCCGATGATTGAGTGCTATGTGCCTTATGTCCAAGGCTTGATGCAAAACTACTATCGAGCCGGGGGTCTCACCGGAAGCAGTCTCTATATCCCTATGGGATAGAGGTAAGGCTGTCTACATCTTACCCTCCTCAGACCCTATCATAGCATTGCTATTGGTGGGATATACTGAGTACGACGATGATGATGATGACGACTTTTTTTTTGGGGTTTAGTTTAGTTTTGAAGTTTTGAAATCATTGAGATAAACATTGGCCTAAACATAAAAAATATAAAAAGAAAGTACATAACATAATCCAACTATCTTGTCTAATTAAGTCCTAATTATAAAGGAGTTTTTTTATCAAAACAGATTGGAAGGAAAAATATTTATTAAAATGGATGATTTTAAAACTATTTATTAAAATAAGTTATTTTCTCTTTCTTAATCACCATATTAATGGCTGAGAATAATTTCAATTATAACTTTTAGAAGATATACAAAATATTTTTATATATTGAAAAGTAATAAAACTCCTTGTTTTGCATCTCGTTTTCTCAATAGTATTCAAATATTTTTTTGAACACTGTATATTAATTTTTTTTCTAATTAATTAACAGAAGAACCGATAAAAAAAGGTGTTATTATTATATATTTGTTTTTTATCTTTGTTGTTTTTATTGCTATATGTTCTTTTATGGTTTTCTTCAAACTATTTTCATATATTAAGCGGCCTAGAAACTTAAATTGGACTAATACTAATTATGGTACCAATGGTATCAAGTCAGACGTAGTTCACTTCGCCATCGATACCGATATGATATTGCACTCGTAAAGCTTATGATATAAAAAAATACTTTATTTTCAATACTACTCCGTCGCAATAATATTTGTATTGTAATGTCAAAAAGGAAAAAAAATAAACATGGTTATGAAAGCTATAAAAACGAATCTGATACCTGTTCCAATAAAACCAATACAAGTACCAATGTTGTTCGATCGGAATGCGCTCGGTTCGCCATAGTACCGGAACAGTGCCGACACACATATAGCTCACGTTACCAAAAGTAATACTCTTGCTTAAATACGACTCGGTTTTCTATAAAAGTTATACTGGAATGTCGAGAAAAAAATTAAACACCCTATTCATTTTTTTAAAAGAAATAGTGGTAATAACAAACACATGGCATCTTTGCGTTATTGAAATATAAGGATGAAAATGATATTGAACAAAGAAAAGCAAAGAAAACTTTAAAGATCTTGGTTCTAATTTTTAGTGTTTTTACTTAATTTATTTTTTCTAAGTTTTGTTTTGTTATTATCTTCAAATCAAATTTTTAGGTATCCCTAATATATTATGTAAAAAAACAGTATTGAGTATAAAACAGTATGAAAAATATAATAATAATAATAATAATAATAATAATACCAAAACCAAAATATGATAATATAAAGCTCATACTTTAACTCACTTTTATACAAAAAAATGTGAGTTTTATTACTTTTCAATATATATATATATATATATATAGAGAGAGAGAGAGAGAGAGAGAGATGTGAGATCTAGAGAGAACTCCTTTTAAAAAGAAAACTAAAGAACTAGTAAAGAATTATTTTTAACTATTTTTAAAAAAATTATTTTGTGATTTTTTTTCTTTTCTTCTTCTATCAAGATGATATTGTTCATAAAAAAAACGTCGATGTAATGCGTATGTGCATAATGTGTATTATATATATAAAATAATGTTTTATTGCATATAATACAACACACAACACTAATAATTGTATGCAAAACACATTATTGCATATATGTAATACAACACTAATGCACACACTACAAATAAAAAGCCATTTAGTGGCATACAAAAAGTGTCACAACAAACCCAAAAAGTGCCACTAAAGAACATTGATGGAATGAGTGGCACACACAAAAAGTGTCACCAGAAGCGCTACCACTAAAGCCTTTTAGTGTCACTTTTTCGTCTGCCACTAAAACTCTTGGGCTTTTAGCGGCACTCTTTCCATCTGCCGTTAAAAATATTTTGAACTTTTAGTGGCACTTTTTTATCCACCACAACAAACCTTCGTACTTTTAGTGGCACTTTTTTTCATCAGTCTTTGGACTTTATTGGCACTTTGTTTCGTCTGCCACTACAAACATTTGGACCTTTAGTGGCACTTTTTTGTGCTGCCACTACAACATTTAGCCTTTTATTGGCACTTTCTTAGTCTATCACTACAGACGTTTGAGTTTTTGGCTGCATTTATTTTGTTTGCCACCACAAATATAATAAAATATAGAAATTCTAATATCTTCACAACCAATTAAAAGCTTGATTACATTCCAAACAAATATCAAATGTCTAATAACTCTCAAATCAAGTCAAAATATTAAACATAAAAAGGAAAGTAATAAATATTTGAATAAAAACTGAAAACTTCACGCTCTTTAACCTCTTTCACATCTTCAATATTCATGCGAGGTACCTAGTAAAAAAAATAGACTTTTCAATATGCAAACAATATGGACAATTTGTCTAACCGACTTAATAATTAACCTAAAACGGATAATCGTTACCTATTGATATCAACCATATCATCAGTAGCCTTGTTTAGGGATGCAAATAAGTCGATTCGCTCGAGAGCTACTCGAGATTGTCTCGTGAAAAAGCTCGATCGAGCCAAGCCTAAACGAGCCTGGTCCTAAAAGGAAGCTCGTTTAATAAACGGGCCCGAGCATCACTTGTCGACTCTAGCCTGCTCGCGAGCCTAAACAAGACTAGCATTTTTATAATACACATATATACACATAATATATATAAACACACACTTATAAAAAAACTCGCGTGATGCGGCGGGGCTCGATACTGTTTAAAATTTTGCAACGTCTACTTACAATATCAAAATTGAATCCAAAATTAACCATTTGCAACCTTTCAAACAGTTTTACCCAATGTGTTTACAATAAATCTAAAGTACAAAGCAACCCTTGACAAAATGTAGGTAAAAGTGTAAATCAAACTAGCGCTATGGCTTTTAAACAATTATCTAAGAACCCCTCTACACTATGAACTAAAACATAATTTCACTGCAGTTAGTATCATCAAGTTGAAACAATTAATGACCTGAATGCTAAATGCTACAACTTCGGCTACACTATATTTCTTGCAGTGAAATAAGAAAATCCACAATCGACCTTAGACCATATTAAATTTGCAATCATCAATGGGGAGTAGAGAAATTACCTATAAAGAATAGCAGTTTGATCAATCCAGTTAGAGAGATGCACAGAACCAAGCCGGTTCCCTCGACCGACGACGACTTCTAGAACCTGAAAAGATGGCGAGGGGAGCGAGAATGACACCGGGACAAGACCACCCATGGTATGATCGCCTACCTTCATGAACATCGGTCTCCTACGTATTTTTTAAAAAGAAAAATAATCAAAATACAGTGACATAAACCAATTAATGAATTAAAACCCACCTGCTGACGTTAATTAATTCTTACCTAATCCTAGCTCTTTGGCAAACATCAGTTCATTCATATGATGTTGTGTTTCTGAAGCAAACATCTGTTCATCATACCAGTCCAAAAATTTCCCATTTTGGCAGAAGAATCAACTTGCCTCGCAAATGTTCCTATCAAAAATTTCCACGCAAATGTTCCTATCAGACAAATATTAGGTCTATTAATTGCATAAACAGTTTGTTTTTAGTAAACCGAAAACATAACAGAACACACATAAAAAAAAATACTGCGGAAAAGGCAAAAGTGGATAATATTCAGGTATAAGTAGTCGTTGAGAAACATAAAACATTTAATACATGAATTGGAAGAAGTTTAAAAAATTCATATCCATTGATGTTAATAGATTAACAGAATCTATAAGCAAAGCCTAAGCTTATATAAAAATAATGAGACGTAAAAGATGGGGTTGAAATGATTAAATGTATAAACAGATTACTTGCATATACGTTTTTGCTCCATTTGAATAGTTTCTGAGAACAAATATTTAATTTAGCTTATATGTTCTCTTTTGAACACAATTGTCCAAAATGGCAATATTTAAGATGTGAAACCATGATGGTCCGTTTTTATGGCTTTAGATCAAACCGTGAGCCAAACCATTAATAACGGTTTTTGATTATCGGGAATCGAAACTTAACCATTCAAAATTAAAAACTAACCAAACCAAACCATTACAAATGGTTGGGTTTGGTTCTGGTTTGGTTCCACGGTTTGGCTTTATTGGGCCTTACTATAATTTGAAACCAACTGACCGAAAGACCAAAAGTCTAGAGAAAAAACGACAGGCTGGTTTCACGGTTAATGAGCAACTGAGCACCCCTATAGCTATATAATTTTCAGATATATATAAAACCTGTTCGTTTATACCTCTCAAGGCAGGCGGCAATATAAAAGTTTGAAACATTTCTTGTGTTCTTCTTACAGCCTCATGAAGACATTAGCCCGCTTGCACTAAAAGCTCCAAAACACCATCAAAAGCACCTAAACAATAAAAATATAATTAAATCACTATTAATACAAACATTAAATTTTAAAACTAAAAGCTCCAAAATACCATCACAAGCACCTAAACAATAAAAAGATAATTAAATCACCATTAATACAAACATTAAATTTTAAATGTTTAGATTTAAGTTTTAAAAGGAATATGCACAAGTACAAATACAAATACAAATACAAAACATAAAACAATGCAGGATTTAACTAAAAAGGGTTAACCCTAATCCTTATATTACTGTTTTATAGTTAATACATGAAGCTTTAAGAATTAAGACAGGGAAATTGAATCAGCAAATGAAATTTACACATGGTACTGCAACAACTGCTTCACAAGTCAAAAACCATATCAGAGTATGATTTTAATCACTGACAACACCTTTGACAAATGAGCCACATACATTCAACATAAACGTCATAGACGTGTCCAATTTTAACACAACTAATCATACAAATAGAGAACGAAACGAGCAGAGCTAAAATAATTTGATTAAAAAATAGCTAAAATAATTTGATTAAAAAAATAGCTTAAATAATACCTCTTCATGAGAAAATTTAGCAAACGACCGGTAACAAGTTTTTTATATTGAGTTACATCCACTCTATTGTCGTTCTTAGTTTGTTGTGCCAAAATTGCTTCAATAGGAAGGCTTCAATCATACGAGTGTTCCTTCAATGAACCTAATTGCAAAACTCAACATACAAATCACAACAACTGAAACACACTAATCTACATAACCGAATCAATCACATAAACAAAAACGAATTCCAAATCTCCTTCTTAAAACTTAATTCCTCGTGATCTCCATTAACATTCACAATAACACCATTCTCAACAATCGCCATGAGATTGATCGATCGAACCGCTAAACGACACTAATTATTAAGTTGTTCGTACCGATCAAAAACTTATCAATTACAGGTTCTAATTTGGATTGAAACTGAAAACCTAATATATGAATTGATTACCTGTTAGAGGAGAAGAGAGAAAATTCTAGAAATGAGTGCTAATTGATCGACGATCAAAAATTGAGAGATTGATTGATTGTCGTTTATCAGTTTATCTGAATAAATACAGATTTGGATGAGAACGAACCTGAATGCGTCTGAGAGATAAGCCCTAATTTGGGGATCTGTATCAATGAAGACCTCCAGATTGTATGATTATTGTCGCTGGCTCTATTAGTTGGATTGGGATGAAGACTTGTTCGATGAATGTGCTTCGTGGATAATAGATAGATAGATAGATAGATGTGGCCCAAACTATCGCAGGGGTCTAAAATAATCGAAACTAATTAGGCCGGGTTAAATAGTGTTAGAAAAGTTTTAATCAGATTAGGCCAATAATTAGTGGCATAAACGTTAAATGTCAATATAAACGTGTGACACTAGATTTTTAATGGTATACGATAAGTGTCATTCAAATAAAATAGCAATGGCACTAATCTTAATGCCACTAAAAATGTGTTATAAGCATATATGGTTTACGCAAAGTGTCATTAAAACCTAAATTAGTTGCACAAAAGCTAAATGTCACTAAAAACGGCATACGCAAAGTGCCACTAAATTCATAAATTAGTGGCACTAAAACTTAATGTCACTAAAATGTGTTACAAGCAAAGATGACATACACAAAGTGCCTTTAAAAAACTAAATTAGTGGCACAAAAGATAAATGCCATTAAAAACGCATGACACTAGATATTTAGTGGCATACACAAAGTGCCACTAAAATCATAAATTAGTGGCACTAAAACTTAATGCCACTAAAATATG